>NC_073696.1:212543669-212887469 GCF_029784165.1 Wyeomyia smithii
TTAATTTTCTGTCCAGAAAGGGTTAGGAATCGACAATGAGTGTACTGTGATAGTAAAAAGTTGTAGCAGGGACTTTGGTGGGTTTGGAGTAGTGTTGAGTTTAATTCCAATGGACCAAAGGACTTGTTGAAGTTGTCGAATTGCTGATAAAAGTTTCCTACTAAGTAAGATTGCTTTTATACAGGTCTGGATTATTTTTAATCATTTTTCACACCGGTTTTTCCTGACAAATTTATGAAAAGGGTTAACTCATGAAGAAAATAAAATTATTGACAAAAATTTCTCTATTAGATAATATATGCAAGACAATTTAGGATTGGAGAAAGTAGATCTTGAAAATTTTTTTATTTTGGGATTTTCTACATAGTATTCCTGATTTATACATGATCTGTAAACTTGAACTTTTTTTGCTCCATAGGTTAGTATAGGATTCTCTTTTAAAGGGAGTTTTGAGTTGGGATTCTGACCTCTGGATATTTTAAGAAGTTTTACAGAAACCAAATCTATCTTGCATTTTGAAATTGTATCTCAAGTTCATTTTTGACCTTCCTATTTCGGAAATATTCATGTTTAACGTAATTTGAACATTAGAAACTGTTTTTCAGAAGCCGAAATTCATCATGTAGTATTTTCAAATGACGTCTAAGACCGGATTCAGGCTGTTGACCGTAAATGAAAGACGGTTGCATTCCTTGAGGTTCAGATAACGAGTAATATAAAACTTGTTCATTGGCTTTACATTGTAACATTCAGTAGATGATCATGGCGCGTTTGTTCTTCTCTCGTCACAATCTCCCATACTCCTCTCTGATGGCACAACACATGCAGCCTCCCGGCATAGCTTCAGCTCGACGGCTAATAGTGGTGAACTGGTTTGTTTGACACATTCTAGATTGTCTTTCAACACGATCACCGGTACTAAAGTCGTCACGGAAAAATCATCTAATATCGGTCGAACCCATCGAAATTCTTGGCAGCATTCAGTCTGAGTTACTTATTCGGTCTCCATACTGCGCAGTGTTATACAGTTTATGTGTTTTTTACGCGAATCTTTTTAAGCGTAAAAAAAGACTTCAGTGCACAGCTTTACTTTGAGTAAGCCCTTAACCCAAAGTGCGACGACACAGGGCGGATTCTTCTCGCATTTCTGAGCTTTTTATGGCCACTTTGCCGTCTTTGTTGGTGATTGTTATAGTAAGCAGGGAATCTTCAGGAACAAAAGGGAAAGACGTCTACCTACTCTTGCTTGAGGTTGAACTAGTAATGAGAGTTTTTTTTTTTTTCATTTGGTTGCTATAATAACTACACAACAACCAATTGCTAAGAGATTGTATGATGTTGCACAACATCAGGCGATGTTTGCCTAGATCCAGAGCCGCATTTAAGGAGGGGCCTGGGGGGCTCTAGCCCCCACAGTTTTGGGGCCCCAGAAATCGAGAAAAAGTTTTTTCTCCATCAAAAATGAGATTTACAGCAAGAAAATTTCAACGTACTATTTCAATCTTAAATTTTTCTTTAGTGTTATTTTTTCGCGAGCGTCCATACCACAACTACATTCATAAGAGTTCGTCTTGGATTCTCTTGGAATGACACACATTAACATACCATTTGAAACCCACAATCGTAAATCCGACTCTGCCTCGATCCGTCAACACACCTCCTCAACATCACGTGGTCGAATTCCGATTGCCTCTCTAAGATGGCGTAGCTACTGCACTCCAATGAGTACTCCAGTTGAAGGTTTCCTTTGCCACCCAAATGTAGTACGTGGTCTGCTGTACCCTTCAAGTAACGAAGCACCCGTTCTGCCTCATTCCAGTCCGCGGATGTTGGTTTAGTGACACGACGCCCGAGAATGGAAGTTGAGATGGTTATATCTGGGCGCGCATTGACAGCAATGTGCAACAAAGCACCGATCAGATTTCGGTACAGGTATGTTCCGTTTTTGGCAACACGCTCCTTCATTTTCAGTTGCCAAAAACGGAACAGTGCCAACTGCGCTAACTTCGTTTAATTTTATGCAAGATTTATTGTTGTAACAAACCTGTAATTAGCTTTCCCAGCTTGAAATATATTTCGCTTAAAAATATGGGTCTAACAAACTAGACCAATCGTATTTTTGTATTTTATGTTTTATTCGTATTTTTGGCTGCTGGCTGAGCAGAGGCTGCTAGAGTCTATCGAAAAAAGGAAAAGTTTTTGAGGGTCGTAGCATTAGGGCAAATTAGGATGCTTGAAAATGACAACAACTGATCCAAAGAGTGAAATATATTTCGCTTAAAAATATGGCTTTGATCACACACTGTCCTCTTTACTAATACAGTCATCAGTCTTTCGAACATATCTCGAGCGCAGCACTTCCAATTTTTCGTAAGTTGGAATTTTTTTTCTTCAGCCCACTCGATTGCAAATGACAAACAATTAACTGCTTGCTCATTTCGAGAAGTTGATGCTGCGAGGGTCAATTCATTGATCAATACGGGATGTTCATCGGGATCCTCTTCGTCATCGCCATCATCTGGTACTTGACAATCTTCGGTGTTAACCATGGCTATAATGTCTGCATCAGAATATTCGTCCACACAATTCTCTTCTTCAATGTAATCATTTGTCTCAACAGTAGTGTCATTGCTGTCAATTATATTGAATAGGATATTTAATGGAACATCATCTTCGTGCATCAAATTTTTCCCTGTTAATACGCCAATATTTTTCCACGACCTTTGAATAACCGTTGCAGTAACTTCCACCCAAGCTTCATGAATCCAAAATGCAGCATTTTTCAAATTAATTTGTTTTAAACGCATTACTGGATCCAAGTCACCAAACACTACCTCATTATGGAGTTTATCTCTGTATCTCATTTTTATCATTTGGATAACATGTTGATCCATGGGTTGCAAAAGAGGTGTAACGTTTGGAGGCAAGAATATAGTAATAATCAATCCGTCGTCTGATACTAGATTGTCTTCGAAATGATGGGCTGAGCAGTTGTCCAAAAGAAGAAGGGCTCGTGGTTCAATCCCAGATTCAACGGAAAACTTTCGAACATGTGGAACAAAGATATCATGAAACCACTGTTTGAAAATAAACCTTGTCATCCAGGCATTTTTGGATGAAGCATACTTCAGAGGCAGCTGAATATTCTTGAAGGCTCTGGGATTCTTCGACTTCCCAATCAAAAGGATCGGAGGCTTGTGTGTACCAGATGCATTAGCGCAGGGAAGAAAAGTCACTCGATCTTTATGAATCTTGCAGCCTGACGCTGAAGCTTCATCACTACGAACCAATGAACGATCTGGCAACATTTTGAAAAATAATCCTGATTCATCGGCATTGTACAGTTGAGCTGCAGATAGTTTCATTTCATAAACGCGCTTAAAAAAATCCTCCTTGAATGGTTCCACGCTTTTTGTATCACTAGAAAGTTTTTCACCTGTAAGTTTTAGCTTTCGAATTCCAAACCGTTTTTTTGAGTTTAAAATCCACCTGTTGCTAAACTTGAAACTTTTTGGTATTTGAAAAGCATTGGCGAACTTTCGAGCTTGCATTAAAAGTATATTTGTTGAAACAATTTCATTTATATCTCTCATTTGAAGAAACCAGTAGAGGAGTGCCTGTTCCAGTTGTTTATATCTGCCAGAGGCAACATATTTTTTATTGATGTTTCTGGCGCTATTCATAGCAGCTTTTTGAAGAATTTGATTTTCACGGAGTTCAATTTTGCGAATAGTTGCGCGATCGACACCAAGCTCCTTGGCAAGCCCAGTTTTTGTAGACTTTTTATTTTTCATGCGTTTCAATACCTCAACTTTTTGTTTAATTGTCAGACTACGCCTTTTGAGTTTTTGTTTACATCTTTGGTTCATCTTTGACATTTTCTGTTAGAAATCCAACTTTACTGGTGAGAACTCATAATCATAATATTTTTACTCACGTATGATAAATCTGTAGTACTTTTGGTAAAACAGACTCTCGGTTTGCTGGGAAATGTTCTACCAACTGCCGTCAGCATTTGCAGATGTCGACGGTGAAATATTGAAAAGTAAATTGTATAACAGGTGGCTAAACCTTTATAAGTATATTCTTACCAATCTGAAGTGATGCAATATTACTTGAGATGGAGTATGTTCTAAGTTTCACAAAAATATATGTATTACAGAAAATATCGTCTATCAACACAGAAAAGTTTCCGCTCTTAATACTTCGAAGTGAAATAAATAATGACAGCTAACGAGATGATTCAGCGTTAAAAAATTACATGAAATTTTTCTATTTGAATGTAGGTGTCGCATAAATATTTGTTGCTGCCAATATGACGTCGCGCTAGGTAAAAATAAAAACCCCCGGATGCCCACACCGTGAATTTCTGCATTTTTTACCAAATTTTATTTCAAAAGATCAACTGAATATTGTCATGTATGTAGTATTTTTTTTTTGTTTCTTATAAACATTTCATCATGTTGCGAAATTCATAGGATACGAATTCGGTAAAATTGGCGTTTAAAGGTTTTATGTAACTCTTTGGCGCTAGTTTTTGGTAGTAACCTTTCGATAGATGGGCCATAATGAATTTAATTGCCCATCTATCTATAGAAATCAATGCCAGATTCAATCGACTTATCTTATTTTGTGTATAATTAGATCGTAGGTAAACAAATGTTAAAAATAAAACAATACAAAAAAATTGTGTTGCCAAAAACGGAACCAAAAGTTGCCAAAATCGTGCCAAAAACGGAACTTACATGTACTGTTGTCCATCTGCCAACGAGTCGCTATCCTCCTCCTTCTGTTTTACGGAACCAATGATCATCGGGACACGAGAAGGCTTCAGGATCATCAGCACATACGACTTTTGATCCATCCAATACGAACCGGTCAGCTTCCTCGTAAACGTACACTCCGAAGAAAATCTGTAAGTCGCCCAGTTCCGTGATCTTGAAACTCTCGCTCAATGTATCGACCAATCGCAATAACGATGTCGTCCACGTAGATCAGTACGTATTCATTGTGTACACACACACCGTCCGTAAAACGCAAGTAGAGGCACGGATCTGCCGATGACGGGTGAAACTCCATTTGCTTTAAAACCATATCAATCCGCGAATTCCTAATCCGCGGTAACTGCTTCAGTCCGTACAGGCTTCGCTTCAAAGAGCAAACGGTACTCGGATCGCTGTTCGAATACCCCGGAGGCTGCTTCATAAAAATCTCCTCCTGCAGAATGCCATGCAGATATGCGGTCTTGATATCGATGTGTTTCACGGTCAATTTCCGCTTGCTTACTATCGTTAGCACGGTACGAAACGTGATCTGCTTTATAACTGGCGCGAACACCTGATCGTAGTCAGTACCGAACTTTTGGGAAAAGCCTTTCACGACCAATCTGGCTTTTTAAGTTTTAAATAGTTTATTTGACACGGCACGATACAATTTATGTTTAACTGAGCCAAGTACATTTTTTTTTTAATTCTAAATTAGCAGGGAAAAGAGGGAGGCCTTTTCTTTATTCTCGCGGCCGACTACGAGCTAGTGGGGATTTAAGGTGAGAGGAGGGGTGTTACAATTTTGTTTTTAATTATTTTATATTACAGAATGTATTCATTTGTACGTGGCTAACCAGTGATGTTCTGTTTGAGCAGTTTTGGTCTGAGGTGTCTGCGTAAACATAGAGATGCCGAGTCTTCATTTTAGTGTCTCCAGCCGGGTGTATCATTCTCTTTCAGTTTGTGACAGAAATTGTATTCTAGCAAATAGATAAAAGAAATCAAATTTTAATGCCAGCATTTTTTATAAACCCGTATAGTTGTGTCATGTACTGGAGATCACCGCTTCCCAGAATGTCTCTAACGGGTACGTTCGGTTGTTTTCCTCGGGCCCGAAGGGAATCTATAAGCTCAGACCTAACACCACAGTATTCGGTACACGACCAAACAACATGCTCGATGTCATGGTAGCCATCGCCACAAACGCAGTGATTACTGTCTACAAGCCCTATACGAAAGAGATGCGTGTTTAACGTATAGTGATTGGACATAAGTCTGGACATCACGCGAATGAAGTCCCGACCTACATCCAACCCCTTGAACCATGCTTTCGTCGATACCTTAGGAAAAATGGAATGTAGCCACCGTCCCAGTTCATCTGAGTTCCATGATGATTGCCAACTGTTGAGTGTTCTCTGACGCAAAATGCTATAAAATTCATCATAAGCAAATGGTCTTTCATAAATATCGCCGTCAATAGCACCCACCTTAGCTAAAGAGTAAGCCTTTTCGTTACCCGGAATCGAGCAATGAGAAGGGACCCACGCTAAGGTAACCCGGTAATTTTTATCTGTTAAAGCACTTAAAAACCGCCGTATTTTCCCCAGGAAATACGGGGTGTGCTTCACAGGCTTCATTGATCGCAGAGCCTCAATGGCACTGAGACTATCTGTGAAGATGAAGTAGTGGTCTATGGGTAGGGTTTCGATGATTCCAAGAGAGTACTGAATAGCAGCAAGTTCTGCGACGTACACGGAAGCAGGAGCATCGAGTTTGTAGGAGGCGGTAAAATTTTCGTGGAAAACACCGAAGCCAGTGGACTCATCTAGATTAGATCCGTCAGTGTAAAACCTTTTATCATAACTAACATGTTTAAACTTATTGGAAAAAATCTTAGGGATCTCTTGGGGTCGCAATTGATCCGGGATACCAGAAATGTCTTGTTTCATGGTGGTGTCGAAGAATATAGCATTATTAGAAGTAGCTAAAAGTGCGACATTGGAGGAATCGTATGAAGAAGGATTAATATCTTGAGCCATATAGTCAAAATATAAAGTCATAAATCTGGATTGAGATTGAAGGTCGACCAACCTCTCGAAATTTTCAATTACTAATGGGTTCATAACTGTGCATCGAATTAGCAACCAGTAAGAGAGATTCCAAAAACCATGTTTCAACGGAAGAATACCCGCTAACACTTCAAGACTCATCGTATGGGTCGACTGCATGCAACCCAAGGCAATACGCAAACAACGATATTGTATTCTCTCTAATTTTATAATGTGCGTGTTCGCGGCGGAGCGAAAGCAGAAACAGCCGTACTCAAGAACTGACAATATCGTTGTTTGGTATAACCTTAGAAGGTCTCCTGGGTGAGCACCCCACCAAGTTCCGGTAATCGTACGAAGAAAATTAATCCTCTGTTGGCATTTTTGTGTCAGATACCTAATATGACAAGCCCAGGTGCATTTAGAGTCGAACCAGACCCCGAGATATTTAGCGACTAAAACCTGAGAGATCGTTTTACCCGTTAGTAGGAGCTGCAGCTGAGCTGGGTTATGCTTCCTAGAAAAAACGACCAGCTCAGTTTTCTCCGGAGAGAATTCGATACCCAGCTTAAGAGCCCATTCAGACAAATTGTCTAAGGTATCTTGCAATGGTCCTTGCAGATCGCTAGCCTTGCCACCAGTAATGGATACAACGCTATCGTCTGAAAGTTGCCTTAGCGTGCATGAATTTGCAAGACATTCATCGATGTCATTGACGTAAAAATTATATAAGAGAGGACTTAAACATGAGCCCTGGGGGAGGCCCATGTAACTAATTCGGGAAGTTGTCGAATCGCCATGTGAGAAATACATATGCTTTTCTGACAACAATTTGAGCAAAAAGTTATTCAAATTTGGTGAAAGTCCCTGCGAATGAAGTTTCGCGCTTAAAACTTCTACAGAGACAGAGTCAAAAGCCCCCTTAATATCCATGAACGCAGAAGCCATTTGCTCTTTTCGAGCAAAGGCAAGTTGAATTTCAGTAGAAAGCAACGCTAGGCAATCGTTCGTCCCTTTGCCCCGGCGAAAGCCAAATTGAGTATCTGAAAGTAACCCGTTTGTTTCGACCCATTTGTCTAACCGTAAGAGGATCATTTTCTCCATTAATTTCCGGAGGCAAGAGAGCATCGCAATCGGCCTATATGAATTGTGATCAGAGGCAGGTTTCCCGGGTTTCCGAATAGCAATGACTTTTACCTCCCTCCAGTCATGCGGAACAATATTTAGCTCAAGAAACTTGTTGAACAAATTCAACAAGCGTCTTTTTGCAGAGTCGGGTAGATTCTTCAACAGGTTGAATTTTATTCTATCCAACCCTGGAGCCTTATTGTTGCACGACAGGAGAGCCATTGAAAATTCCAACATCGAAAATGGAGGCTCTTCCGTAGTTACTAATAACGCGTCGCGAAAGGTTTTCTGTTCCGGTACAGAGTCCGGACAGACCTTTTTGGCAAAATCGAGTATCCAGCGATCTGAATACTCCTCGCTTTCATTCGAAACGTCACGGTTCCGCATGCGCCTGGCGGTATCCCAAAGAGTGCTCATCGCTGTTTCCCTGGACAACGCGTTTACGAACCGCCGCCAGTACCCGCGTTTTTTCGCCTTTACTAAGCTCTTCATCTGCCTGCCCAGTGCCTCGTACTTTCGAAGCAGGTTGACAGTGCCGTACTCCCGGTAGTCCTTATACGCCGCGGACCTTCGCGCGTACAGCTCAGAGCACTCTTTGTCCCACCATTTGTTGGGAGGGCGCTGTCTAATCGTTACCCCGGGTATCGGTTTCGTCTGAGCTTGAGTCGCGGCGTCGATTATCAAGCCAGCTAAGAACGCGTATTCTTCCTCCGGAGGAAGTTCCTCGTGAGTCTCGATAGATTGCGCTATAATAGACTCATAACACTTCCAATCAATATTACGTGTAAGGTCGTAGGAAATATTGATTGGGTTCGGGGAAGTTGAACCATTAGCAATTGATATAACGATTGGAAGATGATCACTACCGTGGGGATCGTTGATTACTTTCCACCGGCAATCTAACGCTAGTGATGTCGAGCAAAGGGATAGGTCAAGCACGCTTTCACGTGCTGGAGGATTAGGTACACGTGTCGCTTCCCCAGTATTCAAAACTGTCATATTGAAGTCGTCGATCAAGTTACAGATTAAAGAAGATCGGTTGTCGTCGTACAGCGACCCCCATAGCGAACAGTGAGAATTGAAATCTCCCAATATCAAAAAAGGCGCGGGAAGCAACTCTGCTATATCAGTGAGATGCTTCTGTTCAATCCGCGCGGATGGAGGCATATATAACGAAACAAGGCATAGGTCTTTTCCATTCATATTCGTTTGAATGGCAACGACTTCAATATTCGAGATCGAGGGGAGGTCGATTCGGAAGAAGGAATAGCACTTTTTAATCCCTAAAAGTACCCCTCCGCCGTGTGAGTCTCGATCTCGACGAATAATGTTAAAATCGTGGAAATTGAGTTGATCGTTTGAATTGAGAAAGGTTTCACAGAGCGCAAATGCGTCACAATTGTATGTATTTATTAAATGAGAAAATAGATCGAATTTGGGGATGATACTTCTGCAATTCCACTGTAATACAGTGATAAAATTCCTAACCTCTTTCGCCGTATTAGTCATCGAAAGATATGATAGCTGAAATGAGGGGCCAAGTTGCTGCTAGTTGCATCAAAAAGGTTTTCACTGTAGGAAGAAGGGCAAGAAGAATATTTTGTAGGGGATCTGGTATGTTGAATGTTTTAAATATCCAGTCCACAATATCAGAAAATTTTATGAACCCTGTTTCTTTTTTATCTTCTGATCGAGAAATGGGTGCACGAGGGGTTTTTGGTGCCCCAGGAAGCGGTGGGTACTCCTGGTTTGATTTAAAATTAAAACCGGGAGGTACTTGCTTCGGTTTTTCTTCACCGCTTCCTTTTTGTGTTGGCTTATTGGTCATTCCGCTAGGGGTTATCTTGCGACCTTTGCGAGAAAGATTAGGAGAGTTGATCATTCTCCTCTTCCTAGATCCTTCTGGCATGGCATAAGAACACCCTTCGAGGGGATCGTCAGATGTACCCTCATCGGTTGGCAAAAAGGAAAAGATGTTTCCTGTCGAGGGTGGCTCAGCACTCTTCAGCATTTCTGCGAAAGAGCGCTTTGATCGTTCCTTGAGGGAACGCTTTATTTTTTCCTCGCGCTGTTTGTACGCGGGACACGCCGAAAGGTCATGCCGAGTTCCCTCGCAGTAAAGACACTTTTCAGTATCCTCACTGCAAGCGGTCTCAGCATGATTGCCTCCGCACTTGCTGCAGCGTGCCTTGTTGCAGCAGTAGGTGGCTGTATGACCTAACTGCTTGCAGTTTTGGCAATGCATGACCCGCGGTACGAACAGGCGTACAGGCAGACGAACCCTGTCCAAAGAGATGTAGTTCGGCAGTGCGGATCCGGCGAATGTTACACGGAAGGAATCCGAAGGGAAGAATTTCTTCTTCCCTTCTTCGATGGATACTGAATGCAATTGCTTGACATCCAGTATCTTTACATCTTGAATCAGGCGGTTCTTGAAGCAGCCAACCCCGTGACGCAAAATGTCATCGACCGTGAGGCTTCCTTCGGTAACCACACCGTCGATCTCCACGTCCTTGGCAGGGATGTACACGCGGTACTCTCTCGTGAAGAGCTCGTAGCTAGCAATTGCGTTTGCTTGCTTCAAGCTACTCACAACAACTCGCAGTTTGTTCGGTCTAACCTTTGTAATTTCGGTTACGTCCGAAAACTGTTTTGCCAGGTCCTTGCCGATTTGAATTATATTTAGAGGCTTCTTTATGGGCCTGAAGTAAACTACGAACGGACCTTTCGAAGCATCTGGGTAAGCTTTCACCCGTGTTGCCGGTACCCTTGGTACGGGGCTAGGTAGCGGGGAAGGTAGAGGGGAATTGATGGGGGAGATCTCAATCTCTTCCCCAGTTGTTTCCACATCCAGGAATAGTTGCACCTGCATGTCGTCCATTTTGCGGGAGCGTTACGCTCTACCGCACACAAACGATAAATATTCGAATGTGAGGGGGGGTCAAGTAGTTGCTATTAAATTTTAAAAACAATTTTTCAAACTACAATGGATCAAAATAAAAAAAAAGGCAGTAATACTAATACTAATAACAATAGTAATAATAATAATAATAATAATAATAATAATAATAATAATAATAATAATAATAATAATAATAATAATAATAATAATAATGATAATAATAATGATAATAATAATAATAATAGTAATAATAATTATAATAATAACAATAATAATAATACTATTAATAATAATGATAAAAATTCTAAAGTGAATACTTCACCGAACGTCTAAGTCACGACCTCACGGCTGATAGTAGGATTAATCGAGCGTCTCCGCAGAACAAACAATGACGATCCAGCTTCGTGTTGTGACACAGTGGCCGTATCCTACACGCGACCTTGTAGATGCCACTTGTAGTTGACTTCCACTCGCTCGATCGTATGGTGGTCCGTGCTGCTAGCGGGGTAACAGCGGTGCGGGAGAATTATTCTTGCTGATATATCAGCTGCGTATCGGATCACTGGCGGGGTAGCCTGCCCCTACCAGTGTGCAGAAGATGTTTCTGCCGATATATTGCAGGCTATTGTTACGCACACAAGAACTAATCGAAAAAAAAAAACACCCGTACGATAACTCGTGTATTGTTATTTTGCGAATCAAACGGAGATAAATAATTTGCGTCTAATCAAGACGAAAGCAAAACAACGAATGAGGCCAATCTGGCTTTGTACCGTACAACTTTCCCGGACTTATCTTCTTTGCACTTGTACACCCACTTACAGCCAACAACGTTATGATTCTGGGTTAACTTGACCAGCGTCCACGTTCCGTTGTGACGTGGGGATACCAGTTCCTCGTACATGGGCGCTCTCCACTTCACACTGGCCGGGCTTATGATCGCTTCGTTGTACGTTCTTGGCTCTGCGCACGTGTAACTGCCAGACCAATCGTACCAGTATATCGCTCCGGTGAGACACCGCAGTTCGCTCTCTCTCTGATCGCCGCAAGCCACCTTGTGCACCGGGAATTTCCACAGGTTGCTCCTCCTGCAGAAAACTTCTGAAAGTTGCTTTTCCTGCACTTCCTCCTTATCGAAATTATGCTCGTCTTCTTCATTGAATTCAAAAAATCTGCCTTTTTCTTCTACATCAGGTCTACGATCGAACAATGGAACCGTAATATGTTTGTTTTTGTTCTTGGACTCGCTGGGTAGGTCATGAGTTGTACGATCGTTCAGTTCTTGTCCTTCTCGTCGAGCTCTAAAAAAACGTACGCCACGACTGATAACGATTTGCCCCAAACTTCCTTCTCTTCTGCTGTGGGATCCACACGTATGCATCACAATCCAAGATCTGAAGGGGTTGCAATCTGGTTTCTGGCCGAACCAGATCTCATACGGCGTCGAACCAATCGCTGATGACGGCAATCGGTTCTGAATATACGTCACGGTGTTTATGGCCTCCGCCCAAAAACGTCGAGGTAAGCCAACGTCCAACAGCATGCACAGTCCCATCTCATTCAAGGTCTTGTTCCTTCTTTCAGCTACACCATTTTGCTGAGGTGCATACCCCCATACTGGCCTACCAAACTAAATGGCGTAAGTTCTTTTTTACGCTGTCACCAAATAATGTAGGGACTTTTTCTTCTAGGTGTCACGCGATACACGCGATTATCTCGGAATAGTGTTTTCTGAAAAATGACTTTGCCGTGATCCTGATTGCGGGAAAACTACTGAACCGATTTCCTTATCTTTTTTTTTTAAATTTTCGTTATTGAATTCGCCAGTCCTTGAACGACCACTTTTTGAAACATACAGTTACATTTTGCCGCAAAAAAGTTTTTAGTGCAATTTTTAGCGCTCAAAACGTGCATTTTCTGGGAAAAACGTTCCCGTTGGCACTGAAAACAAAATACTCATAAAAGCGATCGTTCAAGGACCCGGCACACTTCTTAACTGATGAAATAATAAGAGAAATCAAAGAAATTGTTTTAGACGCAGGTAATCACCCCTCATGGCTATTCAATCTGCTTCCCAAAAACCCCAGACATGGTACGATAAACAATCGACCGCATAATTCCCTACCTAACTCTAATTAAGAGTGCTAAATTTTCATTTTTACCTACTACAAATAAAAAACAGGATTTACGCTTTGCTCTTTATCAGTCCACATAAGCACTGAGGAAGACTGTACGTCACAGTCGAAATATATATTTGTGGACTGAATTTCAATATTTATTTTCAAAAAATTTGAAGAGTATAACGGAAACCGATAATTATTTCTTTGATTTCTCAATCACTCTGCTAAGACGCTCGTTATAGATTTTATAAATTTGAAATAATATGAGTTTTTTTATTTCGGTTGATCCGCTGAGTCTCTATCAGGATCACCGCAAGCCTCTGCAAAAAATAGCGTTTCGGGGAAACGGCCATTACTCCAGTAATAATTGGTATATCTTAAAATCAAAAGTATTTTTTTGTTGTTAATAAACTGTACTTTCAGAAAAATACCCCTTTGATGCAATGAAAATGGTGCTATGCACTTAAAAATAGATTCAAGCTTCCCTCATTTTTCTCGACCAAATAGGTATATAACCCCTTAAGAAACACCAATATTGGGTTATATGTGGTCATTTTCGGCTGTTTTCCAGACACCGGAAGTCGACATCTTTAAATTTAAAATAATGTCTGTGATCGATTTTTAGCTCCTATACATTATTCTGTTTCCGGATTTAATTATATTGGGTAAAAATCGACCATTTTTGACAGTGTTCCAAAAACCGAAAGCCACCTACTATTCAAGATGGTGTCTGATGTCGATTTGTGGTCTCAGTGCATTACTAAGATTCTGGAAATACCCATTTTGGGTAGTATTTGATCACTTTTTGTTGTTTGAAGAAACCAGGAGGCGCCATATTGGGTTTAAAATGACATTTGAAGACATTTTATGGCCTCCGGGTGTCATTCTAGTTCCGTAAACACTCATATTAGAAACCGTATGTTTCCATCTTAAATTCAAAAATGGTGTCAGAAGTCTAATTTTGCTCCTGTACATCATCCCGATCATATTTGACTGTTTTTCGGAAAAACTGGTTGAAATATCTCCATATCCCCATCCAAATTACGGCCCGCCCATCCAGAAGTGGGAGAGGTGTTGAACTACCATGAATTTTTTTTTGCTTAGAAAATCTCCCACATGCCAAATTTGGTTCCATTAACTTGATTAGTTATTGAGTTGTTGAGAAATTCGAGTTTCATTTGTATGAGAGTCCACTCTTCCAGAAGAAGGAGGGGTTTGGTTCCATTTACTTGATTTTTTTTTCGAGATATGCGGAAATTTGTGTTTCATTTGTAAGAAACCCCTCTCTTCCAGAGATAGGAGGGGTCTCATACCATCATAAGAAGCTTCCCCGGTACCAAAAACCCGTATATACAAATTTTCACGTCGATCGGTTCAGTAGTTTCCGAGCCTATATGGATCAGACAGACAGACAGACTGGACCGCATTTTCATATGTTTAGAAAATTGAAACTGTCTCTGATAAAAGGTTATTTTTCAAAAATCGAAAATCGCCATCTTGGAATTCAAAACGTGTCTGTCAATTTCCCGCTTCTGGATATCATGAAAGTTCATCCGTGTTCAAACATTATCTAACGATAGCTCGTTCCGCATAACTGAATCGTACGCTGCCTTGAAATCAATAAACGGACGATGCTTGTTCCCTAGAAGTTGTATTCCGGGATTTTCTTTGATATCTTTTGCAGGGTAAATATTTGATTCGCCTTTTCTCGAAAACCAGTTTTGTATGCGCCGACAAAGGGCTTCGGTACCTATCTCAATATAAAGAACAGAATACGGAAGAACACTTAATAAATAAAATTGAACAATAGTTGCCACATTTGATCATAGGCCCTTTTATTATATAGAGGATAGATAACGCCGGAAGGCCAGCCATCTGGAATTTCTTCGTCAGCTTAGAAATTCATAAGAATACGGGAAGCAAACATGATTTTTTGTCCAGAAAGCCAATTTTCGTACTTTAGAGTCATTCTTAAACAAACTCCTGAACAAGTGTTTTAACACTTGTTCGATGAGTAGAATCCCAAGTAACACGCGTTGTTATAGAATAGTTGACGTTACCTATTCCATGGCACCTCTATCACCAGAAGAGCACAAAAATTGAAGGATGCTATAGAACAAGTACCGATACAATATGAAGTATTACATAACTGCATGAAAGCAAGCCAACTTGATAGAATGAAGTGGCAAAATACATCTCGAGCACTAACCTATGGCAATGCGAAAATCTGTTGCTATGACAACTGCTAAACAGCGCATGCGCAAATGTGTTGTTATGCGCAGTGCAACTAGATCGACAGTAATTTTTATCAGTGGTAAATTTAATTGATTATAAATTAATGATAAAAAATAATATTCAACTTTTCAACTGAGTTGTTCCTCTCGCTTGAATATTAAAATTGTTTTCGCATAGTTTCAATT
This sequence comes from Wyeomyia smithii, assembly GCF_029784165.1. Taxonomy (NCBI): domain Eukaryota; kingdom Metazoa; phylum Arthropoda; class Insecta; order Diptera; family Culicidae; genus Wyeomyia; species Wyeomyia smithii. The sequence goes on from NC_073696.1 coordinate 212,559,054, forward strand.
TTATCTGGACATAAAATCTAACGAAACTAGAAAACGTTGTTAGTTATACGATAACAAAAGTTGAAGTGATATTGGTTACACTGCAAGAGTTTTGTTTATCATCTAATGGCGCATTTCGACCCGCTTCCAATAAATATAGAAATCGTTCAAATAACTCAATTATTAATTTGATCAAGTAATTTTACATTGGCTACTGAATACTACGATCTTTGTTCTAAGGAAAAGTTCTTCACAGGTACACTAAGGTCGCTTTTTACGCGTTTTTTTACGCGGCTTGTTTTTACGCGGATTCCGGAATTTACGCGGTTTTTTAACGCGGATTCCGGAATTAACGCGTTTTTTTTACGCGGATTCCGGAATTAACGCGGTTTTTTTACGCGGATTCCGGAATTTACGCGGTTTTTTACGCGGGTTCCGGAATTTACGCGGTTTTTTACGCGGTTTTTTTTACGCGGCACGTATCCCCCGCGTAAAAAGCGACTTTAGTGTACTTAGATGGTTTATAACCCATATCTACCAAATTTGTTTTTCTTGTCATTTTTTCTATTGGCTTAAATCATGCTAAAGCTATCCTAGAATCAAAATCTACATCGCTCAAGTACTGATCTAAACTCAAAGTTCGTTTAAATCTATTTTTACCGAACAACTTTCATGCTCAAAAAAAAAAAAATTTCGTTCAATTTGGCGATGCGCGTTTTTGTTTTTAATTTCAAGGCTTTGTAAACTAGTAGAAGTTACTTATGATCGATATCGTGTTTAAAATTTGTAGTATAGAGGTCACTGCATCAAGTTTCGACCGTTATAGCGTCTCTAAAGCACGTGTTTACTCACAATTTCCATTTGTTTAGTAGATCAGCCGTTCTCGTTATGTACGTTCTTTGTTTGAGTTTTCCGTACTTTTTAACTGTGAGTTATATTCAAAAGTACTTAAATAAAACTTGTCACTCATAAGTTTGAGTTTTGCGTGGGATCGGACGCCAACTGCGTCAAAGTCACTGAGCGTTACACGTCTGATACCACGAAAGAGCGTAGGCGCAGCCTTAGATCAGATAAAATAAAAGGAAGGAGAGGAAGATAAAGCCCAGAGAGGACAACTTTGCGGCTCAGGGGTAGCTGACTGAAGGTTAAAAAATATCAGGGGCTTTACTGTTGCGATTCTTAAGATTTATAGCAATTTGAAGTTTTAAACGCATTTTTCTCAAAACCATGTTTTCAAAATCGGCGAGCAGTAGAACTGAAAAAGTTTACATCCGATTGACTTGAAATTTTAACTGTAGCTTCTTCATTAGATTATCTAGTGAAGTACACACGATTTTAGCGATTGATTAACAGCAACTATAACTTCAACAATCAGAGTCGATTTTTTTTGTTGAAACAGAATTTTTTTTCAAACCGTTGCCATTTTGCGAAAAAAAGTTCAAAAAATATAATCATGTGTACTTTACTAGCGATAATGAAAAAATTTTGTTTTGGTTATAGGTGGAATTGGGCACGACTTCTACTGCTCGCCGCGGAACAACTTAAAAAAAGCGGTTCACGGCAAGCGCTGCACAGCCGCCATTTTGTAACAAAAATAGCAAAAAAAATATATTTTTTTTATTCTGCAAGAGTTGCTCGATACACTGATATATTAACTAATATACCTTACATCTCAAATGTCCCGTAAAAAAATTCATGACAAAAGCCTTGTTTTTTTGAGCATTTGGTAGATACCCTTAATATCTTACGAAAAGACGTAGTGATCAGATTGCAATTGTTGAGCTCATGTCATTGAAAACATCTCCAGAACCAGCAAAAACGGATGAGGTGAACCAGCCGCCGGCTGAAAGCCTCAAAAATATAGACAAAAAAAAAGCAAAAACGAGCTTGTTTTCGAAATGCGCCTGTAGTACACTTATTTGACTACTTTCATTGTAAATTATTTTCTAACTTGTTTTGATTGTTACTTGGGATCCTTCGTAAGACTGCATAAGAAAAAAAAAGAGAGAAATACCTATTCCCCAGAAAAGTTGCTTGTTTGACATGCCATCTGTAACTGTGAACTGAGAAGTAAGGCTTTCATCACTTCACGAATCATGAACAATGAAATTTATTAGAAAAGGTGCTTTTTTAGGCCGACGCACAGTAGTTTAAAACGCGGAAAACGTGATCGTCAGCCTATTGAGTATTTGACATTTTCTTCTCGGAACTTAAGCATTGAAAAAACGTTGAAGAATGTTGCAAATTTTGTTAAAAAAAAAACTTGGCATTTGCATACACTAGTGACATAACAATTATTTTCGGAAAAAAATCAATTTTTTCTATTTTTATGTTTTCCAAATAATGCACGGTGCCGTAAATATGAATGCTTTTCGTACTTTTTGATGAAAAATCAAAAATCGTTTCGATTTTGTACATCTTTAAGGAAAAAAGAAGTTAAAGGGTATGTGCTTGAGTGCACAAACGTAGGCTTGACGTGGGACTATTGTGGGTGTAAAGATTTAATTCTGCCATAGCCATAGTATATAACACACACCAAACGTACAAATACGAACACAACAATCCATGAACACTTCACAAAAAAACACATTTACCTGTCATAAACCATAGCATACAAACTAATAAGAAAAATAATTAACTTGTTGCCTATAAAAGTATTCTGTCATGAATAAATTTATCTCGGATGAATGCATTTTTGCACACACATACACGTTATACACACACACGCTATATACACACACTACTCACAAGCACACGCTCCTCAGACACACCCACGCTACTTACACACGTACACATACACACACACACACCACTTACATACACACGCCACTTACATACACACACCACTTACACACATACACGCACACATGCCGCTCACACATACACACACGCCACTCACACATTCACACACACGTCACTTACACACATATTCACACACACACACACACAACACACATTCACACACACAACACATATGCACACACACACACACATTCACACACACACACACACACACACACACACACACATTCACGCACCCACAACACACATTCACACACCCACAACACACATTCACACACCCACAACACACATACACACACACACACACACACGTACACACACATACACACACATACACACATACACACATACACACACGTACACACACATACACACACATACACACGCTAACGCTACTCACACACATACACACGCCAACGCTACTCACACACATACACACGCTAACGCCACTCACACACACACACACACATACACACGCTAACGCTACTCACACACACATACACACGCTAACGCTACTCAGACACACACACACTTGGTATACGACACGCTATACCTACACAAATGACTATCGGCAGCATCCAAACGGATTCCGAGTCTTCCAATGGTCCCTTCTTTCAACGGCTTCCAATCACGTCCAGTTTCAGGCTGTATTCTAACAACGATATCTGAATTAGATTACCACTGGTGGGGTCTAACTCAGATCGAAGGCAAGCCGAACAGTTCGCTTTGACGGTCGACCAGGGAATGAGCTTCTCTCAACACGAAATGTTCTTTTATAGTGTCACTCAGTGTGGGGAACTTGGGTGATTGGGGGAAGAACCAATCACGTGGAAGCATCTCTGCTTTCTTTCTTCGTCGTTTACGTGGGGTGATGAATGCGATGCCAATTGGCTGGCATTGCTAGCCAATGTCTGCGTTAGGGAAATATACCAATCGTATGAAAAATGTTTGTGGATATTCGACCTTCAAACTCTCCCGCAATTTTCACGGAGTAATAATAAAATGGTAACTGAAATTATCATGTTATACAAATCTTGTATGTTTTAGCTTTCCAACGGTATATAAACTATTGAAATCGGAATAGTTGTTTGAGCGCTATTAGCATCTAAAATCTTCCATTCCGCCAACAAAAAACGTTACCTGTTCAATCTAGTTTTCCCAGAATGTACCTTAGTATAGTGAAGAAAGACGAAGTCCCACGTCAAAACATGAAAAAACGCAGAAAAACCAAAAAAAAACTATTTTTTTCACCCACGCCCAAGTCTTTAAGAGACTGCAAAAAACTAGTGAAGCTAGTACTAATTCCCGTACTCCGAGTGAAGACTGTTGTTTTTGCAGCTTTTTGCAGCTTTTCGAGAAATTTTATTCTGAAAAAAGTGCATTTTTTATCCAAAATGTCCTAAACCCTATGAAAAGTTGAAAATTTGCCCAAGGTATGTTCGGCAGAATTATGTATTTTTTAAATATGAAAAAATGTCTGGAACATAGTAGGCCTGTAAAATCACTTCAGAAAAAGTTATTTGGTATTTTTCGATTTTTAGAAACTTTAAGGATGTCTGTGTATAAAAGTACCTGTATGTGGTCGATTTTCAAGAGATAGAACCAACGTGTCTTCAGCAAAGTTTTTCTACATAAGATTGTATACAACTTTGCTGAAGACTTCGTTTTGATTTGATAAGTAACTAAAAAATAAAAATTTTATCTTACCTTCAGGTGAATTAATCAAAAATATATTTACATCAAAAGAAGCCCCTTGAGATCTACAAAAACTTTGTCGAATACACTGTAGCATTAAAACGGAAACACGAAAAACGTGATCGTCAGCCTTTTGAGTATAAACAAAAGGCTGACGATCACGTTTTTTGTATTTCAACCCACTGTGCGACGTGGCAAGCTGTCATTAATCAAATTCTATCAAATAGTGGTCCGAATAATAAAAACCAAACTCTCTGGTTTCCTCAGATTCAGAAAGGGTTACACAATATTTGAATGCACGTACGTATTAGATTCTATGACAGTTGGTTTTAAAATTATGCTCTCATACTGGTTCCGAAATTTAATCATATATCATCAACTCTTTTAGAGTTGGTTCGAATTTAAATATTTTAAGAACTTGTATCACCTAATATCACACAAAAAAAGTGAAAACAGACATTTCGCAAACGACCTCTGACGATATCGACAACGAATTCATAAAGTTTCCTAGCCCTTGACTGAAGGTCGCTTCCCATCGCCATTCACCCCATTCATTCCTACTCTACACAGCAAACTTTGAAGCATATGCTGAAGCATAACGGCTACGAAACGAGAAAAAAACAACACCTTTTCCAACGGTCCGCAGTTTTATGTATCGTTTCTTAATCTACCATCAGGATAGCTCCCCGAAACGGGTCCACTCGTTCGTCGGGAAGAGCGAAGCCATCTGGCCCGGGACCGTGGCAGATCCGAAAAATAAAACATTTCTGATAACCATTGACAATGTGACCACGAGGCGACACACAACAGTAGGTGCCAATTTATCCTTGTTCACACCAGAGCAGGTCCGAATAACATGCTGCGAACTCCACCCATGCCCATGCCGGAAGTCTCCCTGTGTTTACTGTTCACGCTTAGTGTTCGTATTTTCTCGATAGTGAGGAGAACTGAAACAAAGTCCCAAGCGAGGGATATAATCAGAGGGAAGGTTACTCTGCCAGATGGGTTGTTTGTTTGCAAAATTTATATGCTCTACCATTCTACTTCGACGGACATTCTTCTGGTGGCGGGATGAAACAGTTACAAGATGAACTCGAAGTTGAATATTTCGCACGGTGATATCACTGTGGATTATGTTTGAAAGTTGGGAAAAAATGCGTTGAACACTTTACATAGAATCCAAATGCTTCGCTACAGTATTGGTCCATGAAATTTGTTTATCAGTTTTTTTATCTCAATCCTATTTTCCACTTTACATTTTACATTCGATTTGATTGATTTCATTTCATCTGATTTTTAGTCATTAATTAGTGTGGGATCATCTGATTTTAGTCATTAATGGGAAGTGATGGGGGTAGTTGAATCCGGAATACAGCAAAATGAAATGCTTAATAATTGGGTAGCACTTTATTTGGTTTTATTTTCCATTCGGATGCGCGCTCACGGTTTCTATGGTACAGTTTTATCCGGCTACTGCCAGAGTTTTTATGACAAAGCCTTAGTGCTACATTCCGATTCGGAGCTTGACCTTTCTGTTTGTTATACACAGACTTCGCAGCGAACTGTTTAGTGTACAGGACAATTGCGGCGCCAGCGCTACGATCCTACTGACACTTACAGTCTCTCCCGAGCCGAGACTCAAACCTGAGACGACTGGCTTGTTAGGCCAGCATCGTTCCTCGAGAGCATTGAGAGATGAATTTTTATGACAAAACCTAGCCAAATTTGGCTGCTGCGAGCCACAAAGATTTTTACAAGCCCTTCCAATGAAGTGTGTTGAAATAGAAGCCAATTATTTTCATTTTTAATCGGATAACCGTTGGAAAGAGCGGGTCCAATTTTCCCTAATACATTTTAATTGTTGTTGTGATATTCGCTTCAAACTTGAGTTCGGATCAGAAAAAAATTTAAAAAGTATTTTCGTTACACTATATTATTAATTTTTTTTCTAATGTTTTGTTTAATTCATGAATTGAAATGGAAATTGACCTTAATTTGCCGGTTTTTTTTAACAACTATTATTGGAGATCGATTGACATAGAAATCATGAAATTTTAGTTTATTTTGGATATGGATTACTTGAATTTAATACAAATAAGCTTTCATTTCGGACGAACATTTTAAAAATTAACTCATCACTTTTGAGAAGCTAATTAATTTAGAGTGTTAGCTCCAAAGCGCTCTCGTGAAAGCAGAAACAGTAATACCCGTCGTTGCAAGTAAATCAACGAAAGCTGCATCGCAGCGCTAGGTTCTTTCAGTAACCCCGAAAATGCTTTTCCCTCGATTACAAAAACATGCCAAAATCCTTTCGTCTAGTCAATGGAATATCCGCTAGATCCGTGCGTGAAACTAGCTCATTCGATTTCGGCAATGAATTTCGGCAAGCGTATATCGAAACCCCGACAGCCATTGACTTGAACCGCATTTTGCAGATGAATTACAATCGCACCCGAAAGCCGAGCAACCCAATTTAATTCAACATCACATGCAAACTCCTGTTTACAGCAGAACAGGCATTTCGCATAGTACCTATCTACTACGGTTGTTCTATCCTGCTGAATGTGTGCGGCCTAGGCGATGATGCCGGGCCGGCCGAAGAACCCGGGTGACGGGAAGTGCTCTGGTTCTGATTGCCTGTTTCGGGAAGTATGTATGCCTTCATTCGTACACTTTACAATCCATCTCATGTCCATGAGCGTGTGTGTGTGTCGTGTACGTGGGACGTTCCTGCCGCAGTGATGGATGCATGCGAAATCTCGGTCCACATGTGGGTCGAGCCGGATGCTGCTGCACGGCTGTAGTAGAATCGATTCCCAGCTGCCAGATCATCTTCGGATGCAGTAGAGTAGTTGCTGCACACGGTGTCGAGAATAGCAAGTTATGTTAATTATGCTCAGCTGATTCGTTATGCAAATTGATACGAATTTATATTCATTCGATAGTTATTCCAAATCGTATGTATCTACTGAGGCAATCAACATATTGACATGTGATATCTTTAGTAATTCAAACTACATACACCGTAGTTCGATGTTCTACGGCCTGAACTGACGGTACACTCCGAGCAGCGCAAGATGAACGTCATCATCGTTGGATCTGTATCAGCTCCGCTTCGATTGAGTTGGAGTATTTTTATGACAAGCTAGGCAGCAGATGATCCATGCAGTTGCATATTACGACTCTCGCGCTAGCGAACAAATTTCAATTTTACGTGCTCGTCAGAGTATGTCGGTACTTGGTATCGAATGATGCACTCCGGTTACATCGTAGATTTGTTAGCGCAGAACGCGCAAACGGTTTTGACGTTTTTTTCTCATCATAAGGAGTATCTCGAATCACAAAATTTACTGTGACACACACAAAACGTCAAGCCGTAAATATATGACATTTGCTGTGAACAGTAGACTAAAAAAGTAATCATCAGAGAAATGAAATTAAAAATACTCAATGGAAATCAGTTCTTATAATATATATTTTTATAGTTATATCATCATTTGAAACCCTTTCAACGTGCTCCGTAATACAAGGAGATTAAAGTCAATCCGCAATATGGTACACGGAACATATCCTTTTGATCTTTCAATTGGCAAATACACAGTAATAATTTGTTGGATCATCTCCAAGAAGCAATTAGATGACAGGAAACTTTAAAGTTTGCGTTACTTTATCTCAGGATAAATAGGATAGTAATTTTATGGTATTTTAAATCCAGATATTTCGACTGTGGTCTATTTACCGTAGTGCCTATATTCACTTAACTTTGCAGCACCTATTATGAATCGGTTATGCATCTTTTTTTTAAATTTACTGTAAAGGTTGTACACAAATGTACAAGAGTTGGTAAATTTATTTAAAGACTCAGGTAGACAAATTTTGTTCATCACGAAGGTGTTTCATATGGTGCTGATGACGCGACTTCTACTTTTGTGCCATATTGGTAATCGTATATTGACTCTTCAATACGCAGGATGACAAACAAAATTGTGTTGTATGCGTCATTAGGAAGACGCCAACTGATAACACTTGCAAAACACGGATTCGATTTTGTCATTGCAAATAAATCTACTGAGTACTAAATCATATACATTCACACAAATGCGTCCATAGAAACATTTGACTGATTTTGAAAAAAAAAATTGATTTTTTCTATTGTACGATTAACTCTCCTGTTAAAGGTTAAAATCCTGTTCTAATTGCTTACATCTTTTGCACAAAAACAGAATTTCAGTTTAGCACCTATATGACGTTTTTGAAATAACAGTACGATTGATCGTTGAAGCAGTGCAGCCAGCAATCAATACAGATAAGTTGGGTACTGACTAAATGAATGAAAACGTTATCTGATTGATGCACTTTAATGAATCCGGCCAATTGAAAACATCATTGAGTCTATAAACAATTATAATCATTGGATTTGTTAAAAAAAATCATTTAACTATGACCTTGCTTTTGTTCACGATTTTTTTGGTGTTTGTTACACATTCTGAAGTTCGTGCAAAACTTTCGCGTGTAGAAAAATTAGAAGTATTTAAAAATGGCGCTTTATCATCCCATTTTTAACGATTTGTCTTCCCATTGAAATAAAACGTAGCCTTATGAAAAAATTTAACAAAAATCACAAGGGTTGTAAGCAAAGCCACGACCGTACGATTGACGTAGAACTATATAAGATTGTTTTTTACATTACATGTAATCAATATGCTTAAAATTTTAGGCAAAAGAGGAATTTAAGTGCTACCGAATTACAGTTTGCACTTGTATCACTGGACAGGAATGGAATAAACACTATACAACGCAAACAAGTGTCAACAGTCAGAGTAAAAGTAAATAATACTTTTTTTGTGTATGGACCCCACTGCGACCAGTATAATTGTTTGATCTTTTGTGGCATTGTCCGGACGTTTTTGCTGTTCGCACATTTTTGTTTATTTTTACCCTTTTGTAGTGCTGCTTATTGAAAAGTAACCTGCTCCGTGTTGTATGTGCTTTTTGTCTTCTTATTCAGACTTATTAACCTACTTCCTTCCTTATCGACTCTATTATGTCCTCCTGCAAGTTATAACTCTAACAGCGTATAACGTGCTTTAGTGCCTATGATATAATTGAAGCTTTAGAACAGTGGTTATTAAGTCTGAAGAGAATATTTTGTGTGGAAGAGCCTGAAAATAAACCCATACTTGAAGTTCTTTTTGCCAACGAATGGCTTGGTTCTACTAAGATTCGAACCTATGACCATTCGCTTGTCAAAGCGGACTCTGTAACCTTGCAGCTACGAAGCTCTTCACAAAATAATACTTAAATGAAAAGTAAATAAATGCATTTAATTCTAGCGGCAACCAGAAAATATTCAATCTTCAATAATTTTTTTCTTATCTTTATAAAAACAATTGTTGTTCAATTTCATATCGGATATAACGTTAATCGCCTCTGTGTGCTACCCCGATAGAGGGGATTAAGGCATTTTTCTGATAACACAGTTTAAAGCTGTTTTCACACTGAAAATTTGATGGATCATATATTTTAAATGCCAGCATCCCAGAACATTCGTGTATTGACCAAATACGGTAACTTTTCATTAGAGGAAGTACCGACTAATGTGAAAGTACCTACTACTGATGCTGCCCACTACTGCACAAAAGCAGCTTTTCACTAGAAGAAGGGCTGCTACTCCAGCTGCTGCTGCTATCCACTGCCACTGCTAAGTAAGGATTGTTGTAGTTGCTGTTTAGAACTTATATAGGCCAAATAGCACTTTTTAAATTACTAGGTCTGTGATTCTGTCGACCTTGCTTAGGAGAGCAATCATATAACAGCCAATCAGATTATCGAAATTCGCGCTTCAACAAGGGTTGACCATTTTCAATGAAGCCGAGGACATACTGACGCGGCCTGCGTTGCGGAGACAATTCGGCTGGCCGTGGGATAATGTACAGCCCTAAGTAGAGTTGTACATTAACCTGCGGCAAGGCGAGTCGTCTGAGTTGATGCTGAGACCCGCTGCAACCGCTGCACTATCCGTTGCCATGCCACAGCTGTGGCCGCTATTCGCTGCACTACTACTGCTGCTGCTGCTGCTAAGGGAGAACTGCTGTTGTCGCTGTCAAGAACTAATATGATCGGTTTCGGCTGAAACAGGCTCAAATAATCTATATTCGCTACTTTCAAGCTTGAAATCTCATGATAGCTTTAGCGCTGGTTCGTGAATCATGGTTATAATATTGTACTGTTTTACGAGCTATCAATAGTGCGTCTGCTATTTAGACTGATTTTCTTTTGATTTTTAGAAACGAGTGCTAAGTATTTCTAACCGGAAATATACCTTAAACTATGAGCATAACATTTGCTGTAAAACAATGGACTTTTTTCAGATGGTGATGAAAAAAAAAACTATCACACATAAATGAGTTGGATAAATTTCCCATTAATGGTAATTATATTATTTTATTTGCAAAAAAATTCTACGCCCTTGCGAGCGGCCTTCCGGCAGTTAACCGGAACATTCGTCATGGCGGACAAAACATGCGTGTAGGCATGTTTTTAAGCTGTTCCTTGTTGTTTTTTTAATTAATTCTTCCTCCGTTTTCGCGACAAAATTTTTGGAATATGTGCGTCTTACCTTCATAATGATGTAGCAACGAAAGAGGGGGAACCAACGAAGTCATTTCGCGGCTTACTATGAGCTCTTGATCCTTTGACCTTTGATCTGCTGTCATCATAGGATGTGTCAATATAAAATGCGCCCGTCTTCGCTAGGATATTTGTTGTGTCTAAGATATCTTATGCCTGCTGCACAGAATAGATCTTGCCCTTCAAGTTTACCCAGAAATTCTCGATGGGACGCATTTGTGAGACGTTGGGCGGATTCGCTTGGAGTAGTGGGCCGACGCCAAATCTGGCCAGAACACCGTGTCTTCGCCCTTATGGTATTTCTTAATGAACGAGGCAACTTCTGGCAGGCACTTCGTACTATAAATTTCACCGTTCACGGCCAGCCCGGAGCAAAGGAAGAGCGGCTTTGACATCCACTTTTCGCTGATTGTCAGCCACAGCCGCACCTTCTGGGGGTACTGGGTGTGTGAAATGAATTTCACCTCGGAGCTCACTTTCTTCGTGGGAGAAGTGAAATACAATGTACCCTACCAGTCGTTGCCATCCAGGGTGAGATAGGTCTCGTCGTCCATCACCACCGCCACGTCGCGATTCGCCGGGAAAATCGACTTGACCATGTTATTCAACCGCTATCACTGCGTCATTGCCTACAGCTCCGAGACCAGTGGACGGGACTGCAGCTTCCTGACATGTATATCCATGTTCTCCAGATACATTTTAACTGTTTTACCGCATACACCAACTTCCCGGCCAAGTGCACGCAGCGGTTTAGCCACTTTTCCGTCGGTCTTCCTCTTCAGCAGACTTTGAAGCTTCTTGTCGCTCAGGGTCGTTGGCCGTCCGGAACCGGGCTTTCTTTCGATGCTCTAATCGTTGTCCAATAATCAGTAGTAGATAAACGCGTATAAAATTTCAAGTTAAGCTTATGCGGTCGTGGCGAAACACACTGCAAATCGTTCTAACTTTCTCCCTTTTGCACAGATATTTATGAAAATTTGTAAAAATGTTCTCAAGATGCTGTACTTTAAGATAATGCAATGAAAAAATTTCGGTTTTTCAAAAACTTAAAAATTATTTAAACCCCTTATATGCGAGTTGTGAAATATTTCGTCTGAAGAAGATAAGAGAATGTGGTGAAACTTAACTAAAAGGCGGAGCTTATTTCATAACACCTCCCGGCTATAAGAGAGTGTTTCTGCTAAAATTAAGTCAACTTTTAGCGGCAGGTCAACATTAATATTAGCCGCAGCGGATTACAGCAATATCACCAACGAATTACCCCAGTGTCAGCTGGCTTTCCGAATTTGCTTTCGGCTTAAACAATTCGCTTACCCGGTTGGTCACATGTCTTGACAGCAGCGCGGTTCTTTTCAGTGTGTGCTTTCAGAGTATTTTTATTCCCCCACTGTCTAGGCAGCACAAAGATTGCGATCAGCCTATCGGATTTTCAACAGCACACTGCCGATTTTTTTTTCACAATGTCTCGAGCGTTAGACTTTGGAAGTAGATGCTTTCTGATTCTGTTCAGTCAGTGATATCGAATTTTTATTTGTGAATTAAAAGCCGATAACACTCCAACAGCACGTGATAAGAACGGAGATTGATGCCATCGTGACGGTTTTGGATAGTTACTCAGTTGAAATAGGTTGACAAATATAGATTTTACCCAACCCAGTATAGGTTCCCGATCACAGCAATATATTCCGCTACTCCAGCTCGACACAATATGTGTAAAGTGTTGTATTATACTCATACAGTAGACTCCAAGCGTTTATTCAACGATGAGTTTTTTTATTTGAGCAAGTTATAATAGATTTTATGACTCACTTATGAAAAACTCTAAACAATGCATTTGTTCATAGTGTGCGTCGTTCTACGTCGGTTATGCGGCCGTGTCTCTGATACAGCTGCAGTTTTATTTCTTAGTGTGATTTTGTTAATAATTGTTTTCTAACTTTTAAATATCACAAAATTATTTTTCCACATTATTCAGACTGAATAGGTGAATTTTAAGCGACAGTAAAAACGGTTTAATTACCGTGAAACCGTAAGTGATACAGAAGATTAAATACCCGTTTCACATGCCAGCTGAGTGAATGCCAGCAATGATTACAGAAGTGCATTTAACATGCCGTTAAAATGTATATTTTCCGAAACAAAAATTTGAAAAAAAAGTTGAAGAGGTTGTTCATAAGACACGACCGCAGAGGTAACGTAGAATACGACAGCCTGTCTTATGCCAATGTATTTCTTGGAATAGGTTTGGGAATACACTGAATTGGGGTTAATTCTTCAGATAAACTTTGGGGTTAATTCTGTTTGTCAATGCCATTTATTGACAAGTGAATATTTTTTCAACATGGAAAATTTTTCATTTAGTTTTGAATGATTCACAGTGATAATCAAATTCTACATGAGGTGATTTGTTAGCAATTACACTACCCGTCATAAGTTTGGAATCGCTTCACTGAGTATTGCAACACCCAGTTTGAATATTGCAACGCCTCCCGAAAAGTTTAGCATCACCTGGAATAGGCGGATATCTCGTGTTTTTGGCAACCTAGAAAGTTGCGGTTTTCAGCAAACTTGTTCCGAAAGTCAAAGGCTACTGTATGGTGGCCAATTCAGTGTGAAATTTTACCGCTATGTGGTGCTAGTTGGCACACAATGAGTCGTATTTTTAACTTAACTAATCTCACGATTCCGACCTGCCAGAAAGTTGCGGTGCTCAGCAAACTTGTTCAGAAGGCTAGAGGCTTCTACATGGTAGACAATTTAATACTGAATTACCCCGCTATGCGGCGCTAGGGTGCATGCAGTTTTTCATATTTAGACTTCAACTTATCGCGTGATCATTACTACCCACAAAGTTGCGGTGTTCGGCTTGCGCCACCAGTTCTGTTCAAGCATATTACAGTTACAGTTACAGAAATTTGCCCATTTTGAGTGATGCTAAACTTTTCGGGGTGTTGAAATATTCAAACTGGGTGTTGCAATACTCAGTAAAGCGATTCCAAACTTATGACGGGTAGTGTATATATGAAAATTTCAACCGCTATACTGCTAGCCACGCACGCTATATAACAAGCCACGCACTCTAGCCACACGCTCTATAGACATGCACAGACACGCTAGACATTCACACGCTGTATAGCAAACCACTCACGCTATATAGCAAGCCACACGCGCTATAAACATGCACACACGCGCTACAGGCATTCAAACACGCCATAAACATACACACACGCTTTAAAGCAAGCCACACACGCTAGCCACACACCTTATATATTAGGGACACACGCTACAAATATTCACACACGTTATGTGCACACACCCTATATATACAAACGCTGGATGATGGTGGCTTCTCAAACCACCTGGCGGTGCGAGTCTCTTTCAGTTTCGGGTTGTTTTTTGCCCAACGATATCTGAATCGGATTACCGCTGGTAGGGTCCAATTCATATCGAAGGGGAGCCGAAGTGAAAGAGGTAGGACTGCAGCTTACAACTACCACCGCCGCTGTTGCCCGCTGCTGATCCACGCTGCCTTCGCCTACTGCCATCGGTGTTGATGTCCGATGCTGCTGCCTGCTGCTAGTAAACTGATTTGCTTGAGGAGAAACAGTCTCTTATATAGCCCAAAGAGTGCATTCCCGGCTAATTAGGTTCTCCATTCTGTCGTCCTATTTAGGGAAAGGCAGCAAGCGACCAATCAAAAATCGACATTTGCGTTTCGACATTGTTCAACAATTTTCAATATTACAATAGTTTGAACAATCGTATTACAATTTTCTGCATTTGGACGGGTGCTTAAATGATTTTCCAATCGATTGCTGCAAAAAATGGCAGAAATCGGTTGGATACTGACTGGGTTTAAAACGTTTGAAATTGGACAATTTTTGTGACGCTCTCGATGTTTTAGGTTTTGAAATTGGGTCCCTGTAATTGTTGCCGTAAGACGTATTCTACGTCAAAAAATTGCAGAGGGGAGACGAAAATCATGATATGGATTTTTTTACCTCTCCGATGTTGTTCTTTGCTAAACAATACCCGAATGGCCTCAAAAATGTTGAGGAATTTGTCATGAAGAATCTTCTGTTTTTTTTTTCAATGATTTGAAATTTGAAAGATTGTTAAGAACTGGAAGGAAACTTCAGACAGGCTAGACCTGAAAAAAGCATTATACAATAAGAGTTTTAAAAAAGATTTTATAGAATAAGATTTTTCAATACTTTTTCAAAACAGTCTAGAATTTAAAAATGTTTTTAAAATCAGACAAATTGATTTTAAAGAGCTCTCATTTGTGATGACGACTTTATCTGGAAAAATTTATATTAAATTATATTAAATTATTTTCCAGAGCTAATTATAACTTTTGGCTGAAACTTTTTTTGTTGTGGTTAGAACATTAAGGCATCGTAAAAAACTCTCTTCAAATGTTTTCCGCTAAATGGCAATAGCGATATTTGATTTTGAGACTTTTCGGTCTTGTTGTAGTGCGGTTTTCATGTATATGGCATGCCATAGTCCGTTGAGATTTTGTTGTTTACACTCGTAGAATTATTATTAATTATTATTCTGAAAGTTGAAATTGAAAATCAAGAATCTGTGAAGTTTCATGGCGAAGACGATTCGATTAATATGTGTTTCCCATATTTCATCTATTTCACCATGGGTTGCCATACAAAACATACATGGGTCGGATCGACTCATTAACGTAGGTCTACGGTAAAAATGAAACAGTACACGCAAAAGTTGGAGTATGCGTAACCAGATCATTTATGAGCGAAATTAGCGCATTTACTTATATAATATGGAACCAGTACAACGTATGTACGTTGGGCATAACGCATTCGATGCTCTAGCATATTTTGAATGTATTACGGAGCTCCAAATCACTACACTTATAAAGTATCAGCCGATGTTCAGAGGGCTGGCATCGTTAAAACAGTGCAATAAGCAATCAATACTGATAAGATGGGTACTGACAAAATAAAGAAATTATTGTCTGATCGATTCACTTTCATGAATAAGTAAATTGAAAACATCATTCAATCATTAACAATAAACAAAAGTATTAGATTTGTTCAATACATTTTGCATTTAACTATGACTCTGGTTTTAATCACATGCATCCGGTTTCGTGTTACTAGCACCAGCGTGAATAACTCCTGCGACATTCTGATTTTGATCTCTGTCAATGTATTCCTTGTACAACTTTTGCCAGAACGAATTCTGAGCGAATTGGATAACTCATTGAATGATTGAAGCTTAAACTTTTGCGTGTATTTTTTGTAGATTTTACGGCTGCCGCACGAAATGAATACATTTTTCCTGCTGACAGCACTTGCAAGTTGGTGTTGTACCAATTGAAAGGTAAAACCAAATATACCTTGTTCAAATATAGGTTTACATATGTTCCCGATAGTCTTAAAATACACGTGCCATATCCTTCCATGTCATAATAAAATATGAAAAAAATCTAATATCTGTTTTTTCTTCTCTTTGCAGGTACCGTCACATGGTTTTGATTAATCGTCCTACAATTTTCCACTCACTCTAGCAGGTATTTCTGTAAACTTTTTTGCAACATTCTCGCTACACTATGTAACACAATCCCCATCTAATGTCTGTGTCGTTCGAAGTCGGTACGGTTTCCGTTCAACCGAGAGGACACACAACAACACAAACCGATTGTCACCGATTTCCTGCTTTTTCCACTCTACCCGCCGAAGAAGTACGTGGCTATGTGCATCGTCCATTGTGTCGCGTCATAGCCGTCGATTTATATTTCCATATCAATGAACCGTTTGTTATGATTGGAAGCGTTCTATGTGGCAGTTCAACCTGCGTATCGGTATCAAGCAATAATGGGTTGACAGCATACGCCCGGTTGTCTGCTGCTGCAAAACCCCATTCGTCTATCAGAGTGGTGGGTGGCGTTTGCCTGCAGTTAGCTTCTTTGTATTTACACAGAACGTTGGAACGATTCCGCAAGGCTTACGGAATCGTCCCAATAGAACCCGAATGGCTTCGGAGAAAAGTCATTTCGAAATAGTTTGATTTTTAATTTCTCATTCCAGTATGGAGATAATGAAAATCGATGCAACCTGGTGAATAACAGGAAACTTTAAATGTGACCTATGACAAATTCCATTGGTTTGCAGTGTAGGGACGGTGCAGCACCAATCGCAGTTAGTTCGATAGTCCAGATGAGAAACAATAACCTAACGATAGACGACGGAGCTTTTCAGTGTTCACCGGTATTCCATGGGTGGGCGACTGTTCCAGTTTGCGATCGTCTCCGTCTTCCGTTCATTGCTGGTTTGTGTGAAAAACAATGGCTTCATAAGTAATCCTGGCAGGATGTCATTCCACTCGTGCACGGAAAAGGTTTGTTAGACAGCAGTGGAGCTGAGTTATACTGTGCAGTGCTGCACATCATTGGAATGCCGTAACGATTTAATTAAATGTATGATTGCCGTATGATTCAATGGATTGTCGATTGGAAATCCATTTAGCAGTACTTTTACTTTTAATTTCATAAATACTACCGTTTCTCGGAAATATCATTCCATAACCATTCATTCGCAATCCGATGTCGTGCTTCTGATGGTTGAGCTGCACTGCGTTTAAAAAACGAATGTCACACCAGCTGTAGTGAAAAAGCTTCGAAGCAGCCCTTCAAGAAGGATTCAAAGAACGCATTTACGCATCAAGCTTCGCAGCGTCGGTCCTTTCACTCGATTTGACTTTTACTGTGCCCTCCCTGCATAGCTCTGCGTGGGAGAACAATACGCTCCAGTTTCAGTAGGTACTGCAAACACACTGACGACCGTGGAAAACAATTACTTGGCGCACTGCATCGCTTCGGGCGAAAGGGTGAACTTTTCCGACCTGATTTCTTCCGCTATCCACTCCAATCATTGTTGATAGCGAACGAGCGACGTACGAGCGAGTTGCGAATAAGCTATTGTGTTCGAAGGGGATCGCAAAGGCTCAGTGATTGGTTTGTTTCAATTACTACTCTTGCTCAAGTTATACTAACGACAACGTGTTTGTTCAATCGTGAAGATTTCTAATTTATTTACTGTTGCACGATTGCCGTGATCTAGAGCAGTGTACTTATGTTGGAATTTTCCTGAAAATCTAGTTTTAAACAATTGTAACTTTTAAATGGCTCAGCCAACTTCGAAAACTTTGACTGCAAATGGAAATGTATTCGAATTGAATTTCTTATAGAAAGTAAATTGCTTTCTCAAAGTTTTGTGTCGTGAGATGAACCAAAGCTTTTAGATTTGTTTCGAAAAGCTGATAAAATTTTACAGATTATTTCAGAATACCAAAGACACGATATGTGTTACGAGACTGTGGTAAAGTAAGAATAGTTTTGCAAAAAATCATAATGATAAGAACATGGTGGCTTGGTGTCCAGAGATATTTAGTTGTTGTAAATTTCTATCGTCTATCGAACAGGAACGCGAGAAAAAACGTGTAAATAATATGTACCATTTTAGTCGACACAGGTCAGTAAAGAAGTGGAAAATGGTGGTGTTCAGTCAAGTTCAAGCTCACGTTATTCTATTACGAATATATGGACCAATTATTTCGCAGTTTATCGCAAGACTTAATTTCTAAAATTAAAATTATGAAAACTAGTTCCGTCTGACTGTTTCTACATACGTTCATAACACACATCCTCACAAAACCCGAAAAACTCATTCAAATCTACTCAATTTGAGGTTGTGCAAGTGCCAAGCAGCGCTACCAGATGGTTCAAGGTTCGTTCAATGTTTACATACCTGCTCTTCTACTAGAAAGCACCAACGAACCTCCTGTTGTTTTTTTTTTCGCTCAGCAGAAGAATATCCTCCCATTCACGGCAAAATCCACAACCGTGAGCCATTGAAATGAGAAACTTTCGCAAATAATTTATCCCCACTGCAAACAGATGACGAAACGTTTAAAATGAAACATGGTGCCAACTACCGTCCGTCTCCATGCAATGTGACACAATGCGAATTTGCCGGAAATTTCATTATGGAGCGACATGAACCACTTTCAGACTCATTTGAATATGGGGACCGAAGCAGCGGTGAGAAGCCCTGCATCGCCCCGTGTACAATATATGAAGCAATAAAATTCTTTCCGAATGTGCTTAACTCGCTCCGAACAAATAAACCCGGGTCCCCGTTTCGGGTGCCCCTGCCTGTAGAAACCGGGCAACTTTTTAGTCTGGATGAGTGGCTGGCCGAGAAAGTTGTACTATGCTTTCAGCGCGCGTTCGGACACGATGGATACGCCACTATGTACTCTGGGTCGCACAAAAGAACCGGGAGGCGAAAATTTCAATAAAATTCCGAAATTAACGACAAGTACCTTTTCATAAATTTTCCTCTCCAGGATAGTGTTTGAAAAGGACGGCAGTGTTGCTGCTAGTAGTGCTAGTGCCGCTATTTATAACCTCTCTCTATGGTTTTCCTGGCAGAGTGCTGTGGCCTTTCTCGTTTGCCCTAAGTAGGAAAGGGAAGTTTATTATGCATAAGAATCGAATAAATGTTTACAATCCAACACTTTTAAGCTTGGACTTCTAATACGTTACGATCACAGAACCGTTCTGCTCAAGGTCGGCCAACTGTATAGCTTTCAGCTGGAAGTGCAAATGTAAAATTCAGAATAAATATGACGACTGAGAAATTAAGCACCCAATTTAAAATGGGTCTCTTCTTTCAGGATGGATGGATAGCTACCAGCTGCCACAACGTGAAAGATAAAAGCCGGAAGTAGCTGGACAGCAACTGCACTTGGCACAGGCTGGGAGCGGTTGATACTTCGGTGTGGTCTTGGTAATGAATTGAAACACTACGAAGAAGTTTTCTGTGTTTTAATCAGAGTTGAGTTCGAGAAATATGAATAGTTAAACTAATATGAGTGGTACTCTTTTCAGACTTTCAAAAGGCAGTCTAGACTGGTTTGATTGATTGTGATAAAACTATTCAGGAAAGTTTCTTGTCTTCTACACGATCTTGAGCAGTTCTCAAGTGAATTTTTTCGTTTCTTTTGGAGAATCAACTTAAGAAATATTCCACTAGGTTTTTGTGTGCTCTACTACTTGAAAGCTGCTTCTACGTTTACTTACGGGAAACCTTCTTTCAAGTATATGAAGTTCTTACGCACTACCGACTTGGAGCATCAGAATTCATAAGAACGGTTAGATAGTTGCAATTTTTTATTCACTTCCAGTGTGAGCTGGTCAAACCTGTATTGACAAATGGTCGACAAAAGCGAAAAAAAAATCCTTCGAGCTCAAACTGTCAAGAAACTGCAAGATTAAAGCATTTCTATCGTTCCTGTGAGTTTTGGTGCTCCTTACAAAGTCGAATAAGTGTAAAATTTAAGGAGACTTAAACAGAGTTTTCTCGTAAGGAAACGTAGAAGCATTCACGCTGCGGCCTTTTGTCGCACTTAAGAGCTTGCTAGGGGCACCAAAATCTACAGGTATGGTTAAAAAGCTATAAACTTTCATATTTTTTCAGTTTGAGCTCTAGGGTAAAACCTGTGTTGAGCTGGGTAATTTTCGTGAAATTAATATATGAGGTTTGATATTTTAGAAAAAAATTCAAACAATCTTCTATTCTATAGAACAATAAAAACTTCCTTTTTAAGTTTAAGTTAAGAAAAATGCTTCTGTAGTTTATTATTTTGTCATTTTGGTTACTTCTTTCTTCTTTTACTAGCTAGGTGCTCAATGTTTCTTATCAATGTAGAATTTTTGAAATGCTGAAAATGTTTCACAGCTTATTCTAACTGTAATTCAACGATGTGCAGTTTGTGAGTTATTTTGCTTCATGGCTTTGTTGAAGTAATGGAAGCTCCTCATCCAGCTGTGAATCGGCCTTTCCCATACCTTCAAGTCCACAATGATCTGGAACTCATCATAGAAACGTCTGCTTTTTTGGTACCAACTGCCGATATAAAAATATGTAAA
This sequence comes from Wyeomyia smithii, assembly GCF_029784165.1. Classification (NCBI taxonomy): domain Eukaryota; kingdom Metazoa; phylum Arthropoda; class Insecta; order Diptera; family Culicidae; genus Wyeomyia; species Wyeomyia smithii. Next base: position 212,580,130 of record NC_073696.1, read on the forward strand.
AAGCCTAGAGTTCTAACCAGGGAATTTCAGTGCTTTTACTGCTTTACTGCCGGAGAAGATTTCGATATTTGCAAGTCGATAACTTTTCTTTAGATAGAGGCATAGCAAAGCATTCTTGGTAAGTGGTATCTGTGCCTGTGGTGAAGGTTATCACGACATAGAGCATGTGGTTTGGTCATGCCCTGTACACCGTGACGCCAGGTCTAAATTAATAGCTTCCCTGCAGGCCGAGGGTAGACAGCCGGCTGTTCCTGTTCGTGATGTCTTGGCGAGCCGTGACCTATCCTACATGTCCCTTATATACGTTTTCCTGAAATCCATCCACGCCCCAGTCTAGTCCCGTTCCCCTCCGTCTACACCCAACAAAACGACAAGAACACGTTTGAACCTTAAGCACAAAACCAGCAACCAGACCCCGCACAATAGAACCAGGACCCAAGGACTACGAGCCTCTGTCCCAACTCACGACATCGTGGCTCAGCAGAACGAATCCATACATGCCATTCGACGATTATCAGACGACCATTGAACAACAAAACACTGATTGGAAATCCCATGCTAGTTTTAAGTTAGACTTAATTTCAGCTCGTAGTCGGCAGCGAGGATAAAAAATTTGCTTTAGTTTTTAAGCCATCAGATATAATTGGCGCCGTTAAACATTAAATTGTATTTGTGCCGTGTCAAATAAATGTTATGTGAAGAAAAAAAAAAAAAAACATTCTTGGTAGATTCCAGTGTAAAAATCTGTTAACCATCATCCTAGAGTAAAATATTCATTAGTTCTAGTCATTTAGTTGGTATTACTTTGGTGGATTTATTTATTATGGAGCCCTCGGTGAAGATTACTGAACCGGTTCGGTCTCTACGATTACTCATCACTCGATCTTAGGATACTTAAGTTCCGAACCAGACGAAGGCTTGTATGACTTTTGCTGTATTTAAGAGCTGACGCCATTGTACTCGATCCTTGGCTGATCATCGCCACTCTTGCAGGCTGTGTAGGCTGCGAAGATCTCCTTCCACTGTTCGATGCACGCGTTCCTATTGAGTTGTGGTCCAGAATTATTTTGACTGGGTTTTCGTCTGACATTCTTACGACATGCCCAGCCCACCGTAATCTTCCGATTTTGGCCGTATGGACTATAGTGAGTTCCCCCAGCAACTGATGCTACTCGAGGTTCATTCTTCGTATCCATGTCCCATCTTTATCTACACCCTACAGGAGATTGTACGCAGCATCTTCCTTTCTAAAACCCCAAGAGCACGCTGGTCCTCTACGAGCAAGGTCCATGTTTCGTGGCCGTAGAGGACGACCGGATAATAAGCGTTTTGTAGATGGTCAACTTTGTGGAGAGAATTTTGTTCGATTGAAGGGTTTTTCGCAGCCCAAAGTAGGCGCGATTTCCGGCCATAATATGTGTTTCTATTTCCCTGCCGGTATCACTGTCGGCGGTCACTAGTGAGCCCAAATACACTCATCTACCACCTTGATTTCACCATTGTCAATTAGAATCCGTGGTGGGAGGCTAACGGATTCTTCCATCGCGCCTCTGCTTCTCATGTATTTTGTTTTCGATGTGTTTATGACTATCCCGACCGGATTGGCCTCTGCCTTAAGTCTGCCGTACGTTTCCGTCAACGTTATAAAGTTGCAAGCCTAAATGTCAATGTCGTCGGCGAAACCAAGTAACTGGCCGGACTTCCTGAAGATTGTACCACGCCTTCCATGGGGAGCTGCGTAGCTGCAAGGTTACAGAGTCCGCTTTGTCAAGCGAAGGGTCGTAGGTTCGAATCTTAGTAGAATCAGGCCATTCGATGTCTTATCTCGAACCTTATCGTCTTATCGAACTCTTATCTTCAAGCATCTATAGTTCTGAAAAGAGCCGATTTCATAATCTTCAGTATGAAATTCGTGCTACAGAACGCTGATGATCGCACCACCACCGGTAGTATTGAATATTTTGTTGACCGCGCATAAAATTTGCTCTCCGCTGTGCCCTCCAGTAGCTGTGCCAGCAAAATATCCTGCAGCGTACGATGGTAACTGTTGCTGCCGTATGCAAAATAAAGATAACATGCTCCGCGGTGCCTGAAAGTTGACTCGTATGCCGCTCTCGTTTCTCAATGTCGCGTACCTCTAACAGCTATACTCCACTCGCTGTTGTGTGATGAACTAGACTGAGGCTGAATTTTCTACACGCAGTCTTTTGTATCGAGTTCAGCGTAGATTCTTGCCATTAGGGCGTGGCCACACAGCTTAGAGAAAGAGAAACAAACTAAAACACCTTCGATACTACTGAGTGATTTTCATAAGCACCAAAAGAAATTTTTTGCTTTCCGTATGCGAAAATCACTCTGGTTCTTAGATTAACTAATTTTCGTTACTAATATTTGACTGATAACGGTCTTCGAGTGGGCACAAAGAAACAATTAAACCGGAAAATCACTCAATTTAGCAGTGAAAATCCTTGAAATGATGTTTATTTTTTGCTGTGTTAAACTATTCATAGGCAACACTACCGTTTATATTTGGTGCGCCCTGGCCGTTATCGTAAAAATGATTATTGAGAAATAGATGAACATTTCACATCAGGAGTAGTTGTGAAAATTCTCATAACTCTGATCTTCATGCGTTTATAGTTCTGAAAAGAAAAGATTCCATAATCTTCAGCTCGAAATGTGTGCTATAGAATGCCGATGATCGCACCACCACCGGTGGTATTGAATATTTTGTTGGCCGCGCATTAAATTTGCTCTCTGTTGCTGCCGTATGCAAAATAAAGATAACATGCTCCGCCGTGCCTGGAAGTTGACTCGTATGCCGCTCTCGTTTCTCAATGTCGCGTACCTCTAACAGCTATACTCCACTCGCTGTTGTGTGATGAACTAGACTGAGGCTGAATTTTCTACACGCAGTCTTTTGTATCGAGTTCAGCGTAGATTCTTGCCATTAGGGCGTGGCCACACAGCTTAGAGAAAGAGGAACAAACTAAAACACCTTCGATACTACTGAGTGATTTTCATAAGCACCAAAAGAAAGTGTTTGCTTTCCGTATGCGAAAATCACTCTGGTTCTTAGATTAACTAATTTTCGTTACTAATATTTGACTGATAACGGTCTTCGAGTGGGCACAAAGAAACAATTAAACCGGAAAATCACTCAATTTAGCAGTGAAAATCCTTGAAATGATGTTTATATCTTGCTGTGTTAAACTATTCATAGGCAACACTACCGTTTATATTTGGTGCGCCCTGGTCGTTATCGTAAAAATGATTATTGAGAAATAGATGAACATTTCACATCAGGAGTAGTTGTGAAAATTCTCATAACTCTGATCTTCATGCGTTTATAGTTCTGAAAAGAAAAGATTCCATAATCTTCAGCTCGAAATGTGTGCTATAGAATGCCGATGATCGCACCACCACCGGTAGTATTGAATATTTTGTTGGCCGCGCATTAAATTTGCTCTCTGTTGCTGCCGTATGCAAAATAAAGATAACATGCTCCGCACTGCCTGGAAGTTGACTCGTATGCAGCTCTCGTTTCTCAATGTCGCGTACCTTTAACAGCTGCACTGCACTCGCTATTGTGTGACAAACTAGACTGAAGCTGAATTTTCTACACGCAGTCTTTTGTATCGAGTTCAGAGTAGATTTTTGCCATTAGGGCGTGGCCACACAGCTTAGAGGAAAACAAACAAACCAAAACACTTTGTTAAGTCAAAATATGTAGGCAGTGGAATTTATTTCGTCCATGTTATTGTTATCTGTGCTCGGGAAGCAAACCAATAACGAGGGAAATGTATGGGAAAGCTTTACCTTGGAACTTTTCACCTCTTTCCACCATTAAGCAGTAAAGCAACAATGTTGAACATTATATCAAAAAATTGTTACACATTTTATCTATCCACCGACATATGAATGACTAAGATGCATTAAGTCGTTCGTTTGCTGTAATCGTTTGAAATTTAACGCAACATTTGACAGTTTCATTTTCAATTTCACAAAGTGTAATCTAGTATAAAAAACAAAGACGTAGTCCTACGTCGAAATACATCTTCCATGGTATTGTTGAACAGCATGCAAGAAAAGCTATCACCCTGGCACCGTTTTTAGGATTCAAATGAACTCGAGAGCGTTTCCAAAACTCACACTGTACACATCTCCCTGTCCATCGTTGCTCTGACCAAGCGCAAACGTTTGTCGTGAATCCGTGCATAATTCACAATAGCTGATCTCGTTCGATTCGACATACATTGTACTTGTCGCATTTCTGGAGTACTTGCCGCAGTGAGAAGATCTGTTCCATGGTGGCGTCATGAATCTCGCTTAGTATTAACTCCCGAATTCCTTTGGCATAGAAGTTGGAAGAGTACCTAGTAAGCCAGTGTTTTAGATGCTCGCTTGGTAATTGGTCACTGGCAGAGGCGTTGTTGTCTGGAGGTTTAGGATGGGAACCTGTCGTTATCTGCACATACTACTACTAGATTGATTGTCACTCGTCAGGAGACTTTCTTCCAGGTCACGGCACATATCAGCCGGTGGTACGTAGCCTTTGCGCGAGCTGTTCAATTTCTTGTAGAACTTACGGGTGTCGCCAACATTCCAGTGCTACTTATGGCGGATTGTATGTTCAAAGATCCAACCACCTTAAAAAGGGCCTGCGCTAAGCTGATCTTCCGTTGGTAGTACAGCTTTCAGCTGCTGCGCGTATCCCTGGGCAAAGGATGGGATCCCGTAGTTTTTTGATTTCGGAATCGCGGTGACAGTGAGGCCGTTTTGAAAAAAGACGGTCAAAAGTCTTTTATCACTTTTTTTACATTTTAGGAGTTCGGTGTCTTCGAAGCAGTTAATCAAAATACTGATTGAAATTATCTGACATTTTCATTCAATTGCTTATTAGGCTAGTATTACACTTAGAAAAATTCAATTTATTATTTTACGAGATATTCAAATTCTGTCTTCAGAAAAGTTATAGAACTGTCGATTTCATAAAACTTTGTCAAAGACACAAAATTCCTAGGTCTCATCTCTGAAGAGATATCACTGTTTTTCCTTAAAGATTACCTCAAAACTAGTTTTTTCACTTAAACTATATCTGAACTACTTCTGATCAACTTAAGATGTTATAGAAAGTTATAGATAATAACAAAATATTTTTTTTCTATGAAAGAAGTTGATTCTGTCTAACCAAATCCGAAATAGAGCGATTTTAAGGTAAAATTTTGGCAATTTTTAAAATCAAATTATTTAAAATTGTGAAAGTTTGTGAGGTACTCAACGTCATTTGTTTTGACATGTTTTGAGGCCCAAGTACACACATTTTTCAGAATCGGGACTCTTCGGAAACTTCGTATTTTCATAGTTCTGAAACAACACTTTTTAACTAGATTTACTTCGTCCTCCTAAATACTGCCCAAAAACTAATTTTTCCACATAAATGGTATCTAAAATACTTGTGATAAACCTAAGATGTATTAGGCAGTGTTGGTTGGCAGTTGGCATTGAAAACACAAGGTGCAAAACCTAGCAAGCTAGCTTTTCTAACACTATCGTTATTTTCTTTCGAAATGCCAACCAATTTTGATAGCACGTGAACCGATTGATCTCGTTCACGGCTCGAGGCTCAAGGCACTATGATGATTCAATGTTGAGGTAATACCTGAGTAACCGCTTGAGTTTCGCATTGAATTGTTATTACATCTTTTTAATACATCTTAAGTTGATCAGAAGTGGTTAAGATATCATTTAAGTGGAAAACTAGTTTTTGAGGAGTATTTAGGAGAACATTAAAACTATGAAAATATGAAGTTCCCGAAGAGTCCCGATTTTGAAAAATATGTGTACTTGTACTTCAAATCATGCCAAAAGAAATGACGTTGAGTCAGGGCCGGATTTAGACGCTGGGAGGCCCGGGGCAAATTTGTCTGTGAGGCCCACTCTTCTTAAAACATTTAGAGATAACATTCTGGAAGGTGACGAGCAAAAACAAAGGTCGCCCCAGGACTAGGGGGGCCCCTTGAATCGGGAGTGCCCCCTTTGCCCCCTTTGCCCCCGCTCAAATCCGGGCCTGCGTTGAGTAATACCTCACAAACATTAACTATTTGAAATAATTTGATTTTAAAAATTGACTTAATTTTACCCTAAAATCGCTCCATCTTGAGTTGGTTCAACAGAATTACCTTTTTTTTTAATAAAAAATCGTATTTTGTTATTATCTGAAACTTTCTTGTTGGACCCTCCCCAACCCCTTGTCTCACCGGAGGACCATCGTGTCAGCTCTGTTTAGAGTCCTACGCTGGCACCAGGATTGATCAGCCGCTCCTAACATGGAGATCAGATCAGACGCTATTATCGGATGACAACATTGCCCGGGCAACACCGACCAGCATGATCGTATGACTCGTGGAGTTGTAAAAAAGAACTTGTGGGGGCTGAACCTACTTTCGACTCTTCTTCCAGGTTGCCAACTCACCGTTTGGAGCTCGATCCCAGGAAAGTCTTCTTTAACCGTCCCTAACACCCAATGAACGAGCATCTTTACCGACACCACGCATTGAGGTCTACCACGGAGTCGCTGGCCTGTGTCGGGCTCTCTGCTGAATATTGTTTTCACTGATCACTCCTCCGATATTCCTGACACGTGGCCAGAGCACAGTAACTTGCCGTATTTTATCAGCTTGATAATACCCGCGGGTTGGTATGCTTGGTACACCTTGTGGTTCATTGGCCTCCAAACTCAATCCTCCAGCTTGTTGCCAAGTATTGCTCGCCGGTCGGTCTCTTTCATCGACCAACACTCATGGCACCGGGCTAATCAGTGTCTTACGGAGCGCAAATTTAAGGTGCTTCTATCCGTCTCTTCTCTTTGTGGCTAACATTGTTGTCACACGTCACTAGAACACCAAGGTACACAAATTCATCAACGACTTCATAGATACTCCTATCTATCACAACCTCTGTACTAAGACTCGACGAAACTCCACTGTCTCTAATAGCTACCATGTACTTTGTCTTGATGATAAATCCAATTCTCGAAATCATCTGCAAAACCAAGCAGCAATGCCTAATCCCAAGGCTTCTCATCAACCGCATGTTTCCTTCGATCTGGTCAAGCCATCGTGTACACTGCGCGGTTCCGATAGGATTGCTGGAAAAATTGGTTATTCTGGGTTGTCGTCAGACTTCCTCACGAAGTGACCGGTCCATCGCAGCCTATTGACTTTCACCAGGTGTGCAATGGGTTTCTCTCCAAGCAGCACGTGCCGCTCATAGCTCATGCACCTGTTCCATTCTCCGTCTTCGGTCTGTACTCCACATTAGATAGTATGCTGCACCTCCGGTTCGAAAACTCCAAGGGCGTTCCAGTGCTTTGCGAGAAGCGTTGTTGTCTCGATTTCAATAGTCCTCGGTCTTACCAGGGTTTTGTATAGCATCAACTTTCATCATCGTCACATTTTATTTAAAGTGTCTTTCGAAGTGAAAAGTAGACACGATGTACAGCTTGAATGTGTCTCTGGATCTCTTCGCCGTTGTTGTTGTTGGTGGTTATCAGTGACTTCAAATAGACGAGCTCGTCGACCGCCTTAAGCTCATCGCCATCTACAGAGACCCTTGGAGCTTCTCGCTCACATATATTTCGTTTCCGATGTATTTGTCCGCACTCTGAATCTTCCTGCTTCGGCGTTCAGTCGGGTGTAGGTAATCTCCGCCTTTGCAAAGCAACGTGTTATGATGTCAAAGTCATTCACGAAGCTTAGAAGCTAAACCGACCTTGTCGAAATTGTGCCCCCAGTGTTGATGCCCGCCCTCCGGATCACACCCTCGAGGGTGATGTTGAACAGTAAACAGGAAAATCCATCATCTTATCTTAATCCTCTGCGCGATTCAAAGTGACTCGCGAGTTTCCTCGAAACACACACGTAGCACATCACTTGCGCCATGGTGGGCTTGATCAATCGCGTCAGTTTATCCGGGAACCCGTTGTCGTGCATCATCCACTATAGCCGTTTTCAATCGACTGTAGTCAATTATGATGTGATGTGTGACATTTCTGTAAGATCTGTCAGATTTAAAAAATCTTTGCCGGCGGCTTTGTTGTTTTTTAGCTTCCCTATTTCACAACGAATTTCTGGTACACGGCCGTCTACGGCTGGTGCTTCTAGGTCAGTTCCCGTTCTATGTTTAGTACATCCTTCAAGGTGATGTTAAACAACAGGTTCGAAAGCCCGTCGCCTTGCCAACATCACGGAGGCGTCCGAAAATAAGCCCGCTATCCTGACGCATGATAGGAAATCGTCAAAGGTGGCACAAATAAGCTTAATCAGCTGCCATAACTCTTTGTGCCTAACTAAATCGTACGCCGCTTTGTAGTGAACGAAAGCTTCCTGCAACGGTCTTAGTCTATGAAACATAAGGCGGGAGATGATTTTGTTTGCTGAATTAAAGAGTATGCCTAGAGTAATGCCTCGGAAGTTGCTGCATTAGGAGTTAAATTTATTCTTCCACCTTTCTCAAACTTTCACAAATAGAAAAAAAAAGTCCCAACACTTTAAGAATGGAATGACTTCGAATCATGAAGCTTCACGAAAGCACTTGGAAGACGAAGGTCGATTTGATGGTTGATGGTTCGTCTGTGAAAATCTTTTCAGTGATTACGTGAACATCAAGCGGCACAAGCTTCTACGGGCGGCTGTCGATGGCGGACTAGGTATTGGACCAGAATCTGCAGAAAGTTATGATGCTGGGAAGTCGCCTCGAGATTTTCAACATGCTCACGAGGGCGTTGAAGGCATGGTTAGACGTCTTGGTGATCTGCAAGATAATCAAATTCAAGCTTACGGGTGAGATGTCCAAACGGGCGATGTCGAAGAGCGCGCCGGTGACGCGAGCCGACTAGCCAGAAGGAGAAGCGCTACCATCGCAAGGCCAGAACTGCCGTTCCAAGCATAACTGTCCCAGCGTCCATAAGGTTTGCACAGAATATGGAACAGTTATGCTTGGAGCGGCAGAAAAGAGCTCGTGTGAAATCTGAGAACCATTTCGGGTCGCATATTTAATTCTTGGAGATGCATCTGTTGAGTTGGTCTAAGGAAAGAATCATGGACTCCGGTATGACGTCGAACAAGTGCGTAGAGCATCGCTTGGATACTCTGAAAGAGAGCGTGAAGTAGAATGTCTACCTGGTGTATGGCAAGAAGATCAAGGAACAAGGAGTTGGGTTTTGAGCCGCGTCAAGTAAACTGTACGAGCTGCGGATAGTTATTGCTGCGCTACGGATGAGTGACACGAGACGACTGGAATCTGCATCAAGGACTGCTGCTGATACGTGACCTGTAGGTGTTCCGTCGAAGGGAAGCTGTCACATCTGCGATTTCTAAAGCAATCCAAGAAGAAGTCGAAGCAGCGGATGCATCTAGTCCATACCTGAGTGTTTGGACCAAAGAAGACACCAACGCCAGGGTCACTATTTTCTTACGATGATTGACGATCTCTCCCGTTGCATTATGGTTCACTTTCTGAGAAAGAAGTAGGAAATTATTGAACGGATTCAAAAATATGTGTAGTTTGTAAAAATTAATCAATTATTGAGGATGCTTAAAGTGATCGCCACCTCAAGATTTTCAATTCGTAGGTTTACGTGTTGATTCCATTTGAGAAGTGGTAGAAGTTCAAGGTGACAACCAAGAAAATGTTGTTTGTCGGTGACTCCTTGCAACATTATGCACATAACACATTATAAACATACGTACAAGTGCCGTTAACGAACACTAGAAGACCTTCAAAAAAGATCAAAATAGTAAAAAACTTTTTGGTTCTATTACGAATTGTAATTTCCCCCCAAATAACATCGTAAAAATGATTATTTATACTTGAACTTTAACCGACACTGTGTCATAATAGTTATTACCAAACTTTATTTTCCAAACAAGAGCTTCCAATAACGAAAATTTCGATTGCTTTCAAGCAGCTAATAACTTTTTAATCGACATACGACGTAAAACACCAAAAGACACACAAAAAAAAAAATCAAATCGCTTACGACACAAGAACTTTTACAGCTACCCAAGCAAAGGTCATTCCGCAATAAGCATTAACTTGACCGTAGCGAAACAGATTAAACAGCGTACAGTCGAAACCACAGCAGACCAGAAACTCAAAGCTGTTCTTTTGTACAGTATCCGGCAACTTTGCTCTTATCGTCGATCGAGAAATCCGCTTACGGCGGCGACCGAAAGTTTAGAGCCACCTAGCCACGGAACTGAACAGACTCTTTCGGCCCGCACCTATCGATACGGAACGATATCATCCGGACAAAGAAACAAGTCGAAAAAAAACGATTCCTGCTCAGCTTCACCTCGGTCAGAACTTTTCTATCCTTGGGTGCCGTTTGGCGGTAATCAGAGAATCTGTTTCATCAATCTGCCCTCCGGGGTGGAACAATTTTCAACTTCTGAAAGAGCATCCGCACCTTCATTACCATCATCGGGAAAGTCCAATTCTACCCTGCACACCTCCCCCCTTCATTCGAGCAGGGGAAACACAGGTGCGGCAGATCGCTTCATTATCTTTGCAAATGGCAGAATGATACCTACTGCAGGTGTTACTGCCAGGCCAGGCTCACAGCATCTTCTTTGTTCCGTTTGCACCGGACACATTTCTTACCCACTTCGACTAGCGATTATATGGTATAAATGTAAATGAAATCGAATTTTTTGTTGCGATAGAGAAAGGTAATTTGCGGAGAGAATTATCTTTTATGTAAGGCAGTGACTTTTCTCCTCAAGTGTCTGTGTTATCATTTAACAGCATTTTGTTTTGTTTGGCGAAGATGCGTCGTTTTGGGAAATTGAGATATTAAAGGTAAATAATGAATGGCATGCTAATTTTTGCTGAGCTTACGAGGAATCGTACAGTACGAAGCAAACATGTTTAAAGGTGCTTTTTCCATTGCTGGACGAAGTGAATTTAATTTACCAACGAGTAAGAGTGCAATGCAAACTGTGTAGTAAAATTCAAACCACCACATCGGAAACGTTTTTCTCGATTTTTGCTTTCCTAGCTGAAGGACAAAGGGTTCCGTTGTTAACAACGTCGTTATCGCACAAGTGTGTTGAAATAGAACCTGGCTGCTCTGGTTAAAAAGTAGTCAACTTCCTAGGGTACACTCGATCGTACCCGGCGGTGCACACGTGTCTAACATGCCAAGGGTTATAAACGCTCGGAGCAACGGGGGCAACTCCTCTTTCGGCACGTCTCTACCACCCCGGTGTAAGTAAACCATTGTCAACTTGACTGACTGCAGTTTATTCCACAAAATGTTATTCTCTACCGTCTCGTCTGGGTGTGCAATTTCGAGTGAGGAACAACGAACCGCCACTGCTGCCGGCTTACTACTTTTAGCCCCTAAGGTTGGTGGAGCAACTCTTTCGCTGCCGTCTTTGTTCCGAGTGGCCCTTAATTTCTTGCTTTGCACGACCTCCCCGGTTCTTTCCGCCTGGTTTCATTGATGATGCTCGATGTGTTTGGAGAACATGCCCTTACAGTTCCGTGCACACCTGCCCCAGTTGCATCCGAGCAGACAGAACAATTTACTCTGGAAAGTCCTCCGCGTGAGTGCAAAACCAGCTCAGCTCAGCTTGTTCGGTCGGTTTGCATCGTGAGGCACCGGGGTTATGCCCTTCGGCATGCACGTTCACATGGCTGTAGGGATCCTCTTTTCCTTCCGACGGAGTAGTTGAAGGTTTATGGCAATGAAGCATGCAAAAATCTAGTAACAGGTAGAAACCTTAAGATATACTGTCGAATGGCTCTACTGATGGTTGAGGGCCAATAACTGGTCGCTGTCAAGTGCAATTAAAAGTTAGTTTTTGTGAGGGAAACTTAAAGTCATGCCACCAGGAATAAGGGCAGGAGTAATCGAAGGGAAATGAAATTGGTACTAAAGTTCAAAGGAATGTAGCGATTAAAAGTACTCTATGATTTTTGGCAACTTTTAAGTTCAGTTTTGGGTAAACCGAAAGTGGTAGACGGAAAATTGTAAACCACAGCAGTTTTAAGCAATGTACTTTTAGCATATTAGAAAAAGATGTTCTCTTTTTATTTTGAGCTTGAGTTTTAGGGTATTGAATTTTGAATTACCTGGTTTACTTTTTTAAACATTAAAATTTGAAACTTGATACTTTTCACCGTTGACTTCTCAGTTTTGAAACTTTCGACACACAACTTTTGATTTTCAGTTTTTGATCACTGACTTTTGAAGTTTGAATTTTGACTGTTGATTTTAACTTTTTTACTTTTGACTTTAACATTTTACTTTTTCCATATTAATTTTTACTATCAACTGTTTTCATTTACCATTTTGCTTTTCAATGTAAAATTTTCACATCCTATTGTTTACCTTCAACTGCCTACGTTTTATCCTCTTTACTTTTCACTTCTTAGTTTTTGACGTAGGACAACGTCTATCTGGACGTTAGGTACCTGAATTTGAAAATCTAGTAATTCAACCAGGGAAAACCAGAAAAAACAATAAGTGGTCAGGTTTTGAGCGCTTACTTTTCAGTCATTTATAATCAGGTTTTCGAGGTTTTGGCATCAATCGATCAGAAATTCTTTTACGATTAAATTTATGTAGCAAAAAAAAGCCTATTTTTGAGATACACTTTTGAAAAATTGGAAAATAACATCAATTGTTCAAATCATACCGAGCAGCCAATCACTACCTCTTTTCCCAAGCACAGTCGACACTAACGGATACAATCGATCTGACTTTGTTGTTATTGTTGTTGTTGTCACTTTCTGTTCCCGATGCTTATTTACGTTTTTTATCATTCCATATTCTTCTGTACTCCTTTTTCTTTTTAACTAACTGACGAAGCCTTGATATAAAAGGTACCATTCGAACATTTCACCCCATCAGTTTCATTACTAAACCGTACCGGTGACATACGGACGCTGAGTGTTAGCAGCTGAAAGGACGAGAGACAAAATAATACCGTCCATCTCGTTCCGGTTTTACCCGTAATGCTCGTGGCTGTTAGTAGTGCATGGCTATTTTTCAGTTTAATTCTCGGTTCTTCCTTTTACTTTTAACTTTTTAATTTTTACCTTTCACTTTTTACTTTCTAGTTTTGTCCTTTCCACTTTTAACTTTTAATTTTTTTTACACTCTTTACTTTTAACTTTTTACATTTTACTTTTTTTTTACTTTCTCCTTTTGTTTTTTACTTTCTACTTTTTACTTTTTACTTTTTACTTTTTACTCTTTACTTCTTACTTATTACTTTTTACTTTTTACTTTTTACTTTTTACTTTTTACTTCTTACTTTTTACTTTTTACTTTTTACTTTTTACTTTTTACTTTTTACTTTTTACTTTTTACTTTTTACTTTTTACTTTTTACTTTTTACTTTTTACTTTTTACTTTTTTCTTTTTACTTTTTACTTTTTACTTTTTACATTTAACTTTTTACTTTTTACATTTAACTTTTTACTTTTTACTTTTTACTCTTTACTTTTAACTTTTTATTTTTTACTTTTTACTTTTTACTTTTTACTTTTTACTTTTTACTTTTTACTTTTTACTTATTACTTTTTACTTTTTACTTTTTACTTTTTACTTTTTACTTTTTACTTTTTACTTTTTACTTTTTACTTTTTACTTTTTACTTTTAACTTTTTACTTTTTACTTTTTACTTTTTACTTTTTACTTTTTTCTTTTTACTTTTTACTTTTTACTTTTTTCTTATTACTTTTTACCTTTTTACTTTTTACTGTTTACTTTTTCTTTTTTACTTTTTACTTTTTACTTTTTCTTCTTACTTTTTACTTTTTACTTTTTACTCTTTACTTTTTACTTTTTACTTTTTACTTCTTACTTTTTACTTTCTACTTTTACTCTTAACGTTTAACTTTAGATTTTAAATTCTTCACTGTTGACCTACGTGTTTTTGAATTTTGATGTCTGGTTTTGAAGTTTAAGCTTATATATTGAATATTACTTCTGACTTTTGACTCTCGTCTCATGGCTTTTTACTTCTTTTTTTCGATTATTAACTTATGAAATTTTGCTTTTAAAGAATGATTTTTAAATTATGACTTTTAAGCAGTTGTTTGACCTTACACTGCTGACTTCTTAACCTTGAAAATTTTCTAGTGACTATCATCTTCCAGCTTTTTTTCTGACTTTTGATTTTTCTCTTGACATTTGACATTCATCGTTTGAGTTTTATCATTTTATTATTAGTCTTTTCGTTGACTTTGGATTTTTTTCCTTTCAGTTATTACTTTTGACGTTTTATTTTTGCTGTTTTATTTTTTCATTTGACTTTTGTTTTTCAATTTTTGAATGTTGACTGTTAACTCTAAATTTTAAGTCTATTTCAAGCGATCAATCGTCAAATCCACAATAACTGCTTGAAATAGAAATAATAATAGCTTGGCTTGCATAATAGTCATTTAAAAAAAGATAAAACTATGTTAATACTTATAATCTTTTCTTTTAACTGGTTTTATTTTGTTTTTTTTTAACTTTTAACTTTCAATTTTGTTTTCTAATCATAATTGACATTCTATTTCATATTTAAATGTTTAAATTAAATTCTTAACCTTTAACCTTTGACTCTCGAATCTTGATCTTTGTCTTTTGACGCATGACTTGTGATTTCTGAATTTTGAGTTTTTAGTTTAATTTTTTGATTCTTGGCTTTTGACGAAATTTTGACTATTGATTTTTGATTTTTATTCCTTGAATTTCCGCGATTGACTTTTGATGCTTGATTTTGAACTTTTGATGTGTATTTGTCAACTTTTGACTTTTAGTTTTGAAATTATAGTTTAGTCTTTAGGCATAAGAATTTAATTTTTGAAATTTGGTTTTTAAATTTGAGTTTATTTATTTTGCTGACTTCGACTTTTTTTTAAAATTTGACTTCTAATTTATGCGTTTTGACTTTTAATTTTTGTCACTTGACATTGGATTGTAAGAACATTACATGTTTATCATTCTATACCATTTATAAATAAATGATGGTATGTGAATTTTAAATCTTAATATTGTTATTTCTACTAGAGTAATTTTGTTGCCTCAAATTAACACACATTAAAGTGATGTTGTACTTTCTGTATAATCGATTTCTGTTCTGGTGACCTTTAGAACGATAATTTGTACCGAAAAACTCAATTATAGATAACTATGCTTGTTACTCATACTGTGATCGGATATCAATTGATTTTCCATTTAGTCCAAATCGATTGTATTATTACTTTTTTTGCGTACAAATATGTGGCACCCGTGTTCGGTTTATTATAAAATAGATATGTATTATTTCCGCTGCGGGATCCCGACCCACTCCGGTGTGCGGTCATTTAGGTTCTAAGTCTGGCATACGAATATGCATGTTCAATGATGTCCAGAGAGTCCAGAGACCACCGAACAGGGGTCCGGGTCGTGGGGTTTCAATTTATCAACATTTAGTCCGGGTCCCCCCGGAACACGGCAGCAGCCAGCAAGGAATGATGAATTGTCCACGGTTTTATCTCGTTCGTTTTTCTTCCTGCTGCTCCGCAGCCCACGAGGGTGCTACCCGGTACGCAACGAAGGCAATTAGGTTGAAGTATGTTAATCAAGCTAACCATCCCGGGATCACAACTAGTGTATGTGTGTGTGTTTGTGTGTGCGTTGCCTGGTCTGGCGTTCGGGGTGGCCTTAGCCATCGGAATGCTGCCAAAATGACCCGGGCCGTAATGAGCCTAGCCCGGTGCTGAACGATTCCAGAGCAACCGCACGGGTGCGCACATACACGCACACATACACCAGCAGTCAAACACGTCACGCTTCATTGTTGATACGGGGCCAATATTTGTATTTTCGATACCATGTTTGTGCTGTCGCGTTCAAATTATAATTAGATGAACAGAGCCACGCTCGGAAGGCGGGAGTATTGACGAATCTAGTGCGGCATCGGTTGCGACGGAGAGGACACTCTGTTGATTGTAGCATGAAATGTTGTACACTGGGGAAATTGCTACTTTTTATAATGGATTAGTAGTATTGTGTTACTGGCTTTTCTGGTTAGATAGGTTTTGGTTTTGGCAACTAGAAGAGGTTTGCTCATGTTTTGCATGACCACACAACGATAAGCTGTTGCTGCATTATTCCACTGGATTCTCGGGTGACTTCAAAACAAATTTATTATCTGCAACCGAGCTCCTTTACATTTTAAATCATCCCAGCTATATCTTCCAGTGCAGTGAAACTTTGCCTTCTTCATCACAGGTCAGAGAGCTTATTCTACATCAAAAGTTCTTCCCACCACCACCCGAGTCCGAGCGGAATGCCATTTTGTTTGAGAAAACTTGGGCGCCCCAAGGCTAGCTGGACAGCGCAACTTCCCAGCGTGTGAGCTTGACACCGACGACGTGATTTTGTCGCCACAGATATCTGCTTTCCCCGGGCGTACTCGTTCGATATGATTGGTACCCACCAGACGCGGGTGGTCAGGGTTTGAGAGCAGTGGGTTTTTGGTAACCGGAATTGGATTATTAGGCAAACTTGTTTGTCAAACTATCGTCCGGATATGCTTCGGCAAAATTGTATCGATCCGGATTTAACGTCCAAACTAACAAGAATGTTTCGATTGGAATGGCGACAGAGAGAGAGAAAGAGAAAAAGGGAGTATTGCTTTCATACTGAAAGGATAAAACGTACGAACGTGCAGATATCGGATATGATCGAGAAACTTCAGAGCTCTGTTTTCGAATTGGCGAAGCGAGCTCGAGAACCCCGCTATCGGTGTCAGGGATATTCACGCAGGAATTACGATCCTGACGGTAAAAGAGCGCCATCACATGTTGGGACAATGCAACAAATACAATCGAGAAACGCTTCGTCTGCCAGATGTTATCGGGATGCATTTACGAAAATGTGAATCGAATGTGCGTTCACGTCCAGGAGGAAGTAGCGACGGAAATCAGATTAGTTCACGGAGGAATTGGGTCATTTCGATGACGGTGCCGAATGTGACTGGGAGCTGTTTCCTTAGGAGGCATTGATTGGTGCTTCTCGTCGCATCGCGAAGCGTCAACTCAATTTGGACATTTTGATTAGTTTTGCGCGGTAGTCTCGCCTGCCGAAAACAAATTAGTTTTCGAAAGGAAAGCAACGACCCACTTGCATCTAACGTAAATAATTGAATATTTTTGTACACAATTTTTACAGTTGTTTCGGTCGCTATGTAGCAAATCATTGAAAAAAGGTATTGCTTCTTATATGTTTGCATATTCAAAAATTTGCACCTTTTGCACGGTCGCCATTAGGAAAATCGTCACTAAGATCGAAGATTCGTTAACCATTTCATCAGATTTTAATGATGTAATGTTTAATATTGATTTTCGATTAAAAAAATGCTTCCATCCTAAATCAAAGATTCACGCTGCATGCCAACTCTCTACTAAAAAACACTAAACCTACATAAGAACGCTAGCAACATTTGATGTACTCTACTACATCAAGTATAGACATAAAAACCAGAAATACAGGTAATTCTGCTACAGCTTAATTTTCGACAGACATGAAATCATCGGCAATGGGTTTTACGAGTCAACTTATAGCTCACCCAGCACACAAATCGTGACATTCGACAGTATCGTTAAAACTAGTAAACACCTTCCCCGGGAATCCCGACGCTAATTATTCGTCGTCCTCGAAGCCGCAGCCTGATCATTTCACCCCGCGATGACGATACTTGTTGACATGAAACTGGTTGCTGCTGGCACCTCTTACCGTGTTGTTGTTTGTTCGGTCGACTGCTGATTAATGACCCGCAAGTTTATTCAATATTCTCCGTGGGGCCCACTTGTGATACCTTTGTTAGCGTTGACGACGCACCTGAGAGTGTTTTGTCGGCGAAAGGAAAAGTTGGTGGAGCTCTTATGTGTTGTTGGATTTGTTGTGCTTTTTTCTGTTGCAGCGTGTCTGTGATCAACTTACTTGTTTGGTCATTCGAGCCAGATCGGTTGACCCACTTTTCGATGATGACACAAACAATAGCAATCGGAGCAACAATATCAACACTCGACAGCCACGCTTGATTACTTTTCGCAACGAGTTGGGGGTAATTTTTGAAAGTGTTGTTGCGTGCAGAGCTTCCAATTCAATTGTTGCTTTATTGTTCCCTGTATCCCGCCCCGGTCAATATCTGCATCACTCCGGGGGATACTTTCATCCCTGCCATTATATTCAATTAAAATAAATTTTCCGACGGAGCATGCCAACCGAAAATCCTTTGTGATTACACGACAAATCCCCCGGTTCCACACGAGGCCTTGTCGGTGAACCGACGCGACACGGCATGCCGTCCGAAGTGGTATTAATTGCCAAACCGGTCTGTCCCCAACGTGTTGGCCAACTTGCTGCATGCGGTACATTTTGGCGCAGTTTCCCGAAAGCTCCCCGTTGGCGTCATGGAAGCGCCGGGGTAATCGCATTTTGATAACGGGTATTTCGCAACAAAATGCGGTGGACTGTATTTTCCCCGACAAGTGTCCTTAATTCCGGCACCTGGTCTCGTGCCACAAAAACCATACAACAGTGAGTGAGTGAGTGTTCCGCCCACCTGACCGATCCGCGTCCGATACGACGGACTGACTGCTATTTATTTATAGTTTCAAGTTGTGTAATTACTCACTCATTTTCCGAGACCAACATCGCCGCAGACAATGCGGTGACACTGCTGCCTCCAGACGGACGGACACTCGCGCCATGGGGTTGCGAGCGGGAGCAGGCCTGCTGTGTAGTGGGGCCTGTTCACAACACGGTACCGTTTGTATGGGAACAGGTTTTGTCGATCGAGACAACTCGTGCGGAGTCATTATAAATTTGAAAGTTAAATTCGACATAAACAGTTTAGATTATGCATATTGCGATAATTATTGTTGTTTGTAGTTCTATGTTAAGATGTAGAGCTGAATGAGAAATGAAATTTCAATGTACGTGAATAAAGTATTGAAAGAGTTTAAAATACTATATGTGAGTATCGGGAAGCGAGTAAAATTGTACTTGCAGTTTACTTGAGTTTTTTTTTAATTGTTTGCTAACTGATCAGTACCGGTGGAGAACATTATTCAATAAAAAAAGAAAAAAGTAGGAGGTTGTATCCAAGACACGCTGCATAACTGACGTAGAACTACGTCATTGTTGTAAGTGTTTCATTAATGAGTCATTAAGTCTACTAATGCTTGCTTTGTGCTGCCCCAACAGTGGGGATATAAAGACACTGAAAACACGAGCTGTAAAAGCTGTTTCACATTCAGTAAATTAGACGGCCACTACAGATGTAAATTGCTAGTATCCAGCACAGATTGCTCGCTTGAGTTGTCAAAAAATTATTAACCTTCAAATACTTGTTTATTTGCCTTGAAAAGGGCATTTTGCCATCAGCAAAACTGGATTTGCTGATGGCAACCTTAATGCTGCCTCAGTAGTGGGGCAATAGCGGCAGTCTGACGACACACGCTGAGAGGTGAAAATAACCGCGCTGCTCCTGAAACACGGTTACCAACCACAGGGCAAGTGATTTGTTTGATTTAAAGGCAGCCACAGGCGCAACCCACTGCTATCCGCTGCAATCCGCTGTTACTGCAGAGTCCTGATATCTACTGCTACTGCTGTCAACGCTGTGGACGGTCTAGCCAGCTCAAGCTCACCTCCCGACTAATGAATGTAGCTGGTTTTACCAGAAACACTCTTTTATAGCCGAAAGTTGCTACGAAATAGGCCACACCTTTCTGTTCAGTTTCACCATTCTCTAATGTTCTTTAGAATTATTCCACAATTCGCATTTGATTTTTGTATCCAGCGTATAAACTCCGCTGGTGCTCTCACACACGCAACGATTTTCACCCGTATCGTGTTACGGTTTGTAACATCTCGTTGTTGCGCATCATGTTGCAACTGAGCAGCTGGGAGACGACGAATTTCTGTTCATGCAGATTGATTGAATCGACTTCAATTTATTCCTGTAAAGTCGAATTAATCACCTTTGTTGAGGCGATCTAACAGAACAGAGCAGTTTGGTGCCCAGAATCGATTATGCTGATCGCAGCCTTTGTGCTGCCCCAACAGTGGGAATGATTAGATAAATAAAAAAAAAATTTTTTTGGACTGCGACGGAATTTGATTGCTAGGATCCAGCACAGAATGATTGTGTTATTGTCAAAAATTATTAACCTTAAACTAGTTGATCCGACCTGTAATCAACTAATTGAAGGTTAATAATTTTTGACAATAACACAATCATTCGATTATCCGAAACATCAAAAAAAAATTTACTCCGGATAATCGAATCACACAAAAAATACTGAAATTTTGCGATTAACGAACATAAAATAATTATTTCATTTCTTTATATACTTGTATGATACAGTGGCGTAGAGTTATTTCTGAGGCGAAGAGGGATAAAATCATGAGAAGCAAAAAAAATAAATTGGACATGGATTATTATTACTTAATTGGAACATGTCCCAAACATGCCGGAAGTGACTTAAATGGTAACAAATATGCCAGAAGGGATGGTAAAGACAAAATTTCGGAATAAAAAATTGAAAACGGACACCAAAAAAATAAAATTCCGGATAATAGAGTCCAAAATTCCGGATAATCGAATCGAGTTTCCCGATAATCGAGTCCGACCTGTATTTGCCTTGAGAAAGGCATTTTGCTGTTCAAAATCTGTAAAAGCTGTTTTCGCATTCAGTAAATAAGATGGCCGCGACCGATTGTGTTTTCTTGGATTCAGCACAAAATGTGCTGTTGCCAAGATAAAGCAAAACTTTATTGCGGGAAGAAGCCCGAAGCCTTTAACTGGCAAATCAAGACGTTTGGTGCTACCTCACTGCTACTTAGATATGTGATGTGATTTGTTTACTGGTGTAACCCGCTGCAGCTACTTCGACAATTCGCTACGCTGCGCCTAACAAGTTATACTATTCTGTCGACCTTTTTAGGGAAAGACAGCAAGCGACCAATCAGAGGATGTAATTTTCGTTTGAACAAGGCTTGACAATTTTCAATAGTACAATAAATAGTTCGCATAATCAATCAACACTTTTCTACATATGGGTGAATGCGTGTATAGTTTTCCAATCGATTGCTGCAAGAATGAAAAGAATCGGTTGAAAACAAACCGATTTATAAGCATTTAAAAAAGGACAATTTTCGTCCCCTTTTCGTTAATAGTTTTCCCATCCACATCCCTATGTGGTAGGCTATAGAAAAACGTAGTTCTACGTCAAAACGATTCGATAGTTTTTGTTGTTAGATTCTAAAAATACGACAGCATCACGTTTAGCATCAGGGCTCAACAGTTTGTCTTATGTTGGCAAATGTTTCAAGTATGCATGGAACCCCGAGAACTGATGTCCTTTCGAATTCCCTCTTTTGAAAAAAATCGACCTCCCGGGACCCAGCAATTCTTAAACTGGTGCCAAAAAATCGAATATGGAAGATTCGACCTTCTAAATTTGTTTAGCGGTAGGGTTCTACAGACATGTTCTCATGCAATGGATTAGTTAAATCGGCATTCGGGAAGTGTTGCCTCAAACAAGCTTCTGAAAAGTGCTGTCTTTCTGTGACAGTACATGTTAAACCAATCCGGCTCTCATTGCACAGCTCTTCCTGCTCCCCATACGTGCGGTACACAGCCCGACAGCCACTGACGACAGCGCACACATGCAATTCCAAACAGGCAGTTATTTTTCATCTCCTTATGGCTGTTGTTTCTTCCAAGCTGTCACTTATGACCGATGCTATAGTTAAGCGAGGTGATGCGAAACAAGTTTTTTCTTGCGTGGGGAATAATAACAACAAGGGAAAATATATTAAACGGCTTGCTTCATATTCATCATGGCATCGGCGTAAGTAAAATAGAAAAAATAGTTTCAAACCAACAGGAGAGCCTCAACATGAATAAACTAATCTGTCATGTCCGAAAGACGCAAAATAAATGCGCAAGAATGAGCAGTCGTGTATGTATCTGTATTAGCTTCAGCTATATGTGAGCTTTCATGAATAGCTTATTCATGAGGCTGTTATATAAGAAAGAGAGCCAAGTTGTTAAAACTCACTTAAAAGCTTTAAATTTAATATTGTAGTCGAGCATCTGCACTCGAAAACTCATTTAATTCAATCACCTACCTCAGAAAACAAAATCCGCGCGTTGTTCTATACGACTAGAACGGGACTCGCTCAGCAGCCAACCAAAGTTTTTTTCATCACTAGCGGACCATTTTTAATTTTAATCACTAAAAAAAATCACTCACTACACTAAGAATACTTTAATCTTTGAAATGTTCACCTCAAATTTACAAAAGCAAGCTTGAATTAGCAGAAATATATGAGATGAATTTTTTACAATTCCTAAATTTCAGCTGTATGTATTTTCATATGTTTTCACTGTGTTGAAGAAAATCAAAAGTTACCAAATCAGTTTTTGTTAAAACGAAAAAATCGTACTGAAAATGTTAAATTATTCCGACATCATTGACATAAATCGACAGCACTGCAGTGGTTACCTAGGTTACCAATTTTGCACGTTAACAACTACAGCGAATAACTAGGTAGCCTACTACGACGGGCTGCGGCTATGTTCATTCATAATGATGTGATTCATTCATAATTAACAGTGTGATAAATATGGGGGCATCGTGAGATGAATAATTGAGCAGTGATACAAGATTTGAGATGGATATGGAAGCGTTGTGAAAAATGGTTTGTGTTACAAAATTTAGGATAAATCCAGCTAATTTCACTAAATATAGAATACTGGGCGATTCTATAAGAGCACGTGAGTGTATTTTGTTATTTTTTCAATGATTTCATAAAAACCTAAATTAATCCACCTAGCGGTCAGACTCAGCCTTTCTCATTCAAACTTTTTATTTGTAAAATAGATTTACATGTATGCTTAAATCCAATAAATGTTTATCCACTCTTTGGGTTCTAAAATATTGATGTTGTAATTAAAGTATAAAATATGAAATTTGACGTAATGTTAGTACTTAAGAAAAAGCGAAATAAATGCAATGACTCTTAATTTCGAACAATTTAATCACGAGCGATGCCGGGAACGTTCAAATAGTACGATACCACATTACCACAATCATGTTGAGACCAAATATATTGATCGAAGCAGGTAAAGTGTTGAATAGTCTTTGAATTTCTTTTTTTTTCTAAAACTTTTAAACAGCATATCAAATTGTTATGAAGTTTGTTTTTGGTAAGTTTGAGAGATGACTCATTTGTATGACACTAGTTATGTTCAAATAAGTCGTGTAATCTTTGAGATAATTGACTTTCGTGGTTTTACAAATTAAAACATAACGCTTGCTTAAGTTTGATTACAATCAAATAAAAAGGTAACGTATGGGGCAGCCAAACTTTGAAACCACGTGTTCAATCATAATTCATCAGTTAACCCTTAACTAGCCCGTTCATCTGATATCAATATTGTTCAAATCGGTTGTGTAGTTTCTAAGATAATGAAGTTTCGTGATTTTCACATTTCGATACATTACAGACGAAGTTACAGTCCGATTACTGCAAAATTCAATAGGGTGTTATGAGGTTATTTGATACTAATTCTGTGGAAATCGGGTCAACCATCTCTGAGAAATATGAGTGAGTCCAAGTAAGTTGTCTTGGAATATGTTTCTTTTCATAGCTGAATTTCACATTTTTAAACATAACAGGCAAAGTAATAATCCGTTTGTAGAAAAAATCATTAGGGTCTTATGGGGCAACAAGACCATTCATATGCCACTAATTTTATAAAAATCGGGCCAGCCATCTCTGAGAAACATGAGTGAGATTAAATAGACTCCAGAACACGTTTCTTTCCATAACTTCTGAACCACATGTTCAATCTTCATAAAATTCAAAAGTTAAGGGTTTTTAAGGTAGCTCGTTCATTTGAAACTAATTTTAATCAAATCAGATGTGTGGTTTCTGAGATATTGATGTTTCGTGATTTTTACACTTTGATACATAACCTCTAAACTAGAAATCAGATTACAATAAAATTCAATAGGGTCTTATAGGGCAACTAGACCTTACATTTGCAATTAATTTCATTGAAATCTGTTCGGTCAGACCATCTCTGAGAATAGTGAGTGCGAAAAAGGTGCACATACACACGTACACAACCACACACAAACATATACACCTATACATGCTTATATGCAGAAAATGCTCGATTCGTCTAACTGAGTCGAGTAGTGTATGACATTCGGCCATTTGGATCACTTTTCTACCTTTTAATTAGCCAGTGATCGTTAGGAGGAAGTCAATATGTTTACTTTCATCATGTGATTTCACATTTTCATGAACAACTGACAAAGTTACAATCCGATTGCAATGAAATTCAATAGCAATCTATGGGGCAACTAGACCTTTCATTTGACACTAATTTTGTGAAAAACGGTTCAGCCATCTCTGAGAAAAATGAGTAAATTTAAACAACCTCAGGATAACTTTTCTTTACATAACTTTTGAACCATATGTTCAATCATTACGAAATTCAAAACTTAAGGGTTCTGGAGACAGCCCGATCATTTGAAACCAATTTTATTAAAATTGGTTGTGTGGTTTCTGAGATATTGATGTTTCGTGATTTTTACATTTTGATACATAACCTCTAAACTAAAAATCCGATTACAATGAAATTCAATAGCAACCTATGGCGCAACTAGACCTTTCATTAGCAATTAATTTTATGAAAATCGGTCCAGCCATCTCTAAGAAAAGTAAGTGAGAAAAAAAAGTTGCACATACATACACACACACACATACACACATACATACATACATTCAGAAAATGCTCAGTTCGTCGAAAGGGGTCGAGTGGTATATGACATTCGGCCATTGGGACCACTTTTATACCTTTGGTTTTTCCAGTGATTGCTATACCTTTCTAGGAGAACGGCAAAAATTGGTGTTTAATCCGTGCATTTTTCGTGAGTATCGGCTTGAGATGAATAATGGAGCAGCTCCCCTACTAGTAAAATCTAGAAGGTTAGTAGTTACCGATCGTCCGGGAATAAAACTGTGCTGATCAGTTGAGATGTAGTTTCTAGAGCGAGTCAAGATAATGTCACTCAGGATGATCTCAAATAACTTAGACACTGCCGAGCGACTAGTAATATCACGACAGTTTCTTGTCTCCCGCTTGTCCCAAGTCTTAAACACAGGAAACATATAGGGTAGGGAACATATTCTAAGCAGCTTTAGGAACCGCATGTGTATTCAGACGAAATACTCGAAATGTGTTGGGTGAAACTCAAACAGTAGTATATCAATCTGTTCTCTATCGTTTTATCTATCAGAACTTGTTTCCAGATTGTAAAACTAAATTAGCAAACTTTAACAATCATCAATCAACGTTACCAATCGAGGGACCCTATTCCAATCACCCCGAACCTATTTTAAGCAGTTTCCACCTGTTTTGCAGGCGTTTTTTTCAGCACCCGAAGTGGCTCCTGAATGGCTGCAATAGGGACCATCCATTAATGATGTCACACATTTAGAGGGGGCTTCGATTATTGTGACATATTGTGACTTATGTGGGTGATTGGAGAAGAGGAACTGAGTATGGATGGTCGTCTATAAATCAGCAATGATGTTGCAGTTACTGCCTCGGCTTTCTAGGTCGTCGACGTACGACTCCATCAACAGAAACCTTGGATTAAGGATTAAACACTTTTTCTAGTTATTTTTTAAATTTTTTTTATAAATTTAATTTCAGTTTTTCTTTCAGCAAAGTCGTTCTAATTTAAAAAAAATGCATTTTTTACAAATTTTCTCAATTTTTAGTCAATTATAACCAAAGAAGGGGAAGGGGGGTTACAAAAACGTGACGTTATTTAGTGGGGGGAGTCAAAGAAGTTGTGACAGATTGTGACAAGGGGGAGGGGGGGGGAGTTATTTTTTTCCAAATTTTGCGTGACATCATTAATGGATGGTCCCATAACGGTCGATTTGTTTCAATTGCAATTGTTCACAGATGTCTTTGTGATTAACGGTATTTTTTATATTCGTAAGACAGCTAGATAATCAAAGTTTTCGTTTCCATCATTGAAATTTTCGATATTGATCAAAATGCAGGAGTTTGAGGCCTGTTCTCTTCGACTGATTAAAATAGGCGCTACTGCTTAAGCCGTTCCCTACCCTATGACTACAGGGTGACAAAAAAGTCCGGTCACACAGGAAAATCTCAATATTTCAAAGAATAAGAAGAAAATCTGAATCTGGCTTTCATAGCTTTATTCAGTAACTCATAAAGATACTTCACAGACGATATCTCGCAATTACACCACCTTTCTCTGATCGAACCAGCTTCAGACGTCTCAGAAAGTCGTCGCAAGCGGCGCGCACGTTTTCCATCGGTATCTCGTCCCAGATTTTCGCGATAACTCGCTTGAATTGCTCCAAATTTGTTAGTTTATAGTCGTTCTGCTTCGACATAATGTATCCCCACACGAAATAATCCAGTGGATTCAGATCCGGAAACGACGGAGGCCATTCATTCTTCGAAATGTTTTCGAAATGTTCCGAAAGCTTTCCTCACACCACGCCTGAACAACCTTTGCGGTGTGGGATGGGGCGCCATCTCGCTGGAAGTTTTAGTAATCGTCTTCAAACAATAGTTCAGCTTGAGACAGAACATTTTTATTCAAAACCTTATAGTACGCTGCGTTGATTTTGACCCCTTTATCGATAAAAATAAGAGGCAGTTTACCTTTCTTGCAAATGGCTTCCCAAACCATCACTGACGTCTTATTTTGGAACCGGGAAATGTTCAGCTTGTCCGCAGGAGCTTGCTGGAGGCTCACACTCCAAATTCGATCATTTTGGCGATTGACTGTTTGCTCCAAAACGACCTGCTTCTCGTCCGAAAAAATGATCTCGTCATCTGCGCGCCAACCGAGCAACTCCCGCGACCGTTGGTACCTCTGGTCCTTTGTAGCTTTGGTAACCCCATGAACCACCTGTTTTTTGTATGGTGTAAGTTTCAAATCCTTGCGCAGAAGTAGGCGGATTGATTCTCGGTTCATTTTAAGGTTCCTGGCCAGCTTTCGTGCAGATTGGGCGGGATTCCGGCGAATCCGGTCTCGTTAATCTTTTTCAGCCTTGGAGTTCTCACAGACCTGGTCGTCCAGATCGTGCCTTGTTCTTGGTGCCTCCGGTCTCTAGGTACCGATTTATGGTCCGGTACACGAATTTCCGGTTGATTCCGAGCGGTTTTAGGTGTTTGAATATGTGTCCGGGTTTGTACCCTTTCACATATTCAGCGATAACAGCTGCTCTTAACTCTGCCATGGCTCGCAACTCAATGTAAACAAACTGCACCGAAACGAAACTCTGCCGCTTTGGGCAGCAAAGTTAACCCTTTCATTTGACATATAGATGGCACCAGAGAGATGCAACGTGTAGGCTAAAGTATGACCGGACTTTTTTGTCACCGTGTATCTCCATAGTTAATGCTTAGAATTAACTTTGCAAAGATGCATTTAAAATGGCTGCTATAGGATCGGCTAAGACAGCTGAGTACCGACAGAACACTACTTTTGGAATTCCACCCGGCCCAGGAGCAAACACAAACTTGAGCCTTTTCTTCACCGCACCATAGCTGGAGTTACCTGAAAGGTGGATAGATCCAAGCAGTCGGTAAGAGTAAAAATGAACCACGAAGTCCAGAAGCTAAACCAACCTTGTTCAAATCGGTATCGGCCTTCGGATCAAACCCCCAAGGGCGATGTAGAACAGCAAACACGAAAATCTAACACCTTGTCCTAATTCCTGTGCGATTCGAAGGAGTTCAGAAGTATTCCTGAAACACATACGTAGCACATCACTTGTACCATGGTGGCCTTGATTAATCGCATCAGTTGTTCCAAGAATTCGTTGTCGTGCATAATCTGCCAGTAAAACTTATCGGATTGAAAAGATCTGGTCCGTGGTGGCGTAAACTCCCATGAAACCTTCTGGTTAAAGATGATAGTTGACGGAACAGGATCTGCGAAAGTACTTTACGATACGATTTTAATAAACGAGGTTTGTCGTCTTTTTTGTGGATGGGGAATGACGACTCTTAGCAGGTTTTCCTCCTCCTAAATCATGGAATTGTGCAGCACGTTAGTTAGTGCCTTTCTACCATGCTCAAAGAGCTAACTCGGTATTGCACCGTAAATGCGGCCCCATATTCACGAAATCGGCCAAAAACCTCCGATGTCTTCTTCATCATGAACATCATTGTGAAAAGCGTTTGGTCAACGAAAAAGAAAATCGTTGAACGGGTCCGCGTATGTTCTAAAAGATTCATTCCAAGGGTCTTGTGACACGGCCCACACAATTCGAGTGCACTTTGAAGTCAAAACCTTCCTTAAGATTGTTACTTATGATCGCTTTCATACCTTCTTGGCTAAGATGTCCCAGTCTTCAATGCCACAATTTGGTCGCTTTCATTTGATACATTTTCGCCGAAGGTGTTGGAATCAGGGCTCTACTTTTTCGAAACAAAACAATGAAACTGATATACTCGCGCTGTCATTTCGTATCGAACAGTTTCATTTTCACTTGATTCATTCGGCTACTGTCAACGAATCACTTCTTTCTCTCTTTCCCTCTTTCTTCTTTCGGATCATTTCAAATGAAACTAATGACTATTTCAATCGACGGAGAGAGTGACGGAGAGAAAGACTCTTTCCTTTCTTTCAGCGTGTCAATTGAAGTTGGCACCGCATCGCGTCGTTTGATGGTAGTTTCTAATACCGTAAGCCGTAGTTAGAACGGCAATGGCTTTCAATAAATACGTTACGCAAGCTCCGATCAATATTTCCTCCTTTTTTTTTAAAGCCCCCCCCCCTCTTGTAATGTTTGTAATGATTTATTTATGTACTAATATCTATTCAGAATCAATATTGTGTGTTCTGCCACAAATGGTGACACTTCAACACTATTATATATATATATATATATATATATATATATATATATATATATATATATATATATATATATATATATATATATATCTATATATATATATATATATATATATATATATATATATATATATATATATATATATATATATATATATATATATATATATATATATATATTTGTTCGCTTTTTTATATTATTGAATGTTATTAGCTTTCGCAGTTAAGTTAATGTAATTGTAGGAAAATTATTAAACCTACTTGTCAAGGAAAATGAAAAAAAGGAATAAAACAAAACTTAAAATAAACTTAAAACTATCTTACTGACTATAAAGTGAGCTAATCGTTGCAATTGAGGATTGCAACGATTTTTGTCGGAATTTTTTGATAATTTGGCTTGACATATTTTCTAATGTTTCTACATTAGTGAGCCTATGTAGCTCGTTCGTGCTAAACCAGGGAGGA
Organism: Wyeomyia smithii; assembly: GCF_029784165.1. Taxonomy (NCBI): domain Eukaryota; kingdom Metazoa; phylum Arthropoda; class Insecta; order Diptera; family Culicidae; genus Wyeomyia; species Wyeomyia smithii. The sequence continues at coordinate 212,609,594 of NC_073696.1, forward strand.
CGCTTCAAAATCATTTTCAAAAGTTTATTCTGAATCCTTTGAAGTGTCTTCTTCCTGGTTGCACAACAACTTGTCCAGATGGGAACTGCATATAACATTGCTGGCCTAAAAATTTGTTTGTAAATTAACAGTTTATTCTTGAGACAAAGTCTAGAATTCCTGTTGATAAGAGGATATAAACATTTGATATACTTATTGCACTTTGACTGTATATTTTCAATGTGCTCCTTGAAAGTAAGATTCTTATCATAAATTAGCCCTAAGTATTTAACTTGATCAGACCAATTTTAGACCACACCGTTCATCTTAATAACTTGGTTATGGTTGGGTTTGAGAAATGAAACTCTTGGCTTATGAGGAAAAATAATTAACTGTGTTTTAGAAGCATTAGGGGAAATCTTCCATTTCTGCAAGTATGAAGAAAATATATCTAAACTTTTTTGTAGCCGACTGTTATATAAGATTGGGCCCAAGATACTCCCCTGAGGCACACCAGCTCTAACAGGCAATCTATTAGATTCACCATTTAGATAATTAACCTGAAGAGTGCGGTCAGTTAAATAACTTTGTATCATTTTTGTAAGGTAAAGCGGAAAACTGAAATTTGACATTTTAGCTATTAAATCTTTATGCCAAACACTGTCGAATGCCTTTTCTATATCTAGTAGAGCTGTTCCAGTCGAATAGCCTTCAGATTTATTAGTTCGAATCATATTTGTTACTCTAAGTTACTGATGAGTAGTGGAATGCCCATGGCGAAAACCAAACTGCTCATTTGCAAAAATTGAGTTCTCATTAATATGTGTTATCATTCTATTGAGTATTATTCTTTCAAAAAGTTTGCTAATAGAGAAAAGTAAACTAATTGGTCGATAACTTGATGCCTCAGCTGGATTCTTCTCGGGTTTTAAAATTGGAGTGACTTTGGCATTTTTCCATTTCGTAGGAAAATGTGCTAGTGCGAAGCATCTGTTAAAAATTTTTACCAAGAAATTTAAAGAGTTTTCGGGAAGTCTTTTAATAAGGATATAGAAAATCCCATCATCTCGTGGTGCTTTCATGTTTTTGAATTTTTTGAGAATAGTTCGCACCTCATTCAAGTTTGTTTCCAATACCTCTTCAGAAAGAAATTCTTGAGTGGTGATCTGATCATACTTTTGGTTTACTTCATTTTCAATAGGACTTACTACGTTCAAATTCGAGTTATGAACGCTCTCAAACTGCTGAGCAAGTTTTTGAGATTTTTGTTCATTCGTTAGAAAAATGCAATCACCATCTTTAAGGACTGGAATGGGCTTCGAAGGTTTCTTAAGAACCTTCGAAAGTTTCCAGAAAGGTTTTGAATAAGGTTTTAGTTGTTCAACTTCTCTCATGAAATTCTCATTTCGCAAGAGAGTGAATCTATGTTTAATTTCTTTTGCAATTCTTGAAAAATAATTTTCAAAGCAGGATCACGAGATCTTTGGTATTGACGTCTCCGTATGTTCTTCAAACGTATAAGAAGTTGAAGTTCACTGTCAATAATTGGTGCATTTAATTTCACTAGAGCCTTAGGAACTGATAAATTCCGGGCATTGAGTATTAAGCTGCTAAAATTATCTAATGCTCTGTCAATGTCAGCACTATTTTGTAAAATAATGTCATCATTCAAATTTTCTTCGATCGTAACCTCCCTCTTTCCTATATATGCGTGAAGTAGTCTCCGTCAGCGCTCATTGTCATTTTCAATTGAGAATCGTCATTTGAGAGTGATGGTGATAATATCCGCTTTCGATTGAAAAGCATTTGTATCAATTTCAAGCCCTTCAATTGTCAGAATCACAGCAAGAGCTTTCGACTGGGTGTCATGTGACTCACGAAGTGCTTGAAAATGCTACAAAAACTTTTCAATTGAAAGCGACGGGTCAAAGCGTCACTACAACCTGATAATTGTCAATTGAAAATGACTTTGTCAGGCTCTGGTTGGAATGTTCACCTCGATTTCGTATACGTTACTACTCTGATTCGCAGTAGCAATTACGTCATCGTTCTTTTCGAGAATTGCATAAGAGCCACAGAGGATTACGACAACCACATCTTTATCAGCTTTTTCACTGATATCAAGTTTTCACGACTCTCCGGGACATAGAGAACATCCTCGATGTTCATCAGTGTATTCTGGTTCCTTTTTCCTGTGATGGTTCCAGTTGTTTTTGATACCAGCGTTTTTCCATCTTTCGCTTCTTGAATCACAACAGGTTGCTTTATTATGCGAACTTCTGAGATCACAACCAAATTGTTCACTAGATGGTCGCTTGAACTAAAATTTAGCTTGAAATCCATCCTTTGAAACAAACAATATGATATGGCACTCCATTGCTCAATAGAATTTGCCGCAATACCTCACCTCCTCACCCGAAAACTTTGCTGGGAGTAGCCTCGATCGCCAAAGTTATGGCTCTTGCTTTCAATCTTTTTCGACTAAACTTCTTCTCACCGGAAAATGACACAGCCTTGACCTCCTCGGAGTCGTGACATTAGGATGTTTTCAACTCTTCCACGAATAAACATTGCTTGACCACTCCTAAACTCTTCTCATCCTCAGGGATATCCTCCAGTGCAGTGCTCAATAGATCGTACGTATCTCGCAGGGAAATGACCAAGTCAATTTCGTCGACATTTACCCAAGATGTTTTCTTTTGCCGGAATAGGTCCTCAAACACCAGCAAGTGGGCCTTCCTGGAATCTCTGCCCTGTGGCTTCAGTCAATTCAACTGCGTGCACTGTTCACACGTTGTTGGCCCTTTTTCTCACGCAATTGAAAGCCAAGTGTTCCAAAGAAATCAAAAAGGTAGGATTTCGCCTTCCGGGTCACGTCTGCAAACTTCTTCATTTTAGCACCAGCTACCTGCGCCTCTTAAGTCAGCGCTTGAAATGCTCAAACTTCAAAGGAATTCAGATAATCCTTCCACTTCAAACTACGGCATTCCGCTTGAAGCTTCGACGAATACAGAGCATTCCAAACCAACGTGTGGTTTTATTGAAGAGCAGCTTGAAAAAGATGAAAAATTACAGAACCTCTAGAAAGCACCCTTAATTGTATAGAGATTATAATTTCTGCAATAACGTTCACGACCCTCGACTGACGCGTCTTCCGTCACGAGAAATATGCAATATTCTTGTTCACTATTGTTCGTTTGAACCTAATACCCCGTTCACACTACACCGAATATTACCTGATATCAGGCGATTCGTGCTATCGAGGCCATATCACCATTCATATCAATTGATATCCCATACACTCGAGCTGTCATCGAATATCACCTCGGTTACATGATATCGCGGATATCATGTTCGGAAACCAATAAAAACCAGATTGGCAGCAGTTAGCAACATGGCTCAAATACATTTGACGCAACCCTACAAATTTCGAAATTCGCGTTGCATGCGAAAAAGAAGGAAGGAAATATTTTTGTTCTTGTCATCCTGCACATTTTGACAATTGCATATGAGAGTTCGCGTTGGTGCGAGCCAACTAGCGGACATTCCTATCCTAATTGCAGTGTCTGTTGTTGTCTTGTTTTTGCCTTGACCTGTTTCTTTTCTTCTCTTTTCAATTACCAAAGCAAATGTTAAACCATATCATCTGACTGTAGTGTGAACACTCGAGGTGATATCCGATATCATCTGGCGATATCAGATGATATGCGGCGAAGTCTGGGCAAGGCATAAAGTTAGGTAAGCCGAACACAACAAAGTTCATTCGGTTGTCTGCAAAAGGGCCGCCACTTTTCACAGTCAATGGCACCCGGAGTTGGATTCTGGACCTTGCGCAACATTTCTGTTCCAAAAAAAAACGTCGTGAGTGGTTTTTGGCTGGGCATCATTTAAATTCAGAATAGATTTTGGCTGTTTTCTAGTAACCACATCGGATTTCAAAATGGCTTCTGGGGTCGATATTTAGCCTCTGTGTATCATCGCAACCAGGGAAATATCCATTTTGGGTGACATTTGGTCATTTCCGGAAAAGGGGATTCGCCATCTTGAAATTCCAATGACGTCTTGAAGTCGGTAATTGCCATCTTGGAATTCAAAATGGCCTGTGGATATCAAGCCGGTTTCGTAAATACTTATTTAACTGTACTCGGAAATTGTGTATTTGGAAACAAAATATGATCAATGTAAGATAGAAAGGTTGCACATTCACCTAAATGAAGTGGATGACCGAGTAAAAAATGGAAGCAGGCTTATCAAAGCGCTACATTTCACCCCATGAGTCGTAAGTTATCTTAAATAAGTGGCATACATCGTTCAGCTGATGGCTTGTGGGTATTTTTGGTCTCTATTTGAATCAGTCGAAGAAAACGAGCCTTAAACTTTTGAATTTTGATCGATATTGACAATTTCAATGAAAGAAATGAATGATGTTTTACGAATATAAAACATACCATTCTTCACAGGAAAAGCTTTGAATGAACATCGATCGAAACGACCCACGACCTTCGACTGACGCGTCTTCCAGTATGCAATATTCTTGTTCCCTATTGTTCGTTTGGACTCAACCATGGCAGGTTAAATCATTTTCTCTCTTTTGTCAGTTTTAAACTTCATATAAAATATTTAACTGTATATGTTAATTATGTAATTATTCAATCATTAATAGAGTTGAACAGCAACAGTCGACGCAAAATATGCAGTGAATTTTACTCTAATTGCATACATCACAAACCCTAATTATATTTCACGATTGTGGGAATACCATTTTAAATTTGGAATGTATTAAAATACATATAAATGTAAAAGCGTTACATTGTCTGCTGTTTACGATAGACGACTGTGAGAACACTGGCATTCAATGATGGAATGAATGAAAAACTGTGTATCGGGTTCCCACCCAGGAATAACTGATAATTCGTATTCCCTCGGGCTCGATGAAAACAAATGTACCATTTTCGGCGACATATCGAGTGAATGGTTTTCAAGTCAATTAAGCTGACTAGTTATTCAATTAGCATCGATTTACTTGAAACCGGAACAGTTATTTTGTGAACCAATTCTAGACGATATTTGTATTCAGTTTTCTTCCGTACTCGATAAGAACGAGGTCCGCTGATGATAAGGTATTATTGTTTGGATGCATTGCATTGAATGGTAACTTTTCTCTTTTTCCACACCATTACTAGGAACGCTGCATAGCAGCGAGCTCTCCGAAACTAAGATTACCATTACAATTATCGTTTCGGTTACGACTGCTTGGTGGCCAATTGTAACCGAACGAGGGGCATGTTGGGTGTTTCCCATGGCGAAAGATAATTGCCTCATGGAAGCAGTAGAACCACTTCCGATTCTTTGACTTTATGCTCCCGGTTTTGCCCTCGGATGCACTTTTACACATCGGAATGCTCCGCAGAAGACACTGGCACCGGTGCGCTAAGCATCAGTTACCTTTTTTTTAATGGTTTCAGGACCGGAGAATGTGAAAACTATTATTATGAACTTTAAAGCGTTTCTCCGTAAAAAGGAAATGGCTGTGAGAAAAGTCCATTAGCTGACAATTTTAGTGCCACTTTCATCGATAAAGTTTAAAACCTGATGTACGTGACTGCCGTCGAAACGAGCAAACAAAGAGAGCCTGGAATGGAAAGCATCAAGATCGAGGGATGTTAGACTGTCTGGCAGCAGCCGAATATAGTTTAGATCTGATGATTCGATTTTTACGATTGTTCGGAGCACTCAAAATATCAATTTGAAGCAGAATTGGTTATTTCTAATACCATGGCAGTAATATTGATAGCCGAACCGTTACATTAGTACACGAGGAACAGAAAGGTGGGGAACCAAATTGATTTTCCGCAGCATCGAGCAACATGCTATACTAAGTTGGCAGTAGGTCAAACAACAAACCGGTTCGCACGAGGGCTTGCGAATAACAACAACACAACCACGTACCGTATCCCAACAATTCAAAGTGCAACTACTAGAGGTAGAACTGCTCCACATAGCAATGCAGTTTATCGGTGGCAACGCGCTGAATGAACCGGTGCCGGTGCAGCCACTCTAGTAGCGGGCTGCTTACGTAACCGGTGTTGCTCCGACTATGCTAAACATTCCTAGCCGGATCGGTTCAGAATAAATTTCAACAATCTCTGTGGCTGTGATCAACATCAGCACCGTCGGCTATGAACTGCTGCTCGGCAGGACGCCGTTGGTTGCAGCAATAATCAGCAAACAACGTCACACAATACAAAATACACACACACATTTATATTGAAAGCAACCGCAAAAAATGGGGAAAAAACAATCGCTATTTAGTACCGTGTAATTGCTGCATTTTGCTTTGCGACTGTTATTTAATGAACCTTGCGCCAATACGACAATTGTGGCCAGTGGTCCCATTGAAGACCTTGGTTGGTTAGCAGAGGCTGATTTAAATTGTGAACTGGTTATGTTTTTGCATACCGTTGAGGCTAATCGAGCGTTTTTTTTTTTTTTTTTTTTTCTTCACATAACATTTATTTGACACGGCACAAATACAATTTAATGTTTAACGGCGCCAATTATATCTGATGACTTAAAAACTAAAGCAAATTTTTTATCCTCGCTGCCGACTACGAGCTGAAATTAAGTCTAACTTAAAACTAGCATGGGATTTCCAATCAGTGTTTTGTTGTTCAATGGTCGTCTGATAATCGTCGAATGGCATGTATGGATTCGTTCTGCTGAGCCACGATGTCGTGAGTTGGGACAGAGGCTCGTAGTCCTTGGGTCCTGGTTCTGTTGTGCGGGGTCTGGTTGCTGGTTTTGTGCTTAAGGTTCAAACGTGTTCTTGTCGTTTTGTTGGGTGTAGACGGAGGGGAACGGGACTAGACTGGGGCGTGGATGGATTTCAGGAAAACGTATATAAGGGACATGTAGGATAGGTCACGGCTCGCCAAGACATCACGAACAGGAACAGCCGGCTGTCTACCCTCGGCCTGCAGGGAAGCTATTAATTTAGACCTGGCGTCACGGTGTACAGGGCATGACCAAACCACATGCTCTATGTCGTGATAACCTTCACCACAGGCACAGATACCACTTTCCCCGAGCCCAACACGACGGAGGAGCGCGTCAAATCTATAGTGATTGGACATAAGCCGGGACATCACGCAAATGAAATCCCGACCTACATCCAACCCCTTGAACCACGGGTTCGTCGATACTTTGGGGATTATGGAATGTAACCACCTTCCCAATTCCCCTCTGGTCCAAGCATTTTGCCAACTGATGATCGTATTCTGACGTACAAGTGCGAAAAATTCATTAAAGGCAATTGGTCTTTCATAAATATCACCGTTTGTTGCGCCCACCTTAGCCAAAGAGTCCGCTTTCTCATTACCCGGTATCGAGCAGTGAGAAGGGACCCACGCTAAGGTAATCTGAGTAGATTTTTCGGATAAAGCACTCAGATGTTCCCGTATTTTCCCCAGGAAATACGGAGAGTGCTTAACATCTTTCATCGATCGGAGAGCCTCAATGGAACTGAGACTGTCCGTAAAGATGAAATAATGGTCCGTGGGCATTTTTTCGATAATCCCTAGGGTGTACTGAATTGCAGCTAATTCTGCGACGTAAACAGAAGCAGGATTATCGAGCTTATGGGAGACGGTTAAATTGTTATTGAAGATACCGAAGCCAGTGGACCCATCAAGAAGTGATCCGTCAGTGTAGTACATATTGTCGCAGTTGATGTTTCGATATTTATTGGAAAAAATTTTAGGGATCTGCTGCACGCGTAAATGATCCGGGATTCCACGAGTTTCTTCTATCATGGATGTATCGAAAAACACAGTAGAATCAGAAGTATTTGATAAGTCGACACGATTTGGAATATTCGAAGAAGGGTTAATATTTTGGGACATGTGATTGAAATACAATGTCATAAAACGGGTTTGAGAATTAAGTTCGATTAACCTTTCAAAATTTTCAATCACGGGACGGTTCAAGACCTCACATTTGATTAGAATACGAGAAGACAGGCTCCAGAAGCGGTTTTTCAATGGTAGTACTCCAGCTAAAACCTCCAAACTCATCGTATGGGTCGACTGCATGCAACCTAAGGCGATACGCAAACAACGATATTGTATTCGCTCCAGTTTGATCAAATGTGTGTTTGCTGCGGAGCGGAAGCAGAAACACCCGTATTCAATAACAGACAATATCGTTGTTTGGTAAAGCCTTTTAAGGTCTCCTGGATGGGCTCCCCACCATTGTCCGGTTATTGTACGAAGAAAATTCACTCTTTGTTGACATTTTTTCATCAGATACCTCACGTGACAACCCCAGGTGCCTTTAGAGTCGAACCAGACACCAAGATATTTGTGTACCAAAACCTGAGAAATCGTTTTACCCATTAATTGTGTTTGAAGCTGAGCAGGTTCATGCTTCCTAGAAAAAACTACTATCTCAGTCTTCTCCGGAGAGAATTCGATACCTAGCTGTAAAGCCCAAGCAGACAAATTGTCCAAGGTATCTTGCAATGGTCCTTGCAAATCGGCAGCTTTGGCTCCTGTAACAGAGATTACACTGTCGTCTGCAAGTTGTCTTATCGTGCATGAATTTGCTAGACATTCGTCGATGTCATTTACATAAAAGTTGTAAAGAAGGGGGCTTAAACATGAGCCCTGGGGAAGACCCATGTAGCTAATGCGAAAAGTTGCCAAATCGCCATGCGTAAAATGCATGTGCTTTTCGGACAACAAGTTGTGCAAAAAATTGTTCAAAATTGGAGAAAATCCTTGTCGGTGAAGTTTACCCGAAAGAATGTCAATAGAAACGGAATCAAAAGCCCCCTTAATGTCCAAGAACGCAGACGCCATTTGTTCTTTACGAGCATACGCCAGCTGAATATCTGTTGAAAGCAACGCAAGACAATCATTCGTCCCTTTGGCACGGCGGAAGCCAAATTGAGTTTCTGATAGTAGACCATTTGATTCGACCCAGTGGTCTAAACGACGGAGTATCATTTTTTCCATCAATTTCCGGATACAGGATAGCATTGCAATCGGCCTATAAGAGTTGTGATTAGAAGCTGGTTTCCCTGGTTTTTGGATGGCGATCACCTTCACTTGCCTCCAATCCTGCGGTACAATGTTTTGCTCCAGGAACTTATTGAACAAGTTCAACAAGCGCCTCTTGGCATTGCCGGGTAGATTCTTCAACAAGTTGAATTTGATTCTATCTAATCCAGGCGCGTTATTGTTACAGGACAGGAGGGCAACTGAAAGTTCTGCCATCGTAAAAGGTGATTCTATCGCGTCGTGGCCCGGAGACGCATCGCGAACAATATTTTGCTCAGGAACAGAGTCCGGACATACTTTCCTGGCAAAATCAAATATCCACCGACTTGAAGACTCCTCGCTTTCGTTGACCGTTACGCGATTCCGCATTCTTCGGGCTGTGTTCCAAAGAGTGCTCATCGATGTCTCCCTCGACGTCTCGTTCACGAACCGACGCCAATATCCACGTTTCTTTGCTTTAGCCAAGCTTTTAAGCTTGGTATCAAGCTCCGAATACCGTAAATAGTCGCCAGGTATACCTCCCGTCTGGTAGGCCTTAAACGCGTCGGATCTTTGCGTGTAGACATCGGAGCACTCTTGGTCCCACCACGGAGTGGGAGGCCGTTCTTTGATCGTTACGCCGGGATATTTCTTCGTTTGGGCTTGCAACGCGGCGTCGAGAATCAAGCCCGCGAGGAGGTTGTATTCTTCAAGTGGTGAATGATGTTGAATCGACTCGACCGCTTTTGAAATCATTTCCTCGTATAACTTCCAATCGACATTTCGTGTGAGGTCATACGGAATGTCAATTGGTCGCATGCGAGTTGACCCGTTAGTAATTGAAATAAGAATAGGCAGATGGTCGCTACCGTGAGGATCGAGGATTACCTTCCATGTGCAATCCAACCGTAGCGACGTCGAACATAAGGATAGATCCAAAGCGCTTGGGCGCGCTGGAGGTTTCGGGATACGTGTCATTTCACCGTTGTTTAAAATAGTCATGTCGAAGTCATCGCAAAGGTTATAGATTAAAGAGGAGCGGTTATCATTGTATGGGGAACCCCAAGCCACGCCATGAGAGTTGAAGTCTCCCAAAATCAAACGTGGCGAGGGAAGAAGTTCTATTAAATCAAAGAGCAGCCGTTGCCCAACCTGTGCTCTGGGGGGAATATATATTGAGGCAATACAAAGCTCTTTACCTTGTATTGTCATTTGACATGCGACAACTTCGATGCCTGGAATCGAGGGGAGGTTAATACGATAGAAAGAATAGCACTTTTTAATCCCTAAAAGTACTCCTCCATATGGGGTGTCTCGATCAAGGCGAATAATATTAAAATCATGGAAGTTGAGATCAATATTTGAAGTAAGCCAAGTTTCACAAAGGGAAAATGCATCGCATTTGTTTTTATTTATCAAAACTTTAAACGAATCAATTTTTGGTAAAATACTTCTACAATTCCACTGTAAGACAGAGATAGAATCCTTCATATACGCAGTTGAATTAGGCATCGAAGGATACAATCGCTGCAAGGAGAGGCCATTGGGCAGTCAACTGCTTCAAAAATGATCTAACTGTTGGGAGGAATGCTGTAAGAAAAATTTTAATTGGATCGGGTACATTGAAAGTTTCAAAAATCCAGTCCACAATGTCAGAAAATTTCACTAATCCAGAGTTTGTTTCATCAACTGGGAGTGTAAAAGGAGCAACTGGGGTTTTAGATGTTCCTGGCAGTGCTGGGAACTCCTTCTGGGACTTTAAATTTGCCAGCCCAGGAGGAGTTTGCTTCGGTTTTTCCGCAGCACTGTTTGGTTTGTTTGTAACCTTCATTTCACTTTGAGAAATCTTAGGACCTTTTCTGGGAAGTTTAGGAGAGGAAACACTTTTCCTCTTTCTAGACTCCCCAGGATTGGCGTAAGATGCTCCCGCTGGTGAATCGTCAGAATCGGTTTCCTCAGAGGGAAACAGATCGAAGGGGTTCGAAGTAACGGGAGAAGTGGTAACGGTCTTCTTCAGCATGTCAGCGTAGGAACGCTTTGAACGCTCTTTGAGAGACCGTTTTATTTTATCCCTGCGCTGCATGTACACCGCACATGTCGAGAGCTCATGCAGATTTTCTCCGCAGTGAATACACTTTTCAGCGTTAACACTGCAAGAATCTTCCGCATGAGACTCCCCACACTTGCCACAACGTGCCTTATTGCAGCAGTAGGCGGCTGTATGGCCTAACTGCTTGCAATTCAGGCAGTTCATGACGCGGGGCACGTAGAGCCTCACAGGGAGACGAATCCGGTGGATCGAGACGTGGCTTGGTAGTGCAGACCCGGCGAACGTAACTCGAAACGAGTCTGACGGAGTGTATACTGTTTTGCCACCGATGATCGATGCTGACCGCAATTGCTTGCAGTCGAGCACCTTTACTTCGGGACACGTTTTGTTCTTAAAGCACCCTTTGGCACTTTGCAGTATACACTCGACGGACAGACTCGAATCGGTTATGACACCGTCGATCTCCACGTCTCGTGCGGGTATGTAAACGCGATACTCGCGTGTGAAGAGCTCAGAGCAAGCTATATCGTTGGCCTCTTTCAGGTTACCGACCACGACACGGAGCTTGTTAGGCCGGACCTTGGAAATTTCGGTCACGCCCTTGTACTCCTTCGTCAGGTCTTTAGAAATCTGCAAGAGGTTCAACTTTTTCGATTTCGGTCCTGCCTTTGGCCGAAAATAAACAGTATAGCTGCCCTGGGCTCCGTCTGGGTAAAGCCTGGGGCGAGGGGGGACTGAAGAATGAACAGGGGAGGGGGTAACAGAAGGGTCAGGGTCAGAGGGGTTCGGGGATGGTGGCGCGGGAGGCGAGGGATCTACATCCATCGCGCTATGTTTAGCGCACTAGCGCTGACAAGAACACGTACCTTTTTATTTCTCCCTTCCAGTAAGGTTGGTTGTCCGATCGTTCGAAGTAGCAGCCGTTACAGCCAGCAGCACCAATACAGCAGCACCAAACAGCCACCAGCAGCGAGCCAGGTGTGAGATCACTCCACACAGCGATACGACTCGCTGACACTGATGGCTTCTTCTTTTTCCTCGTTTGTGTCTCGTCCACTGCTGTAGCACAATCCAGCCAGCAGCCAAATCGGCTTACGCACCAGCTGGCAGTCACGATGCGAAACAGTTGCACAAAGGAACGACCTTGAACCCGGATTTATTTCACTCGACCAGGCAAACAATGCCAACACTTGTTCACACGTCTTTTGTTTTATACTCTATCGGACCGATCACCAAACACGTCCAGTACTGATGCGTGTTCGGCACAGAATGCTAATCGAGCGTTGAATGGTTTATTTTTTTGTATTGACTTTTTACTTTATTTTATGTTTTATTGGTTATACATAAAGGGATATATTAGTAATAAAATACGCACCTTCGAAATCCATAAAACAGTTTATCTGATTAGAATTATGTACCGTAACTGGAATAGTCCGAAAGTGAGTTATGCCACTACGACGTTTTTTACCACAAACGTATTTTACATTTAGAAATGAGAATTACGTACGCTATGTGCTATGAATTTGGGTAAATATTTATATCAGTTCGATGATAATGATATTTTTTAGCAGAAATAAATTCGAGTATACCTAAATAATACAAAATAAGCTCGCCAAACGAATGACAGCGAGCATCTCTTTAATGCGCGAATGTCAATTGACCATCTGTTCTTTGAGCTAGAGCCGACGGGCGAAAACCTACTGCGACGAACACTAACACAGCGAAATAAAATGGAAGTATTGACCTTTCACGAGCCTGGAAGCAGCAGTATATGCACGACAAGGAAGGAATACTGCCGGAACGAGTTAGGGAAAACTTATGAAAAAATTAAATAAACTGAAGACCAGTTTTTTAGTCCCAAGCAGTTAAAAAACATCTCTTCAAAATGCATTCATCTCATTAGGTAAGGAGAGATGCAGCGCCACAACGACTTGGAATTCAAAAGCAATTCCATTGGTGGCCATATTTAGAGTCTAAGTCATCATAGGTCACATGAAAAGTAAAAAAAAATATGACGGAAAAAACCGTTCGTTTCTGGCATGGTTCGATGTTGACAACATATAAAATTTGGACTTGTTATCAAAATCGAACGGGGCCTGTGCTTAAATTGAATGGTGTTTGGCCAATTTTGATTGATTCCCAGGAACAGGAAGTTGCCACCATAGATTTCAAAGTTCCAGTTGAAGTCGATTTTCAGACTTTGAGCATCATTCTGGTTCCGAACAAAACATATTGAGTGGTATTTGGTCATTTTGGCTGTTTTTCAGAAACCGTAAGTTGCTTTCCTGAATTTCAAATGGCGTGTTGAGCTGATTTACAGCCTCTGGGCACAATCTCGATTCCGGAATGATCATTTTTGGCTGTTTTCTAGAAACCGGAAGTTGCCACAAGTGTTGTTAATCATGTTCATAAATAACATGCCATGTTCCAAATATAGTTCTCACTGCTACCGATACCACACACTGGAGTGTTCTCTATTCGAACTATTTCTCGTGTTTTCTCTTTCTCCGTCTCTCATCTACGAGTGTTGATTAACTCGAATTTTCTCGAACCAATGCCAACTCGCACTTCCTCCTGAAGTCATATGCAGTCATGTTGAGACACTCGCGATTAGACTCCAACGTCTGTTTCTTTTGGTGCGCTTGGGTAAACGAGAGCGTTCAGCCTAAGACAATCGCGATGATTGTGGAGGAACAAAAATGAATAATCCGAAAACACGTTCTAGTATGTGATTCTTACGACAAATTCTTCGCCCCACTCTCGGGTGGCGGTGCATGCAAAAAGGAAAACTGCTTGGTTGTTTATGAGAAGAAAATAAAACCGCAACCACAGGTAGATGAGAAAGCATTTTCACTATCAAGCACATTTTTTCATGCAATCCCTGTCGAGTACATTTAGTTGAACACTCCTATTTACTTGATTCTACTCGGGTATACTCTTCTATAAACGCTGAGTAGGAAGGCAAAAGAGCTTTAGCTTGTGTGTGAATGTTAGTTGCAACTCCGGAAAGTTTGTGAAGAATAAAAAGTAATTGGAAAATGTACATGGATCTCGTTCTCACGCAGAAAGGAGCGTTTTGCAACACTGGTTGCCACATCGGATTTCAAAATTGCATCTAGGATTGATTTGTGGTCTCTGGATTTCTTCTCGGTTCTCGGTTCTAAAAATACTCATATTAGGTGATATTCGGCCTTTGTTGACTGATTCCCAGAAATCGGAATTTGCTGCCTAGGATTTTAAAATGGCACCTAGAGACGAGTTGCAGATTTTGGACATCATTTTGATTCCAAATAAAAACATTATTTATAACATCGATTTATAGCTTTTATGCATCATCTCGATTTCGGAATGACCATTTTGGGCTGTTTTATAGTAACCGGAAGTTGCCACTTTGGATTACAAAGTGGCGTCTGGTGACAATACCCATATTAAGCGGTACTTGGTCATCAACGAAAACTGGAAGTCGCCATCTTGGATTTCGAAATGGTATCTGGAGCTGATATTTGGTGTACAGGCATCAGTTCGATTCAGAAATAACCACATTGGTTATGACGTCTGGAGTCGATTTCTGGTCTCAGAAAACCTTCTGAAAGCTGCTTTCGACCGTATAAATCACCGAATACTTTTAGACAATAGTTTACGAATGGGAGCTTCGCAACAACTCGTAAAATTGCTATGCTCATATTTGTGTGGTACAGTAGTGCGAATGAAATTAGGATCACTATTATCGCCTTCATTCACCAATAAATCTGGGGAACCTCAAGGCAGCAATTTGGAACCACTACCATTCATATTATTTTTTTAACGACGATGGTACTGCACTTAGAATTGGCTGTAAGCTGTTTAATGTTGACGACTTTGAAATATTTCTGACGATTCGTTGCAACAAGGATTGTCTTCGTCTTCAGGAAATGTTAAATTCGTTTGTGTATTGGTGTAAATTGAATTGTCTGACAATCAACATTGCTAAATGTAACGTAATAACTTATCATCGTACAAAATTTAACTGCCAAATAGATGATCAAACGTTGAATAGAGTTGAGTACGTAAATAATCTTGGCGTGACCCTCTATTCAAAATTGACTTGTGATCGTCAACGCACTATAATTATTTCAAAAGCCATACGCCAGTTAGGCTTTGAATCGAAAATTAAACGTGATTTAAAAGACCCGTACTGCTTGAAATCACTCTATTGTGCTCTTATCCGTTTTGACTTAGAGAATGCCAACCTTGTTTGAATGCCACACCAACTTTATTGGAGTATACGATTGAAACGTGTGCTGCGGAGGGTAATACGTTGTTAAATTTTGATGCGTCACAAGGAGCCCTTCGACCATCCGCACTTTTAACAAATCACTCCAATCGTACGAAATTTGGTCACAATGAACCTGTTAATTTGTGTATTATTGTATTTAGTCGTATCGAAAAACATTTTAGATTTTGTGAACCTTCGCAAAAATTGAAGAAAAAGGTAGATTGGATAAGTATTCAATATTATAGACATATATGCATTAATTTACTAAGACTTTAAGTCAGATAAGTTTGTACCCAAATAAACAAATAAATTAATCTTGATTCCAGAAATAACCTTATTTAGTGGTATTCAGTCATTTAAGGCTGATTTCCTGAAGCTGGAAAGCGTCATCTTTTAATTAAAAATGGTATAATGATACCTGGGATTTCTGGCCTCTAGATACATTCCCGGCTCCGGAAACACTTATTCAGTTGTACCTGACAAAAATGTGAATAATGTTTAGTGAAAGGATACATACTTGCCTGAGTCAAGCGAATGGGTGTATCACAAACGAGAGCAGGTTTCCCGGAACGCTACATCTCGCCCCCTCTTAATGAGTCGTAAGCCACCTTGCATTTTTTTTTTTCAATATTAGCTTATTGATAAAAAATGTAACTTTGAAACTGTAAATCAAAACTTAATGAACTCAAATACAAAGTTGTAGGTACCTAAATGTTCTTAAAATTTGAAACTTCATCAAAGAGAGAATTCATTAACTTTCGAAGTATTTTTTCTGTAACAGTATTTTATTGGAAGAAAAATGTGAAACAATTACCACTTGAGTTGTGCCAGCGGGAGTTAGAAACCAATTGCCATCCCATGGGAGTGCGAAACGAATTATGTTCTACTAAGCTCAAATGATATATGGGATTTGGATGATACTGCCAATACTCTTACGTGTGGAGTACATTAAATACCACAATCGATAAAATGTTAATGGTCGCAGTTATGAACCTCTACAAAGAAAAAAGCCAAACTTCATTTTAAAATTGGAATTGTAGAAAAATGACCAAGAGGTTAGAAAAAGTATACAACAGATGTATATATGCTCAAAACCACCACTGAAGAAATTGTTTGCAGCTTTTAAGAAGCAAAAATTTATACGAAAATGTTCTCAGTTAAGTAATTTAATTTGAAAAAGTTGAAAAGCTTTGGTAAAAACTGTAAAAGATATTTTGGAATAAGCAAAAACTGAAAAGAATAATCGCAAAAGAAAAAATCTAAAATTTTTATAGTTAGACATAAAATAGTTAACGTATCGTTTAAGAAACATGAAAAATAGTTTGAAGGATCTCGAAAGGCACAAAAGTAGGAGGGTGGTATTAAAGACACGACCGCATGACGTTGGACTACGGTATTCTTATATTTTATTAAAACAAATAATAGAGAGAATTGCAACTTTAGTATTTGCTGCAATTTTATCTAACAGTGCATTTCTGAATGCTGAGACGTTAAAACGTTATAAATAATAATATATACTGAGAGAATGGATATCTTTTATTTAATCGCTGTCATTTCATACATATTCGAATCACACCTTTGTTCGTAGCTACACTACCAAGACAATTTAATTGAGCGAATTGGTAAAATTTTCCTATCTAAGCAAAAAGCAAACTTGACTAAACTATCTGAAACTGGAGCCCAGAACGATTCAAACGAAAATTTTAAATTTAGAAATTGTTTGACATTAAATCGATAAAACTCATGCTAGGTTAGCTCCTGCCCAGCATTTAACTTCATGTACTAAAAAAAACGTTTATTTCAATAACTTAATATAGCAAGAGTTCAATTTTCGGTAGTTGTTATCAAGGTTTCGGCGAGTGACAGGAAAATATCTTAACTTCTTCAATTGTGATTTAGAGCATTTCTAATTGTTTTGTTATTTTTCACGATATCGAAAAGTTTGTTTCTTTCTCTGTGTGCGAGAAACAAAATCAAAACCGCGCACCGAGCAACAAAGACGAAAATTTAATGAATGAAAACTTTTTTTACCAATAATTTATGATACTCAAAAGAACCTGTTTTAATCTAAATGAAATTTATAGTAAATAAGTGTTAATCATTCATAGGCAGTAATTTTTACTCGATGAATAAAGACTGGCTGAAGAAGTTAAAATCGCTGCTGTAAATTCAAATTCACAACTGTGTTCGTTAAGACGTTTTAATATTTTAAATGACAATAATAATCTTCGATAAACACCCGCTATAGTTATCCACACACATGCTATAACTATCTATACGCACGTTAAAACTATTGATACACACGCAGTAGCTATTCCTATCCATACATCCGATACAACTATCTATACACACGCATTGGCTATCCAACCATGTGCTATTACTATCCATACATACGCTATAACTAATCATTACACACGCAGCAGCTATCCACATACACGCTATAACTATCCGTACACACGCTGAAGATATACACGCAATAGCCATAATATGCTACACATGCTAATGTCTTACACACGCTATAGCTAGCCATACACACGCAACAGCGCCATCCCTATCATCGCAAATGTCATCTGTGCAGATGCACATACGCTATATGTGCACACTGCACACACACTAAATGGCGGTTGCTTTCCTAGTGGCGGTGGTGGCTCGTGCAGTTTCTTGCTGTTTTCACCCAACGACATCTGAATTGGATTACCCCTGGTGGGGTCCAACTCAGATCGAAGGGGAAGCGAACTGAATGCCGAAATGCAGCTGCCCACTACCTCCGCCGCTGCTGCCTGATACCACCCCGCTCTGGTTCTGCTGCAGCTCAGTTTCGCCACTGGAATCAGCCACCGCTGCTGATTATTCAGGACCGTTCTAGTGGCCTTCCACTTGTTAACTGATGACTGCTATGAGACGACGCAGGCTATTATATAGCCCAAAGCAAAAATCCATCCGCGAGCAAAGGAGAAGCGAGCTTGTGATTGGTTGAATGTGTACGACTTTTAACACAACTTTCAACTAGTTTAGTATCGAAAACATATTTAAATTATTATATGACAATTTTGCGCAATACTTTCCCTATCAATCAAGCCATTGGTGTTCAGAATCTGTTTAGTGGTAATGATAAAAGAAGCATTTTAAAACGGTGTTGAAACACCTATTGCAGCTACCGAAAGCGAGCTCGTTATTGGTTGAAAACTGCGAGACTGTTTACAAAGTCAGATCGGTTGTATCCGTTAGTGTCGACTGTGCTTGTGAAGAGAGGTGGTGATTGGTTGCTCGGTATGATTTAGACAATCGATGTGATTTATCAATTTTTCAATAGTGTATCTCGAACAATAGGTTATTTTTGTTACATAAATTCAACCGTAAAAGAATTTCTGATCGGTTGATGCCAAAACCTCGAAATTCTGAGAAGAAATGACTGATATATAAGCACTCAAAACCTGACCACTTTTCTCTGGTTTTCCCTGGTTGAATTACTAGATTTTCAAATTCAGGTGCCTAACTTCGATATAGACGTTAGTCCAACGTCAAAAATGACTCCATATTGAGACCTAAATTGCCACATTGCATTTTTTTACAAAATATGACAGAAATTCTAGCGGCAACTCGTGACAATGTATAAAACATGGATTGAACAATTGGAATAAATGTATGCAAGAAGGAAGGAATTCGTTTCTCTTACCTGATCGAATTACTTCTTAGAGTAAAGTCGCCATTGCTGTTGGTTTGCTGTCAGCTGGACTGATGCAAATTTGCGATTTTCCGAACGCAAACAGCACCCACTTGGATCTTTTAGTTATACTGATAGTGAGCCTTGTCATATTGTTGTAGGTAACTGATCCGGTAATAACGAACGAATTTCACTACGCAATGTAATTGATAATAAACGCTGCTGCGCTACGCGAACTGGGATTGGAGATTAGAAGTTGGGGAGAAATATGACAAGCGCTTTCTGAGCTGGATTCTGGTAAGTCAACTGGACCGGACAGACTCTTGCCAAGTTGGTTAGAGAATTCAAAGATGAACTCGTTGAACCTCTTTTTTTTTCAACTTCTCGTCATCCGGTCATTTTTCACCTCTTTGGAAAATCTCTCATATAAGTCCAATTCATAAAAAAGTTCAAACTCACGTTCGAACGCAGAGAACTACACAGAACTACCTCTGTTCCCAAGTTATTCGAACGATTAGTCTACTCACATCTTTACGAATGAACTTGAGAGTGCGGTTTCAACTGCACAACACGGCTTCTTGAAAGGAAAATCGGTTGTGACGAATGTTTGTGATTTCTCTTCTATGGTCTCGGATTTTATATCTAAAGGGTATATTCAATAAAACATCCAGCACCTTTGATGTTCAGTCAGATGTCCCACAGGGTAGCCATTTGGGTCCACTGTTATTTGTAATGATCATGAAAGAATTGCCAACTTTCATGAATCGAGAATTAGTATTAAATTACGCAGATGATGTGAAAACTTTCCTACCAATTAAAATCGCCGAAGATTGCAATCTGCTTCAATAGGATCTGAATAGTTTTGGAAGCTTCGTTGACAGAAATGGACTAAGTATAAATGCGAGTAAATGCTCTGTCATAACGTTCACCAGGTGAGTTCGTCCGGTATTATTTGACTACATGTTGAACCTTCCATTTCACAACGCATACAGAATGTTCGAGACCTTGGGGTGATAATGATCAGTCCCTCACTTTCAACGATCATAGAGTAGTAAAGGAATCGATGCAACTCTTTGCTCTCACACGACGATTCTGACGGGAATTTACGAGCCCTCATGCAATTCTTGCAATATACATTAGTCTTGTCGGAACGAAACAGGATTTCGCGAGTGTGGTTTGGCGACCGAGGAAAGTATGGCGTACAAAAGCAACGACCTGAATCTACCAGAATACGAGAACCTTTGCTGTCTAGTAGATCTTGAAACGATAAGTAACAGACATAGGATAGCTGATATAGTATTCTTCTGCAATATACTCAGTGGACGGATTAAAAGTTCTTACCTGTTAGACCGATTCAATTTCAACTAAAGCCCGGTTCTCTTCGTTGTCGAAGGGTCTTTGATCCTCTATTGAGAACGAGGAAAAACACGTACCCACCAGCAGATTTATGAACAAGTTCAATGAACTGCAGGACGTAATCTCTATAAACATGACTCCAGAAGTGGTTTGAAGAAGACTAAAATTATATTTAAGAAATCAACACTATACTTAAACCCAAACATGTATTGTATCTAGATTTGAGAGGGGAAACGGGCTGACAGTTTAAATAAAAATAAACTAATTAGTTCGTTCTAATCATGATTCAAATGGATGATCAGGAAAAGCAATTTACGTTAAATATTTGGTCAAATCGTGAAACATCACCCTATACTCTTTTTTACGTCTCATTAGGTACCGTATTTTACTGAAAGGGCGATTTGTTCTTAGAGTACACGCCCTGCCGCTGATCCAATTGTATTTATTCAAACTAACATCTCAATAAATTAAATGCCGATTAAGAAGAGCAGTTGTTATTTAAGCTTGTGCAGCACCTACCTATCAATTATTGATTGGTTAGCAGGCTTAATTTCAGTAATTATAAATTATCCATAATGGCGATATAGCACTCCTCGTTTACAGCTGTAAAACTACTTTTGATGTAATGGATGTATAAATATTGATATTTTTTAGTGTTATTCTCGAATCAAATCAATCTGTTCAACACTCAATATACAATCTAACTCTTTCACGTTTATGGTTCGCCCTTGTTTCAACTATTGGACTCAATGTCAAAATCGTAACCAGCACTGATTCACCGGTTCCATCGATGGTCCACAACCTCTTACACGGCTCTTCAAACTCTTCTTCAACCGACAGTCTAGGCGAGCCTCGCATAGAGGAAGGTTAGACATGCAAGGCAGTAGAGATGGTCGGGTTTGATGATTTTCAAACCCCTACCCGACCCGAACCCGAATTTTTTTTTTCGGTCGAAACCCGAGCCCGACCCGAACCCGAAACTTTTTTTGCGTTCAAACCCGAACCCGACCTGAACCCGAAAATTTTATTTCTTTGAAACCCGAACCCGACCCGAACCCGAAATTGTGAAACCCGAACCCTAGATTTCATAGATTTTATAGTCGGGTTTCGGGTTTTCATACCAAAACCTGACCTGAACCCGACATTTTCAAACCCGAACCTGACCCGAACCCGATAATATTTTTATCACAAAACCCGAACCAGACCCGTACCCGACATTTTCGAAAATTTTCAAACCCGAACCCGACCTGAACCCGTCGGGTATGAGTCGGGCTCGGGTTTCGGGTTTGAAAACCCGAAACCCGACCATCTCTACAAGGCAGCAAAAGAGAGCAATCGTGCATCGTCACTGCATATGGCCTACGCAATACGGTCACCTATTCGGCTTCCTATTTCAAAAACCGGATGGACGAAACGTCCTTCGAGTGGATGACTGTGACTGACCGAAGAGCAGAATCACCGTCGCGTCGGTAGGCTTGTAATAGAGCCGCCATCCGTGTGCAGGCGCAGTGCCAATGAAATTGAAAGTCTGTCCCAAAATACGCTTCAGCCATGGTCGATCCGATCGTCGAAATGACCGCGGCGGCAGCGGCTAGCCCATCCAATCGACCGAGGCCAATCGAAAGTAAGTGGCTACTGGAGACGGTTAGACAAACGCGTACATGTATTGTAGCGTTTCGTGTATAAATCGGTCATCAAGGCGCACGTGATTTACCGCCTTAGCTTCGATTTGGAAAATAATTGCTGTGGACAATTTATGCGTGGCTATTGTTGGATTCGCACATTGATGGACTCACTATTAGTTAATATGCTGGTGACTTTCACTCGATGCGGTAACGGTAACTTTTGGAGGTGTAAAGTAAAACATTCGCGAAAAGACATTGCTATAAAAATTTATAGTAAGTCAAATAACGTTGAACTGTGCGAAATAAAATTATAAATTAAATTGTTATGAAATTATCTTGTAACAATCTTTAACTATCTTATGACCAACAATATATAAAACATATGTATCTGATTTTTTTATCTTCTATTTTTAGGTATGTTGAAGTCCAACACTTGAAGAGATAGGTCCAGAACTCTATCAGAACCATTAAGGTATAGTTTTAGATCTTGAACTCAGTTTTTATTGTCTTGAAATGATAATAACGTCGAAAGTAACATACTAACAATGTTTCTTCACCCATGCCACGGACAGAAAAGATCCGTGGATTAGAATATCGAAGTACAGTCATGGAGAAAATAATAAATACACTTGCAGTGTTGGTTAATTTTCCATATTTGCGCACTCATTTTTAATTGTTGTATGCTGTTAGGTTACGTCATTACGATCTGCAGGCACTCTGTTTAAAAGAGCAACAGAGGTGTAACTGGAATTTTTCTGTTTCGGGGATTCCGAAAGTTTTTTGCGAGAAAAATTTGTTTTTCAGTTGGCAAAAAAAAATAAATACACTATTGAAATATAAATTCTAAACATATCAACCAAAATTTATTTATCTACACAACATAAGAAAATGACTTTTCTCGTTACAAACCGTACTTTTAATATTTTGTGGCATATCCTTTGTTTCTCAAAACCATATTTAATGTTCTTGGTACGCTTGCAACCAGTTTTTCACAAGTAGAAGCTGGAATAGCATACCACGCTGCCTGTACGACGTTCCATAAGTCTGTTTTACTCTTCGGATGGTGCTTTGAAACCTCGACCTTCACAATCTTCTTTAGATTTTCTATGGGGTTCAAATTTGGGGACTGCGCTGGCCAATCCAATAATTTTACATTCTCGTTTGAGAACCAATTTCGAGTTTTCAATGACGTATGTTTAGGATCGTTATCCTGCATAAAAATCCAACGAAGTGGCATGTTTTCTTCGGCATACGGAAGCATGACATTACGCAAAATATCTATATAGTCGTTAGAATTCATCGTCCCTGTTATCAAGTGAATCGGTCCTACACCAGCATCAGAAAAGCAGCCCTTCACCATTATATGACCACCCCCAAATTTTACTGTTTTCTTAGTGAATCGTGGATCGAAGGCAGTGTTTATCGGTCTTCTCACCAGCTGCCGACCATCTGAACCGAAAAGGTTAAATTTTGACTCATCCGACCATAACACGGTATGCCATTCACTTGGACCCCAGTCTAAATATTTTTTAGCAAACTCGGTTCTTGCCAAAACGTGTAGCTGGTGAAGTAAAGGTACTTTTCTTGGTACCTTGGCGATTAATTTTGCCTGAATCAGACGTTCTCTTATCGTTCGAGTACTAGCTTTCAGCTGCAGACGGGTTTTTATGGAAGAACTGGTTACTAACGGATCTTTTTTTACTTCTCGAACAATAAGGTTATCTTCTCTTGTAGTTGTCGCTCGCTTCCTTCCTCTGGTTTCTGTCTTGATTGACTGTTTCAAAGCATTCTGTATCATGCCCACTGACCGCCCTAACTCTTTTGCTATCTGCCGATAAGATCTGCCATCGTCTTTCAAAACTTTAATTCTGGCCTTTTCTGCCTGCGTACAGTGCCGCTTCCGACCCATATCTCTGTTAAATTGAAGTCGTGGAATGAATCCCACTTATTTAAAACAATCGAACACATAACCCTGCACTTACGGAAATATGGACTTTTAGTGATCCAGCTGCGAAAATATATGAAAAGAATCATAAACCTGCACTGTATTTATTTTATTCGCCACCTCAAATACGTACGTTTACGTTATGATGGTTAAAATACACTGACAGAAATTGAAACGCGTGTAACAGATATAACGTGCGTAACGCTTTATTGCCAATCTAAACAAGAAAATAAGTAATAACGTTTTCAGAGCGTTAGTTTGTCTGAGAAATTGGTTTAAACCTGCATGTAAGGTCTGTATTTATTATTTTCTCCATGACTGTATATCGGTCGATTGCGGTATTCTAAAATAAAATGTTAACATCAAAACAAATATTCAGACTAGTAATATTATGTTTTGTGCAACAATGAGCCGGTAGAATGAGAAAATAGGTAAGGTATTGGAGATTTTGGGTTTCACCTTTTCAATCTATTTTGATCTCCATTGATTTTTTCCTGTTCTCAGAAATCAATAGGATGCTCACTCAAAATAAACAATTTTATTAGTTTATTGCACCAGCTAGAGCAACTGCAGGGAAAATAATAAGATTAACACCACAGCAGTGGTGAAAGACCCACCCCTAATTCATATGTAGAGTATGGACTTGTTTGAAGAGTGGTGCTTTACCGAATATTAACTGCATTGTTTTCGCATGAATAGTGATAACTTTATGCTAACACAAATGTTTATTATTGGTGATTTAAGCTGAAAGTGATAGGAATTAATCTATAATTTTCTACAAATTCGGTAGCAACTCAACCGAAAAATCTGTACTAAAACCGTTCCCATACAACACCGAGAACTTATCGATTATCGACCTAACACTGTCAACAAAAACGAAACGTGTTTGACACCTCATACCTCCCTGTTTTGATTATCTGAGATTTCGAAAACGATTTTGTTTGGTGATGGTTTGGTGCGCAGGTGTATCCGGTCATTCCAACGCACACGCAAACACATTCCAACACACTCGGGTGTGCTACTATCAGTACAATAGCCAGGCTAAACGATGCATTGTGTGCTGCATCTAAAGTTTTCGTTTTTAGTCAAATTATTTTCCCAATTCTTACAGCATCTAAAGTCGAGCTACGAACACCGGAGAAGCGCTGTGTTTGTGTCCTTGTATCAGCCGGAAAGAATTAAGGGATAAAGGAGGACCTAGTATGTATCAGTATGTTGAATGGGGGTTAGAAAGAAAGCGAACCCGGGGGTTACACGTATGCGAACTAGGCTATGTGAACACCGGGACACGGTATGTGAACGGCTAAGCATTAGTTGTCCATATTATTATCGGAGGATCACACCGGAGATAACGGAGGGGGGAAACTCGTCGATGTTGTTTGTTGTTTTAGGGCTTGTAGCTCCGATTATCTCTAGCACACCCCGTTGGTTAGCGGCCCGGTTGGCTGGTTGGTGTAATAAAAATCACAAACATAGGTGCCAGTAAAGTACTTACCGAAATGGGATTTTTTGGGAAAGCTTTCATTCGGTAGGTTGGATAGAATGAGGCTACTCTAATACGTTCCATCCGCATGTTTAATGCCCGACAGATCCTTTAATCCTGATTGAGATGAGCGAGGGTTCTAGAAACTTACCTGATACTTTTAAAAAAATACTTCGGATAGACCAGCTCAGTACTGTGATGATTTTCTCAGAATCGGCTCTCTAACTACGTAAAAGAGTCCAGACGAAAATACAGCGCAAAGAAGCTTTCCATCATCAATTTTGGTCCCTCACAACGGTTGCTACCGGTCTACATGTCATAATTATCTAAAGATTGCGATGTCACTAGAGCTGACCTTGTAGACCTTAGTGACGCAACTAATGGCACACCCAAGAATCCCTGCTCGAATCAGTCCTGTATTCGAGACACTCCATTTGCTTTCAAATTAGTCCATCACTCCTTTCTGTCACGGTGTCGTCGATTGTCATTTACCTCTCTCTTACCGTTGCTGACCGACCTGTTGTTCGGTTCGGTCGGTCCAGTCCGAATCAGTTGGGAATCCGTGTCTGTGTGAGTGTCAGCGTTCACTGGCCCATGTCAAAACTCTAACCAATTTGCCGGTTCGGTAACCTTTCACCATTTAAGCTGGATGCTGGCCCCGGCTGACCGTCACGAATCGTATTTATGGAGAGGTAGCGCCGTCCGAACAAATAAAGGACCTGTGGGAGGCACAGAGGGGTGGGGGGACGGTCGCGCGCGGGAAAATGGAAACAGTGTCAGCTTTCGGGGAGATAAATAAACGAGAAGCGACAGAGAAAGATATTCCATATTAACGAAATAAAATAAAAACGTTTTATTTGACCGTGTAGTCGGTTCTGATTTTTCACGTCCCTTTTTTTTCGTTGGAGAATGACCGCGTGACGTTCCATCAAACTGTTGTCCGTAAATGGTTGGAATGTGTCATGTGTGTGTGTGTGTTTGTCTGTATATTCGACTCGATACGCTCTGGGTGATAAAAGTACTAACTTTTACGGTTGTTTTATGGCGAGTTCTATGTTGGACGCTGAGTTTATGTGCGTTTTTGCAATGCATTTTTTTGTGTGAAACGTGTTAACTCCAATTCGTGGCAGATTTAGAAAACATTACAGTGGAGCTTCTAACTAGGACACATTTTTAGATAAAGCATTTTGTTTTTTGATAGATAGATTTCGTTCTATGGAACAAGATTGTTTTGAAAATTATTCTCTTCTAACTTCATGTTGTGAAGCTATGTTTTTTCAATCATTTGGGTGATTAATTTGCCATACAGGCAAAGGTTCTTGTGACTCTACTCAAAAACCAAATTTCAAAGATAATATTCTTAAAAAATGACAAAATAGAAAGCAGTTTTATCTGAATTTTCATACACATATTCCACTAAGCTGAAATACCAAACATGAACCAAATCAAAAGTTTGAAAGATAATTTGTATCTTATTTCAACTGAGTATTTAAATTAGATGTTAAAAATTACCATGGAGGACATTTATCAACTAGGAACTCCCAGGCTCATTTTGTTCGTAACGGCCTTTTACCATTTCTGCTTAAAATTTGTGGCCTAATGATCTTTGCTCACATTATTAATACAGTCATTCGCATGACTCAGGCAAGTATGCAACCTTTCACTATACATTATTCACATTTTTTGCAGAAGCATTATCGTTGAAAAATAATATAAATAGTAGTGGTCCCGAATTGCTGCCTTGAAGTACCTCAGATTTATTGGTGAATGGAGGCGATAACTGTGATCCTAATTTCACTCGCACTACCTAGGATGGAAAAACTCTTATCGCATGACAATCATTCGGGTATCATTTCTGAACGTGCTATTCATAAGCTTTCAATCCTAGCAAACCATCGCTATTGAAAGTTACACATTCTCAAGCTTGCAAGAGACAACTTAGAGCAAAGAAATATATGGTAGCTTTCTTTGATGATTTTGTTTCAGTATTGCCTGCTGTAGGCGGAGCGAGCAACATATAGCGAGTGTTTCACTAAAGAATCCTAAACGATTGCACTCAAGCGATCGCAATGATTCTTTCAAATGTTGGTTGCTTGTAGGCGTAATTCGGCTACTCCACATCGTGCTTTCACCGTGATATACCACGATGATTCTTGGTGATTTCATGTATCAGATGCTAATGCACCATGCTACAATTTCCGTAAGCATTGATGATATCTATTTGCTCCGGCAAGCAAACAATTGAACGCAATCTAACGTTCATTTGGATTCATAATTTTGTATCACTGGCGATAATATCTCAAAGCTTCTCGCGATAATGTTGAATGCAAGTGAACTTGGATACAATAAATACTATCGTGTTTGAATCATTCAGTCTCCTTCTATGGTATTCGGAACTCTTAGAAGCGAAAAACAAGCAGCAGCGTTTCTATGAAAAACTTGTACGCGAGTGGAAATAGTTGAACGATAACTGATAAATCAAAGAACACATTTGCATGAAATATTGCTAGTGAGTGAACTTTTCCATGCTTGCGCACTACTCTACCATACAAATATTAGTATAGCCAATTTACGAATTGTTGCGAAGCTCACATTCATCGAGTCTTGTCTAAAAGTATTCGGTGATTTATACGGTCGAAAGCAGTTTCAGAAGATGATTCTCAGAGACCAGAAATCGACTCCAGACGTCATTTCGATATCCAAGATGAAGATTTCCGGAAAGCAGCCTAGAATGACCAAATACCAACCAATATGTTTTTTTTTCTGGAGCGAGATGATGAGCAGAGACCAAATATCGTCCCCAGACACCATTTTGAAATCCAAAGTAGTAACTTCTATTTTCTAGAAACAGCTACTAGCCTTTTTAAAATCTAAGATAGCTACTTTCAATTTACTACTCTAATTTCTTTTTTTTTTGGAAACAGAATGATGTCCAAAGTTCAAAAACCAAATACATTTAAAATTTAAGGTGGTAACTTCCGGTTTCTGAGTATCAGTCATAAAAAGCTAAATACCGCCTAATATGAATATTTCTGAAACCGGGATGAAATCCAGAGGCTGGAAATCGAAATCAGATGCAATTTCAAATCATTTGCGGGCCACCCTTCATTTCCAGAGAGTTTGTTTTTTTTTAGTTGGTAAAAAGAAAGCATCTGTTTGCGTGGCAAGAATTTTATAATAAGAGTCCACAAATAGAGCTTAGATCGGACGATAAGGCACTAATGTTGTCGCTCCATCTCAATGAAGGGTCCAGGATAAGCCCGAAGTATATAATCTGAAGTTGAGCACTCAATAGGCGAGGCTTTCCGTGTAGTTCTAAATTTGCCATGTCATTCACGTATATTAGGAACAACAGCGGGCCGAGGTTGCTTCCTTGTGGGACACCCACTGTTAACTGGCAATGAGTACTTCTTGCTGCGCTTACTTCGACGTAGTGGGTCCGGTTCGAGAGATAATTCCTTAGCAGTTGATTGGGGATTACTCTAACTCAGCGGTTCTCAACCTGGAGTACGCGTACCCCAGGGGGTACTCGAAAGCCTTCAGGGGGTACGTGAAAGAAAAAGCAGTAATGGCGGACAAAGCAAGTTTTCTCTAAAATACTTCATTTGTTTTTCAATCTTGCTCTTAAAACATGACTGTAGCAATAAAACAAACCATAGTTCAATTTGAAAACCATATTGACAGTTATACAGAAGTTTATGCTGCTGGAGGAAGTTTACGATTCTCTTGACTAGTATTCGCTCTAAGAGCTTGTTGATCACAGAAAGAACGGAGATCGGTCTATGGTTGCACACGGCTGTTTACAACCTCCTTCGTAGATCGGAACTAGACGTGCGGTCTCGAGGAATTCCTAATAAATACCTGATTCGATGCTGTCATTGAACACTTCTGTCAACAGTTTCGAAAAAAATACGTGATGCGTTTTAAGAAGTGAGGCAGATTTTCCGTCTGGTCCGCAGCTTTTTGTTCCTTTTAAGTCTTTTATCATTAAAATTACCTCTTGCTCTGTGGTAGGCAAGCATGGAAAGTTTCACTCACTAGCAATATTTCATGCAAATGTGTTTTTTGATTCATCATGTATTATTTTCACTCGCGTACAAGTTTTACATAGAAACGCTGCTGATTGTTTATCGCTTCTGAGTGTTTAGAATACTATAGAAGGAGATCCAGGAGATTGTATCCAAGTTCACTTGCATTCAATCGTATCGCGAGAATCTTTGAGAGATTTTCGCCAATGATCCAAAATTATGAATCTAAATGAACGTTAGATTGCGCTCAACTGTTTGCTTACCGGAGCAAGCAGGTACTATCAATGTTAACGGAAGTAGTAGCATGGTGCATTAGCATGTGATATTTGAAATCACCAAGAATTGAGGTATATCACCGTAAAAGCACGACATGGGGTAGTCTAATTCTTCCGGCCAAGCAAGACACATTTGAAAGAATCGTTGCGATCGCTTGAGTGCAATCGTTTACGATTCTTTCGTGAAACACTCGCTATATGTTGCTCGCTCCGCCCAAAGCAGGCAATAATGAAACAAAATCATCAAAGAAAGCTACCATATATTTCTTTGCTCTAAGTTGTCTTTTGCATGCATGAGAATGTGTAACTTTTAATAGCGATGGTTTGCTGGGATTGAAAGCTTATGAATAGCACGTTCAGAAATGATACCCGAATGATTGTTATGCGATACGATTTTTTTCATCCTTGGTGGTAGGTGCTATGAAAAACGAATTGCTTTGGTAGTTCAGAGAGCCAAAACGATTAAAGTCTCGATTGCTGTGTATGGTTGCGCCAAGCTGGGGTCCTATTGAGCTGAAGAATTTGTTGAAGGTATCAGCAATTAATAGTCCGTGAGATGAAATCGAAATCGGCGAGAAAATACGTCTGAACTTCCAGAGCTTAAAGTGGAAGGAGTTGCTGCAGAGTAGTCTCGACAAGTTGATGGACGGATCGATGAACCAGTTGGAACGAGCATTGAAAGTACATTTTCGACACAATCAGTGAAACAACGCTAGAGGTGATAGGCATGACAACCCAAGGCTGATTTGATGCCGGTGGTGATGGAAGAAAAAAACCGGGTCTACGTTGTCACGTTAACAGGAGCAATTTTTTTGGCTCCTCCGTGACCGATCTGAGTTAGTGAATTTGCCATCTGCAGTGTACAACAATTCAGTAACTACCGCTTTGAATAGATCGATAACGGCGCCGGCTACGTCCTTAAGATCGTTAGGGTAAGGGAGAATGTTGTAAGAAAGGAGGTGTAACAATCGTTGTTGTCGGAGTTCAAGTTAACCTCTGCATCTCCACGACTGCGATGGAAAGAAAGGGTTGTCTCATCGTGGTAAGTGACTGAGTCGGGCAGTGTTGAGTGCGAAGTAAGCTTATGGCAAAGACGAACAATGTAGTATCTTTCTTATTAGATTTATTTATTTATTTATTTCGTCAAGCAAATGTAGACTACAGTTATAATAATACAATGTTTTCTTATATTCTATACATTATTTCCAGTAGTTAGTCGTTTTTTTATTTGATTTCTGCCCATGGTGATGTCGATATTTTCGCAGTGCTGGTTATAGTGACGCATCATGCGATTTATTGGGCCATTTTTTGAGTAGTTTGTTCTGTGAGAATTTTACGAAAATATTTTACGATTTCTTAATTGACGACTGGGTGCATAAAAATTTAGTTGTGATAATAATTGAGTAGATTGCACGCGTTGAGAAATAATGTCATTGATAAAATAAAGCATTGAAAGATCGCGGCGTTCTTTAAGTGCTTGTATGTCTATAAGCATGCAGCGTGCTTCCGCTGGCCTATACGAGCAGCGTGCGCGAATACTCTTCACCACCAAAAGCATCCAAGAATTTGAATATTTGTTCATTACTATTCTCGAGAACGCTTGAGGAAGCGAACGGCAGGCTTGAATTTTGAAAGGTATACGCGGCCAAACGATCGCGCGAAGAAGCATCTACCACTCGTGGCATCCAAATGTTTCTCTATAACCTAGACTCGAATACCTTCGAAGAAGCAAACGCATGTCGGTCCACGCGGTGAAATTTCGAATGAAAGGTAAAAGTTGGGGAAATGATCGAGCAATGGAAATACATAACTTTTTTGTCAATAACAACCATATTTTTTTTATTTTTAAAGGATTTTCGTGGATATTTTCGAAAATGCATGTGTTTCATCAAGCATATTCTTGGTGATGGCCACTAGAAGGGAGGCAAGTTGTTTGTATGAGACAACCTAGAGTGGATAGTCAATATCCAAATCCACGAGACGCCACTGGTCAAAAGCAAATAGAATGAAAACAGCTTCTCTTTTCTACATTCGCAATCCCGAAGACATCTTCCAAATAATGCCAAATCAACACACGGAGTACATTTTTCGTTTCCTTTTGTGATGCTCTGTTGCCAACACGTTCTCAATATGACTACCGGACTGCCAGCGCTAATAGGTATCACGAACAAACAGCAACAACAAAAATATCTCCGGAAAACAGATAAAAACAGATTCACGGATCTTGACATGAGCGTCACTTTCACCGGTAGTACGAGGTGCCTAATTCCGAATCACCTTTTCCCTTTACTCTTTGCACTTGATAAAATTACGATTACGTGACGGGAAGACCAAATGAATAAAATGGGATCGACATATTGCACTTTTCTCAACGTTACACGACTTTGGTGGCGCTTCGCCGTACAGCAACCGAGAACAATAGCGCTTAAGAAATCGGCCCGGAGCAATTGGAAAAGCGAACCGCACAGGTCGAGTGCTCTCAACGAACTCCTCTTCAGGTAACCGCACGGGTAGATTAACTGTTTAACTTGTTTGCAACCCTTTGCTTGTTGCCAACGAGATGCTATTCCTAGTTTTTCTTATGTACTAAGTTCGCCGTGATGACGGATGTGGAGGTACTCAGAAACGGTTCAGGTCCTAAGAATTGCTGAGCTGATCCTTGTCTTGTAGGCTGTCGGCATGTTCATTTCCATCGACTCCGCAGTGACCTTTAAAAAAGTAGCATAACTTTGTTGAGACGAGAAAGCATCCTGAGTGTTGCAATGCACTCATAGAATAGTGTGGGAACACAAGTAGTAGACTTTATTGCCCGAGCGTGGTTGTAAGACCAGAGCGCTAATTGTGGTTTAACCCCCAGGTCTTGCCAAACAGTGTACTGCAAGTCCAGATCGCAGAGATTGCCTCCTTAATAGCGTAGTCTGGTTAAGCAGTCTAGTTCAACTTCTTTTCCAGAATGATTCCAAGATATATGATCTCATTGCTGAAAACCAGTCTTACCTCTTTCAATAGCGGAGGAGTGATCGATAACATCCTCTGCTTGATACAAGGTATAAGACTATTTTAGTGGTGTTAATGCTCAGCTCTTCTTCTAATCACTTCTTGGAGGGAGTGTTAAAACTCGTTTGCTTACGACTAGATAGAGTTACATCTCAGTTTCCCAGAGCAATAAGGGCTCTGTCATCAGCATAATCAATGACTTCGCCTAACTGCGATAGCTTGGTTAGGAGAACGTCTTTCAGCAGTGTTCATAAAAGTGGAGAGAGAACTCTTTCCTGAGGACATCCTTTCACTGCCTGCACTGTGACGGATGTATCTCTCATCGCAACTGTGATCTTCGTGTTCGAATTGGACCCAGCTAATTGTAGTGTTTGTAGAGCCCTGTAAATTGATGAAAAGGACGGGTTATCGGAAGCTCACTCAATATCGACAAAAGCGCAGACCGTTGTTTCTTTATATTTCAATGACTTTTCGATCTCAGTCACCAGGCAATGAAGAAGCATGCTTTCCTTACAGGGATGACAGACGTAATCCAGAAACTTACCACGGACGCCATTTTGGAATTGGGTTGTTTAGCTATTCAAGGATTTCTGATTTTTATATAACAGCTAAAAGAGTGCAATTTACTGAGCAAAACGCTATCTAGTGGAAAACAACTGAAAGTACTTTTTTTCTCTGCCTCAATGTGCAAATAAGAAATTAAAGGAATTTCATCTAAATATTATGATCAGTTTTAAAAATATCGTTTCTCAAAAAAAAAGATTGAGTTGAAAACGACTCCAACAATTAAATTAGTTACAACTGATGGAACGTTCGTTTTCCAAGCGACCAACAAGTTTCTGGAAGTGAAAATTTAATATTTTGAGATGAAAAATTTTGCTCCAAAACTCCTATAAAACAGCACGTCATTATGCAGAAAACATCTGGGGTTTTCTTAGTCCAAAATTTTGGCCGCCATCTTGATTTCAGCTCCATTTTTAATTTATTCAGTACAACGCTTTTTTGATAGAGTTGGAAACCGCCGTTTTAAATTTTGAGACCATTATTTAAAAGCCAAAAAACCCTTCCCAGGGAAAGAATAAAGCTCACATGTGTACAGTCTCTACTGCCAATACTTATGTTCATGGTCAGTTGCTCCCAAAGTACAATATTGGACAAATAAACCAATTTTCATTGCACTATCAGCAAAACAACATAAATCTGTCAACTTCCAATCAACGTGTTCTGCCCGCTCAAAGTCTGTTTCTTCGCTTTCTTAAACATCACTATAAAAATGACAATGTCAGCGTGGTTATAGAGACAAACAAATTAAATTATTGAGCAAAATATTAGCGAACGAATCAGAAACGATAAAAGTACTTCAGTGTTCACAGTTGTCGTCTCCCCAGCATCAGTACGAATCCCAACTGGATTTGTACTCCGGCTCTCACTTACTATGTCACGATTACGAACGAGGGCAGCATACGAGCAGCGGACTGCCAAATGTAAACAGAAACACGAAAGAAAAATTGAAAATTGCATTTTCCGTTTCATGAAATTCGCCTGTCAAAGTATTAAGCAGTTGTCGAGTGGGTATGCAACGATGAAAAGCAATATATATTCCGCTGCTGTTCTACGGCTCAGTTTTCCGACTCGAGCTTTCGCCAAGACATGGGCAACGATTTTGCCGTTGTTGTATACTGCTGAATGCTGTGTCGGTAGTGTGAAACTGTTCCACACTTGGCTTGGCCTTCCCACCGTCAGAATCACGTATGCGGCTTCAATGCGAACATCGCCGGCTGGGTGCCTCGGGGGACAGTTTCTTTGCTAAATTTCCTGCCTGCCGATCGAATGGAACCGTTTTAGTAAACCAATCGGGTGTGGGTTGGCAGGGGATCCAGCCAGAAGCGGACAACGGGTGAGTGGCGTGCAGTTCAATAGGACTTTTCCGGGTCAGTTGAGCGACGGAAGTGGAGTTCCGCAGTGGGCTGAACTAAACCGAGCGTAAGTTTGCAGTTTGCGGAAAACTTGAGGGAAGAATAAACAACGCTAGAGAGTGGCTTAATCGGAAATAACTTTCGACCGAATAAATAATGCAAGACCTGGCGATACATGTTGCTTAACGACGACTCTACGCTGTTTATAATTAATGGGGACTGATAAAACTGCTTCCCAGGTGGCCACTTTCCCTCATTTCGGAAGTTTACGGCTGTAATCCATCTTAACTATATGAGAATATAAGATTCAGCTTGTTGTTGTATTATACTGAGGGAATTTGTCGATAAAATCCTACCAAAACTTATTTAAATAGTGTCCGAATTAATTATTACTCTTATAAGATTCATATAAAACAATGAAAATTAAAATAAATATTAAAAACCTTGTACGAGCAAATTAAACGATGCGACAATCAATCAATCCTCCCGTAATTGAAAGCTACCAATAACCAGTACGAAACCATTGGCAGGTAGCTCCAATAAGTTGCGGTGGTAAACCCGGTAGCCAATACTCCCACGAGAGGCTTCGAAGTGAAATCATCTGCCGAAACTCAGATTAACACATTTAATCATCCGATAACCCGTTCTACTGACAGTTGACCCATTGCTTCCGTTTATTCCACTTTGGGACACATTTCTATATATCTACGACACCGGCAGAGTCCGACAATCGAGGACAGCTTTTCGGCAGTGCTCGAAACTCTTGCGGAATTCGAAAGACCGGGCAGACCAGGGCGGGAAACGGAAATCACATGTTCTTTGCCTGCTCCATCAGTGTTCTGGTGAAAGTCTCGAAAGCAGACTTGTCCCACTCTTCGGTCTGCCTGCTAGCCTGCTCACTTGACCGGCTAGCGGAGCGACCATCGGAAACCGTTCGGAAGCAATTCCCCGTGGGCTTATTTCATGCTTTTCGTTAGAGATTTCATTTTCTCTTCCTGTATCGAACGATTCGAGAGACACATAAAAGTGCTCCTATACGACATGATCATGCCACCATGTGCCAAAAAACGGACTAGGGAGTTGTGCCACGCGGGTCATCAAGGTAAAACCAGCAAATGCAATTATTTAAATCTGTCCTCAAAATTTACAAAATAGACTACGAAAATTAGTATGTTACTCTGATTTTTTTTTCTACCGAAGAAGCAGAACTCAATCAACTGCAAATGGAGAACCCTGCATTCAAAACACCAAACTCAAGTGCAATTGAACGTACTGCTCAGTACCTGACTATATTGTGTGAAAAAATCCTGCAGCTTTTTTCTTTTCTGCTGCTGGAATCATTCAATCGGCAATAGGCCAGCCTTTGAAGTTTTCGTATGAAAGAACAATATTATTCCAACGAACTTGCACCGGGCCACCAGTTGGTTGCACTACTCGTGTGGTTGCACTACTCAGAGCAGATGTCGAAAGAACACAGAGAAAAAAAACACAAATGGACTAGTGAGTTGGAAAATCGGTTGTTTGCAACACAGCGAACACAGGAAGTACTAAAAGCATGACCATAACACTGCACTAGATGGACACCGAAAGATGGAACTAATTTTAGATAAGATGAGCTTTCGCCGGGAATCGAATTTCCTGGAAAAATAAGGTGCAGAGAAAAAGTGAAAATTGAATCAACATGCAATTTGTGCATTGGACTGTGTCTGTTTTTCCTCTATTGCCTCCATTTTTTGCTGCCGTCTTCTAGAGCACACGAACAAGAAATATATTGCTTCTATCTATATTAATAATATTATCCTTCAACGAAAGCCTCCCCGGGAGAGCCATCTTATTAGACGAAAGCGTTGACAGAGAAGAACCCACGAGGCTGTGGAGTGCCTTATTGAATTAGCGTGAATTAGAGCGTGTCAACGTCTGCCATCTTGGAGGCCCCTGCAAAAAGCCAAACGCCACCAGCTCACATGTACTTATTAATTATCGCAGCTAAAACACATTTCTGCTTCAAAAGAGCGGCTATTCGTTTCTATGGCAATTCTCAGAACTGAAGTAAGCCTGTGATCCTTCGGTGTAGCACACAATGCAGTCAGGAAACTAGGACTTATCCTCGCCGCTAACTGCCGACAGAAAACCGTTGCTAGGAAGACGAAGAGGAGCTATGAGGGCGGAAAATTTAATTGCTATCTTAATCTAAATAACAATGGTCTGATCAGATTACCGCTTAAAGTCGCTGTTAGCAACTTAATGGATATGATAGAAGAAACAATGATTTTTTCGTTCTAAGTCTCAAACCTTCATTTAGTTACTATTCAAAATCATTAAATCTACCGGATGTTAAAGCTTGCATAATCTAGAAAACCTTTGAAATCGGCTAAAAGTTATCAAAATTTCGGAATCGGGAAGATTTTGTGAAACTAATAACAAGGAATATAATTATAAATTTCATTAGAATTACAACCTATAAGAGCAATTCCACAAAGAAGGGAAACCAAAGAAGGGAAATCGACCATTTTCAGTTTTGTTGAAACTTTGCATAGATTGTCATGGATAGGCAAAAGATGCAATTTTGTGCTATTTTTCTATTCCCGACTCGTTTTAGATAAGCTATGTAAAACGGCTATGTAGAAAAGGTATTGACGATTTCAAATATTTTTAGAGTCAAAACGGTTTGTTTGATTGGTGTAATGTTTACGGCAAAGTTGTAAAAACATAATAATTTTGTCTCTCTGGAAAAAAAGTACACTCCTAAAATTTTTGTAGTAGAATACTTCTCTCAGGAAGTTCGGCTACATAGGGATGTGAAATGAAAATCTAAAACCGAAAAAAGTGAAAAATATGTCCAATTTCAAATGCTAATAAATCGGTTAGTATTCGATAGATTTCCTTCGTTCTTGCAGCAATAGATTGGAATATCTCCCAAGATTCTTACCAAATGAAGATAATTGTAATTTTATTATTTAAACTATTGCACTATTGACAATAGTCAAGCCTTGTCTAAACGAAAAATTCGACCTCTGATTGGTCGTTATATGATTGCTTCCCAAGCACGGTCGACAGAATCATATACCTTGAAATTTAAAATATGCTATTTGACCTATATAAAAGCCTGTTTCAGCCGAAGCCGCTCATAATAGTTCTAGACAGCGACAACAGCAGTCCTCCCTTAGCAGCAGCAGTAGCAGTGCAGTGGATACCAGCGATAGCGGATAGCGGCCATAGCTGTGGCACAGCAATGGATAGCGCATGAGTTGCAGCGGTAGCATCGATAGCAGCTGGGCCAGCTGATGCAGGGACAGCGAATACCAATGGCAGCGTATAGCGGCCACAACTGCAGTTGCAGCGAGTATCAGCATATCGATAGCAGCTGATACAGTGAGGCAATTTAATGGAATGCAGTCTCTTGTGCGATAGCGAGCACTAGTATATGCATTCAATGAAAAGTTGGCCGTCTAGTTTTGAGTGTTAAATCAGCTTTTCACTGTTTATTTTATCACAAGAAATACTTTATTCGCACTGTCAATGATAACGCCAAGATGTGATTGGTATCTTATCCAATATTGAACTGAACAACAAATTGTCCTTTTCAGGATGAAATAAAAACCTGATGATTAAAGAGTTAATATTTTCTCTTAAGTTCATTTACATTTTTAAATTTGTAAAAGTTATAAATTTTACTTCATCTCCGTGTCTCAGAACGTACTGAATTATTTTTTCCTTCAGTCATGAGCACGACATTCGAAAAATTTAATTATCTGCACAAAAATATAAATTTTCGCATAACCCAAACTTACTATATTATTGAAAAAAGTCAATCCTTGGTTGATTGATCTGATTATTCAACGTTTTTTACCTAGAAAAAATGACTGACACGCAAGCAGCCGGGTTATCTTTCTTGTGAAAGTATTCTACTTCAACCTCGCGGTCGT
Source organism: Wyeomyia smithii (assembly GCF_029784165.1). NCBI lineage: Eukaryota > Metazoa > Arthropoda > Insecta > Diptera > Culicidae > Wyeomyia > Wyeomyia smithii. The sequence continues at coordinate 212,648,131 of NC_073696.1, forward strand.
GGCTTTGCATACAACCCTCCTGTGATTTTTTCAAGAAAAAGAGGTAAAAAGAAAATTAAAAATTAACAATCCAAAAAAGCTCATCTCTTAAATATCTATTTTTTTACACAAAAACCACCAAATATCAGCCGGACATTGACGAAACAAGAAAGTTGAAAATTAAAAAAAAGAAAAAGAAACAAGAGCCGAAGCGATTTGTTTGATCAGCATACCGTCTTCAGCAAAGTGTTATACACAGTTCAATTATTTCCTGGACTGAGAGTTTAATAATGATAAAAACAATTTTGGCATTTAAACAGTTTGATTAATCTATAAAGTGCCTTCGGCAAAGTAGTAGATAATAATTTCCACTTCCACTTTTTTTTTTTTTTCGCTTATTTTCCGTCGGTCTGGTTCCGCCACTGTTGTGGCCAATCACCGACGCCCAGGGAGGCGACTCCACACCCGGGACCCTAACTCACGACCCGTTTATTAACGGACCGGCGCCAACGGCTTTACTTCCTCATGCGAGGGAAGGTGTGAACCCAGAGATTTTTCGCCTCAGAAAATCTCCCGGTGTCGGCTAGGATTGAATCTAGACCAGTTGGGTTGGTTGTGAGTGGATCACGCCACCTCACAACCATCGACACCTATGTCGGCGGTGGGATTCGAACCCAGGCGTCGAGCGTGGTTGGCGGAGACGTTACCAACCACACTAGGCCCCCGCTCTCCACTTCCACTTTATATTTCTATAAAATATATAAAATCTCTAATATCTATAAAATCAATAAAATCTGTAAAATTTTTAAAATCTTCAAAATCTATGAAATCTAAAAAATCTAAAAAACTTAAAAAATCTATAAAATCTATAAAATCTATTAAATCTATAAAATCCATAAAATCTATAAAATCTATAAAATCAATGAAATCTATAAAATCTATAAAATCTATAAAATCTATAAAATCTATAAAATCTATAAAATCTATAAAATCTATAAAATCTATAAAATCTATAAAATCTATAAAATCTATAAAATCTATAAAATCTATAAAATCTATAAAATCTATAAAATCTATAAAATCTAAATCTATAAAATCTATAAAATCTATAAAATCTATGAAATCTATAAAATCTATAGAATCTATAAAATCTATAAAATTTATAAAATCTATAAAATCTATAAAATCTATAAAATCTATAAAATCTATAGAATCTATAAAATCTATAAAATCTATAAAATATATAAAATCTATAAAATCTATAAAATCTATAAAATCTATAAAATCTATAAAATGTATAAAATCTATAAGATCAATAGAAGCTATAAAATCTATAAAATCTATAAAATCTATAAAATCTATAAAATCTATAAAATCTATAAAATCTATAAAATCTATAAAATCTATAAAGTCTATAAAATCTATAAAATCTATAAAATCTATGAAATCTATAAAATCTATAAAATCTATAAAATCTTTAAAATCTATAAAATCTATAAAATCTATAAAATCTATAAAATCTATAAAATCTATAAAATCTATGAAATCTATAAAATCTAGAAAATCTAGAAAATCTAGAAAATCTAGAAAATCTAGAAAATCTATATAATCTATAAAATCTATAAAATCTATAAAATCTATAAAATCTATAAAATCTATAAAATCAATAAAATCTGTAAAATCTATCATCTATTTAATCTATGAAATCTAAATATCTATAACATTCATAAATTCTGCGAAATACATAAAATCTAAGAATTTCTAGTTTCAATAGAATTCATCAAATCTATGAAAACTATGAAGTTATTGAAATCTTTACAATCTATTGTATATGTGAAATCTCAGTTGCGTAGCCCAGTTCAACACACCCCCACCCCTTCTTATTCCTTCTAATATTTTCATATTAGCTTTCTTCATTACTTTTTATTAGGGTGTTAATGAAATGTATGAGAAAATTTTTTTTCTTCGAATTTTAATTTTGAAATTAAATCTTATGCAAAATTTCAGTTCAATCGGACTTCGGGTTGTGGAGCCTCAAAGCGGTCAAAGTTTTACATTTTTAACCGATGGAAAAATGCACAAAAATTGTCGATGTGAAGTTGTAAAAATTATTTTTTTATACTAAGTGTCTTAGAAATGCATAATACTTTCAACTTTTTCTTTTAATTTTTTAGAGAAAGATATTGTGCTTAGATTTCTAAGACATTTGGTATTAAAAATCGATACTGAGAATGTCATGCTTCTTTCCTTCGGTCAAAAAAGTGGAACTTTTGACGATTTCTGAAAGTTACAAAGGCTATGCAAATGTTTTAGACATTCACCAGAGGCTTGTAATACACAATTCCCAGTCAGTGCGTAGAAAATAACCACCACGCAGAGCCAGGTCTGTCGCTAGATTGGTTTTATTTAACCCTTTAGTGCCCAGTGCCGCCTTTAGACGGTCTTCAGTTGAACCTCTAAAAAGCTTCAATAATAACTCAAAAAATGTTTATAAAGCTTCATAGTGATTTTTTCGAAGTCCATCTAAAAATTAATTTGGGCACTAGAGGGTTAACAAAGTTTACTTGAGCCTCACCTTGTGGAACCTCGGTGAAAAACAATTATATTTTCCGATTTTTCCCTGTCATCATCAGTTTTTTGACGTCTACTTATTCCGCTACCATGCGTCCGTCACTGTTTCTCACGTGTAACAAGGTGTTTAGTAGCAGAGCTTGGATCCAGTGAAAGAATATGAAGTAAAAATACTATTCCAGACTACGCAACAGGCTGCTTGGAATGTCTGTCTGAATGAAATTTTGTGACTATACCTGGTTCTGGGCAGAAGGCTGCTGTACGATGGAGCTGGATTTTCATGGCTCTTTTTCTAGAAGACGAAACTTGGATAACCGGTTTCCGTTAGCACTGTACTGTTTATGTCATGTGATGAAAAACAATTCTGATGTTGTTCTTGAGTTGACCATAGACTTAATTATGCGATGGTTTTTTTAAACAGCACATGCGTTGCACGGTGAGCGGTATTACTAAAGAAAGCATGAAAATACTTCATGCTTTACGTTGTTCTCTCCTGTTCTCTCTCTTCAATATTTTTCCACAGTCATATCTTTACTACAACGCAATCCATATTGAGAGTTATAAAGTTGCGGGAAAAACGTGTAATACCCCAGTTAAAAATCATATACTCTGAAATATTTGAATTATTTGAAAAAAATTCAGAATACTATCTATTACCGTTCAAAATATTACTAAGAAAGCCCACGAAATGCAACTAAATGGTCCGCTGTTCTTGCACGTATATCTGTGTGTGCAGGTTTGCATTTCTCCTCAATATATATGGAGAGGGCAGAGTGAATATTCATCAGCTTCTTCACCAGACTTCTCCATTCTGTTTTGTGCTGTGTTTCTGCTACTCGTAGAAAAATGATACATTTGCTGCTTACACCACAGCTGAGTGAAACAATATACCTGATATGGACAAAGTTATACAACTCTATTTCGAATACCGACAACTTAGAGAGCTGTAGTCTTCTGAAAAGTTGTTCAGGAACTTGTGAAGGCTCCTAATTGGTATACATTTCGTTCGAAATTCGACCGCAACGTGGCGTAGTGTGCATGTAGTTTTGAGTATTTTGAATCTTACTTACCTCGTGAATCCGACCATTTAGATAGTTGCGTCTTCTGCAAAGTTGTTCAGAGAGTCAAAAGATTTTTTTATACACAGTTTGTTTTTAAATTCGATCACAATGTGGTTTCTAAAAGTTTTCAACATTACTTTTGTTTCATTTTTTTATTTACAATAATTTATCTGAATGGATAGTAAAAATTCACAAACTTCAAGATGGTTCGCTAAACTCAAACAATTCTTCTACGCTCGAGAAGGTCCTAATTGCAGCGATTATAGGTTTGTTAAATTCAAACAATGTTGCGGTCTTCAGCGAAATTTTTCTAAAGGTCATGGGAAAAACTTTTCTGAAGACCATAGTTTTCCAGGCGCATGAAATTCCAGTATAGGTAAATCAGAATCAAACTACGAAGAATTGTGTGCACACTAGCACCACATAAATTCCGTACCTAACTTTTCACCATTCAGTAGCACTTGACCTTCAAAACAACTTCGCTGAAGACCGCAGCTTTTAAGAGAGGAGGAATCACGGGATAAGTTAAAGTCAAAATATGAAAAATTGCGTTCACATGCCACGTAGCGATAGAATTCTTCACTGAACGGTTCATGAATCAGAAGCCCTTAGCCATTTGAACAAATTTGCTGAAGACTGTAACATTCCAGGTCGTCGGAAGCACAAGATATCTTGTTATTTCAGGTGACGTTGAACTTTTTTTCAACAATATCGACATTTTGACTGTAAGAAAATTGTACATGGTTAATTCGTTCCAGTTCGAGTATAATTATTAATGGTTCGGGCTCCGGGAAACCAAACAATGTTGCCAAAGGAGTTTCATCGTCATCGATAAAATAATTGTTTTGAACCACACATATGTATTCGCGTGCAAAACTTTGTAATCGTGGTAGACCTCATCCACATTCCATGTGGACAGCTGCGAAATTTCCGATTCATCCAAGCATTAGCATCGATGATGCAACGAAGTCGTTATATTTTTCAAGCATCTAGGCTTCTCTAAATTTCCAATACGCTATAACGGCGTTTCCGAGTCCCAATGAAGTTCGAGTGTGACATGAAGTTTTGATCAATTTTAACCCCCGAAGCGATTTTGTCTCTCAAATGAGTTAATGTTTTGGGGAGTCATTTTTTACATATTTATTTAACATCACCGTCTTCGAGAAAAATATCGCACAGACTGTAAACTTATTCTATAATATTCTACCAACTAACCTAGTCTACTAGTGCGGTTTTTAAAAACATTTCTAGCCATGTTGAAGTCGAATTGGTCGTATACTTCGTTGAACAAGCGAATGCATTTCTCCAAGGGATTGTAGTATCCATAATTGGTTCTGTGGTAGCGGGTAGCCAGTAGAGTATAGTTCCGGAAACGACGAGGAGGGACATTTATCTGCATTTGCTCGAGTAACGCAGGGCAGTCAATCACCCCTTGAAGCACATCAAAAACGAGGAGACACCGCGCTTTATCACGTCTGGCTGACAGCGACTCCAAACATATAAGTTGACATCTATCTGGGTAAGGGAGAAGCTCGACCGGGTCGTTCCAAGGGAGTGACCGTAACGCAAACCGTACAAATTTCTTCTGCACGCGCTCAACCGCGAGGTCTTGTCCTAGGCAGTGCGGAGACCCAACAGGCGAGGCGTACTCCAGAATGCTGCGAACTAACGTGCAATAAAGTGACTTTATAGCAAAAATGTCCGTGAACTCAGAAGCGTGATGACGAATAAACCCAAGTACAGAAAAAGCTTTGGCAGTCATAATTCCGTTATGATCATTGAAGTTGAGCTCTTCGTCAATGGTCACACCGAGATCGCAGATAGACGAGACACGTTGGAGCGCTTCAGTTCCTACACTGTACTGGTGATGAACTGGGTTGGCAGAGCGAGTAAAAGATATAATTTTGCATTTCGTACTGTTGACACGCATACCATTATCATCACACCAAATCAGTAGAATGTTGATATCTTCCTGAAGAGCAGTGTGGTCATCCGTAGACGCAACTACCCGAAATACCTGCAGGTCGTCGGCGAAAAAGAGTTTGAACGAGGATATGAGCAGGAACAGATCATTCACGTTGATGTTGAATAACAGCGGCCCAAGAACACTATGAGCAGGAACAGATCATTCACGTTGATGTTGAATAACAGCGGCCCAAGAACACTACCTTGGGGCACGCCAGACGTAATACAAAAAGTGCGGGATCGAGCTGAGTTGACTACAACATGTGAGGTGCGGCCGGATAAGTATGACAGAACCCAGTCCAAAATCCATTCTGGAAAGCCTGCTTCATTTTTCGATGACATGGTAGTGAGAAACGGTATCGAGTGCTTTCGCAAAATCAACGTAGAAAACTACCTAGAATAGTCACAATTGTAAATTTAATCAGCAATCCAGTCATGATACATCAGGCAATTGGAAAACTCTTCCTCAATCCTAGAGAGATAGTTTGCGTTAATTTGACTTCTCGTTTTTAGTGACATTGTCCACTTTTTTCTTCAAATCGTGGTATCATCACTACGAAATATTATATAAACAAGGATGAGGGATATATGAAATATTATATAAACACGGATGAAGTGCAAATCGGTTCACAATTTAAAAAAAAACTTGAATTTTGGTGGTAGTTTTTTATGTATCGATGTGTAAATAACGTTTTGTTTTTATTTAAAATTTATTAATGAGGGATATCTACTATCGAATTTTAAACATAAACTTGCATTTTAAATGATTAAAAATGCATGCATCAATTTAACCCCAGAATAAGATTATTATCTTTCCAGGGTTAAGAGTAGTGATTACCTGAAAACTTGCTAACAATTTTTCACCGCTAAATGGCATCGCTAGGTGAATTAATTCGTGTTTTTGAAATATTTTTCATATATCTCAGAAACGTGATAAAACCGAAATGTTTCGCGTGATGGATTCGAGTTTGATAAAAACGAAGCGTAAAAAAACTAACTGTACTGAGCAAACAACGCAAGCTACTTTACTACCTAGATGCTCTCCTCATTCGATATATGCTTGAGCGATACACAGTAAAAGCACTGCAAGAAGCTCTGTTGTGAAGTGATTTTTTCGCCTGATATTGTATTGATCTCCCAGATGGTCTCGGGGTACGATGCTGGCATAACAAGTCAGTCGTCGTGGGTTCGAGACTCGGCTCGGGAGAGACTGTTTGTTTCAGTAGGATCACAGCGTTAGCCCCGCAATTGCCCTATACACTGAACAGTCGGCTGTGAAGTCTGTGTATAAATAAACAGAAGGTCTAGTTCCGAATCGGAATGTAGCACCAAGATTTTGCTTTTTTTATAGCATTATCAGCAAACAATAATATAAAAACCTGTGTTCAAGTTTAAACCAAAAAATTTCAAATTACTAAGAATAATACGTTTTCACAAATATCATAGGCATTTGGCATTTGGACACTTCCGCCTAAAATTTATCTTTTTTCTGAATTCCTTGGCTGATTTTCTCCAAATTGCATCATCCAGAATACCCAAAATCAAAACAGAGATATGCAAAAAAATATAAATCGTAAGTAAGTCAAAGTCAATTTGATTTCTTTTTTTTTTTGACGTAGGACTACGTCTAACCGCACTATATTGAGATACATTCTGAGAAAACTAAAAACCAAGGTGTAACGCCGGAATGAAAGATTTCAAACGGTAATACTTGTGTAACCACATGATGGATTACAATGATCAATATGTCGTTGGATTGATAAAATGATGGACATTTTTGTGATACTTCAGTGATCATTATTACTTAATTGTTCAACAGTGAAAATTAAAGAAAACTTTCAAGATCGAATTTCCCCTACAATGAACCAATCACGTGCGCGCATGCCTGGCACAGACTTCATGAGGAGACACAAACCATGGCGCATGAAAACGTAAAATTGATTCTTGAAATGCCACGTCGTGATTGATTTTTTGTTACGCTTTCGGACATTTTAAACAACTATTCCATTTAAAATACAGCTTCGAAAAAGTATGAATATCCTTGGTTGGATGAAATTGAATTAACTATTCTTATACATTTTTCAAAAGTCTTGAAAAAGACTGTTTCTGAACTGCTTGATAAAGTTGTGTGCTGGGCTTCGGCAGATTCCTTCGCTGCAGCAAATTTGTTTACTACAAGTACTGCCCTTCCAAGCATAGTTGTCCCAGCGTGCATAAGTTTTGTGTAGAACATGGGACTACTATGATTGGAACGGCAGAGTAGCCTTTCGACAGCCCATCACTTTCATCCCAACTATTTTTCTCCGTCTCCAGTGTTAGCGCTAGAATCAGTCAAATGATTAGAGTTCGTTGTCTAATCCGAACAAGAACATCCAGCGTTCCACTAGCTCCAAACAGAAATGCTGCGACCGCGACGCGCACAGGTCTAGCTCAAAATGCGAAATGACAGAACGCGCGGACGGTTCTTTTCCTTTTATACTCGCACACTGGCAACTGATAAGCTCCGCCCGGTTTAATTTTTCTTTCATTTCCTTAGCTGCATATGTTCCCGCAATCACACGCAATGAGAAATTATCTCAAGCAATCTGCGGCGGGACAAATGAATTCAATTTAAGTTTTGATTTATGACGGCTTGCCACTGCTCGTCAGAACCCCCAGAAACGATTTTAAAACACTAATAGCCATGAAATTCGATTTTGATCTTACATTACAACAGTATTGCTGCCGGTTGAAACAAGCTAGCGCACCGTTTCTGAAGCAAAACGAACCTGTTATTATTCACTGTCCATTCACTGGGCTCGAAATTTTTTAACAAGACAAGAACGAGCCAGTATTGTCATTCGCTGGGTGAGGGTAGGGAGAAGCTTTGTGCTGGATATGTCGTTGCAATGAAACCTAATGAAAATAGAGCTGTGAAGAAATTAAAATCAATGATTTGAGCATGTGAAAATCAAAGATGTGGTAATTCTAGTTTTCTTTCCTCTTGCTCACTGTGTTGTGTGTCAATGAACGATTACTCGGAGTAGTCCTACGTCAATAATGCGGTTGTGTGTCAGATATAACCTTCTACTTTTTTCAATACTGTAGCTCGAGTTTTGCTGGTAATATCTCTAAGTGACTAGTTTTTTTTCATCTAACATTTCATCAGAAACACGATCGAATAATGAAATTTCAAATCAAATAATACTCATTTATCGAAAGATTCAAATTAATATTTCAAGGACACAGTTGATCAGTATATCTTGTCTAGAACGGACGAGAAAAAAGTAGTGCTGGTGAATACTTGTACCGAGTGTACGAATAAAAGTTATTGTTTCTTAGAAACAAAACGGAACAATACAGTCTTCTGCGATTAGAACAATGGAATTGTCAAAGAAGAATACTCTCGTTTTCGACTTTCCAAAGGATGCCCCCGGGCCAACCTTAATAGAAATGAGCCGATTTGTTAAAAATTTTGATGCGGACCGTGGAGCAATGGACACGTGCTATAGAAATGCCGATGAAAAATGCATTTTCATCCGCTTTAAAACGATGGAGGCCTTCACGATGCGATAGTGGAGAACCCGGAGGAGCATACCTTCCGATACAGCGATGGAAAGACGGTACCAATTAAGATGTCAGTGGCTGGAGGCTCTTACAAATATATAAGGATATTTAATCTTCCCCCGGAGGTAGAGGATGATGATATAAGTAGGGTTCTAGCGAGGTACGGGAAGATCAAAAAGGTGGTACGAGAGAAATTTCCACCTGAGTGTGAATTGGATCTCTACACAGGCATCCGTGGAGCTTATGTCCTCTGGAAGATATTCAGAACATTCCTATCAAAGACAATGAACAGGATAGGATGGTTGAACAATCGAAACACAGCGGCGGTAAACGTGGTGGTAAGCGATAAACTACAACACCGTGCATAGCATGAACCGTATCAGGAACGTAGGTTCAATAAACATTAACGCGATAGAGGTGGATTCTAAGAAGCACCTGTTTAAATACTTTGTCCTTAACTCAGATTTCGATGTGGTTTTTGTTCAGGAAGTACATTTTGAAAGTTTTGCTTTATTACCGCAGTTCACTGCTTTTGTGAACATCAGTAAAGACGGGAAAGGGACAGCTATTCTCGTTAGGAAGTCTATTGAAGTGAAAAATCCTTTACTCGATCCTTCAGGTAGGATCATTTCTATGGAAATTAGCGGAACCAATTTCGTTAACATTTATGGACATTCTGGCAGTCAATATCGGTCTGAAAGGGATGATTTATTCAGAAACAAGTTGGCGGTTCATTTGAATAGACCTTCTGTGAAGGAACATGTAATTGGAGGTGATTTCAATTGCGTGGTAGATAGTGAGGATATAAAGGGACGAGCATATAACATGTGTGCGGGTCTAAAACCACTAATACAATTATTTCGTTTTAGAGATGTGGGCAGAAAGCTAAACAGCGGTTTTCCCAGAAAATTTACTTTTGTGAAAAATGATTCTGCTTCGAGATTAGACAGATTTTATGCAACCCAAGAGATTTTTAAGAAAATAACAAAATTTGAAACACTTCCGGTAGCTTTCTCCGATCATCATGCGATAATATTCCAGTATAAATTATCAAAAGAAGAGAACGTAGTACTTTACGGGCGAGGACACTGAAAATAAACACTAGTTTTTTTAAAGACGATATTTCGAAAGAATTTGAAGATGTGTATGAACAGTTAAAAAAGAGAAGGAAATATGTCACGAACTTTTCGGAATGGTGGAGTGTCGACTTTAAGGCTAAAGTTCGACAATTTTACAAACAAAAGTCTGTGCTTTTTAATAAGAAAATATCAATCAAAACAGAATGTTTGCGTACAAAACTAAGGGAGTGCTTTGAAAAACAGGTAGTAGGCGTCAACGTTTCCCATGCGATAGCAATAATTAAGGCGAAGATGGTGGAAATAGAACATAATCGTTTAGAATATTATGCATCGCATATTGAGCAATCTTCTATATTAGAAGAGAAAATGAATATTTACCAAATTTCAAAACAACTAAAGAAACAAAACGCGTCTGCCTTCAAGGCCAACAATGTGGGAGACAAAGGTCTCGTGGCTACGGAGGTAGCGTATCAGTGTTTCAAGAGGAACTTTACAGCCACAGATGAAGCAAATCCACGATTTGAGAATTTTGCGGCCTTAAGATCAATCGATAAGACATTAAGCGATATAAATCAACGGGAGTTAATTAAATAAATAACCGAAGACGAACTAAAGCAAGCCATAGAAAATGCTTCGAAGAAAAAGTCACCCGGTCCTGACGGGATTAATTATGGATTCTATTCAGTTCATTTTAATTTACTGAAGAATGATCTACTATCCTTCTTTAATGGATTTTCAAATGGAAATTTAAGTCCAAGTAACAACTTCTCTTCGGGAATTATAACGTTAGTTCATAAAAAAGGAGCACAGGAGAATTTGAATAACTTTAGGCCAATCAGTTTACTCAATTCAGACTACAAAATACTTATGAAGATAATTGCTAAAAGGTTTTCGAATGTGATGGATGAGTTACTGGATGTTGGACAAACCGCAGGAAAACAAAATGAATCATGTGTAGATAATTTAGATGTTATACGAAGCATAGTTATTAAAGCTCAACAATCTAAAAAATTCAAATGTCTGTTATTGAGTATCGATTTAGAAAAGGCGTTTGATACTGTCAATCACTTATGTCTTTGGAACATTTTGGAGAAGTTCAAGATACCGGATAAAGTTATTTCTTCAGACTTATTTCTTCAGTTTACAAAAATGCTGAATCTAGAGTGTTAGTGAATGGTTTTTTAACACACAGCTTTAAAATTGAGAGATCGGTTAGGCAAGGCTGCCCAATGTCGATGTTTATGTTTTCACTTTACATTGAGCCACTTATTAGAACTTTATATAACAAGATGAATGGAATTTTATTTGGAAATAAATTTTATAAAATATTCGCTTATGCGGACGATCTAACGCTATTAGTTAGAAATGAGCAGGAATTCGATATTATTATGAACGTTTCTGATGATTTTTCAAAATTTGCTATGATTAAAATTAATAAAAAAAAATCTGGCTTCAAAAGGCTCAACGATTGTAGAGCAGGCCCTTTTCAAATAAAAGAAGAAAGCAAACTAAAAATTTTGGGGATGATAGTAACAAACAATTATAAAAATATGATTGAACTAAATTATAACGATTTAAAAAGTAAAATACAAGCATCTTTTTTTGTACATAGCTCAAAGAATTTAAATGTTTTGCAAAGGATCTGGATTATAAACATTTATATTATGTCTAAATGCTGGTACATTTCACAAACATTACCAATCGATAATAACCCAGTCCGCACAAATGAGATGTTGGTGACCTTTAAGAGAAGATTCATATTCGTATGAAGAATATGTTCTGTAAATGGTCAGGAATGCTGAAAAAGCCTCGAAAAGGCGGGGCTTAGAGCCTTATACAAACTTTTAGTAATTGTCACAAAGTGGTTTGTTAGAAATTTTCTACATTTATATATTTTTAACTTGGTGATATTTATAGGAAGAACCAGAAACCGTTCTATTTTTTTTTAAATTGTCACCGCGAAACATATTTTTATCAACACATTCATGAATATTTTTCGTGACGAAGTTCTGAAATAAAACATAGTATTTGTGACCAATTCACAAACATTGCTATTTTAGTGTTTTTCTTATTTCGCCGATGAAATTTAGAAATTATTAAGTGTGTGTATATAATTAATAACATAGAACAAGTGGAAATTTCGATAAATGCCAAGAGCTATTTACAAATGCAATCCCATTTTCATGGAGAAAGTATATCGCCTACCCCTTAAAATTTTCACGCGCCTTCGAAAAAAATTAGGTTTTAGATAGTAGTCGTAAAATTTTTAATATTTTAGAAACACGAAAAAATAATTTTGTTGATCTTTTAATGCAAATGTCTCTTCATAAGTGACTCCTGTTGTAATCTTGCTACAAAATACATGAAAATTTTCAAAGAAAACGTCTAAATGATAGTATGGTTAATTTTATATTGGACTACTTTCGCCGCTTTTAGCAAGTATTTCCCCCATTTTAGTGAGCCAACAAACTTCAGATGTTCGTCACCAATTATTCTTGGTGACTATTGTAAACAAGATGCATTCCTCCTGTTATAGATCATTTCTTGATTTTTCAATAAAGATAAACTGGGACTCATTTGAGACAATACCAATCGAACGTTAGTTTCAGGAAATATGTTACCTTATTAAATTGAACTATTTTTTTTTTTTGTTACTTGTTTAAAAAAGGATAGTTACTCCAATGACAACATTTGGCATATGTTTCTTTACAAAAGTCACGGTGACTAAATAGTAAAATATGTTGGTCAAAGCCAGATGTTTACTTTTCCTGATTTTTATTTGAACCAAAAGAGATAATTACCAAAATCACTGTGACAATGTTAATAACTTATAAGTTTTTTCAAAAAGTCACGAACTCTATTATGCAAATGTTTTGTCAAACATTTTCTTACAAAAGTCACAGTGACTAACTGGGGAAACTATTTCTTTAAAAGTCACTGTGCATTTGTCAGAATAATTCAAATGTACCTCTTAATTTTTTGGTGACTATTCTAAGACAAAAGCCATTTGTACTTCAAATTATCACCGTGACTACATAATGGAAAAAATACTTTCGTTTCACAAGTGAAATGATTTCGTCTGTGACTTTTCAGAGAAAAATAAATAAATTGTAGTTCAATGATCACAGAAACAAAAAAAAAAAAGAAATATTTGTTTTTTGATCATAGCTTTAGTGTCTTTTGTAAGAAAATAAACACAAGTTTTTCTTTAAACAGTAATGGATACTCGATTACAAAAACTCTTTCCATATTATTTTTAAAACGTTCGGGGGACAATTGTGATAAAAAAATCCTATTTTATTTATGACTCTCGTGCGGATTGGAAGCATCTGGGAAAAATTAAAATGATGACCGGAAAATTTATTTGGTTCAATAATCCTATTTATAAAGTAACTCGTAATCAATTATATTTATGCCCCGAAAAAGGAGGTTTAAATTTAGTGGATATAGAGAGTAAAACCAAAGCGCTTTTCGTTAACCGACTTAAACACAGTAGTATTAGTGCAAATAACGATCATTTTCTCCTAGGAACAAGTCGATCACTTGTTGTATGAATGATGTTAAAAACGAACTTTGTCAAATTAACACATTCATCGGGTCGATTTCGGATAAACTGTTGGCGAATGTAGCACCGGCAATTCCGCTTTCCGTTCGCAGAAATAAACGCCCAAGGGTTGTCTCACCGAATGAAACTCCTAGAAGACCGAAAGTTTTATCAGATTTGATGGGTGGAACGAAATCGGTAGAAAATTGTTCCAACCTGGTGGCTACTGTTCCGCAACCAACAGAAAAATGTTGGATTTATCTCTCGCGCATTGCCCCTCATGTCACTGAGGATGAAATAACGGCGCTTATTAAAGAATGTGTGCCAGAGGCTCAGCCAGTAGTACGCAAGCTCGTGAAAAAAGATGCTGATATTAGGTCATTTGCGTTCATCTCATTTAAAGTAGGCATTGAAATTGGGCTTAAAGACGTTGCGTTGGACGCAAAGAATTGGCCTAAAGGAATATATTTCCGCCTGTTTGAGGAACGTAACAGTTCGAAGGATTTTTGGGGACCAAATGCACCGAAATTTCCTCGCACGGTACATGGAATGCAATCGCCTGCTTCGAACAGTGCACACGCTACACCTCTGGCCTTAGTGTGAGATTATCGTTGCATGCTTGTGCCCAGACAACGGTTATTCCAGCTAAATCATCGCTTGAAGACGTTTCCACTACAATCGACTTGACGGATTATACTGACGACCAATCTGTACTTTCTGGATCCTGCCCGGGACGCACCGAATTATGCAACTTGGAAGCCCCCGATCCGCTCAACACAGTCGCGCCACTGCAGCCTGCGCTCATCAGTCGTCCCGGTCCTGTGTTTGAGTATGGAGAAGGGGCTTGCTAGTGTTGGCAAGTATTCTACTGTATATAACAACTCAACACCTGATATCCCCGCACCTTCTAGACATTCACCGACAAATCATTCCGACATCGTGACTAATCCTGGCCTACGGATATTCTACCAGAACGTTCGCGGTCTCCGGACAAAAATAGATGACTTTTTTGTGGCCGTTACCGATTGTGAGTACGACATAGTTGTATTGACTGAAACGTGGCTAGACGATCAGATTCATTCAGTACAGCTTTTTGGCAGCGCTTTCACCGTGTATCGATGCGATCGCAATCAGAGCAATAGTTCTAAGACGCGTGGTGGAGGAGTTTTGATTGCTGTGTCTAACCGTTTTAGTAGCTATTCTGACCCCGCTCCTGTTTGTAATACTCTCGAACAGTTGTGGGTATTAGTTACAATGCCGCTTTACAAAATCAGTGTCGGCGTTATCTATTTGCCTCCTGATCGCAGAGCCGATGTCACTGCTATTGAAAATCATGTCCAATCCATCGGATCTGTTTTGTCTCGTTTGAACCGGGACGATCCCGCATTGCTATTTGGTGACTACAACCAGTCTGGTTTGATTTGGAGTTGTAAAAATGATAATATGCCAGTTATCGACTATATCCAGTCGCAGATCTCAGCTGGGAGCTCAGCCTTGTTAGATGGTTTCAGCCTAAACCATCTGTCTCAATTAAACTACGTGACTAATAGTAATGACCGTCTCCTTGATTTGGCCCTGACTAATAATGAAACATTGTGTGCACTTTCTGAGGCAGATGAGCCGCTAGTACCTCTAGACTTCAACCACCCTGCGCTGGCAATCACGGTCCAGCAATTAGTGCCCGTTGAATTTGAGAATTGTCCAACCGAACAAAATTTAGATTTTCGCAGAACTGACTTCGACCATTTTAGCTATTTAATTTCTCAAATCGACTGGCAATTTTTGGAAAGTGGAACCTCCCTCGATGATGCAATTGGGTATTTTAATGACACCATCAAGACTACACTTGTTCAGTGTGTTCCTGTTCGCCGGCCAGCACCTAAGCCTCCATGGTCTAACACTCGCTTGCGTCAACTGAAACGACAGCGGTCTTTGGCGCTACGCAAATATTGCAGAACACGTAACCCGTTAACGAAACAAACATTCAATCATGCTAGTAACTCCTATCGGATTTATAATCGCTACCTGTACAAACGGTATGCTCTTCGGATGCAGAGTTGTATCAGACAAAACCCCCGACGTTTTTGGTTGTTTGTTAACAGCAAAAGGAAAGAAGAAGGTCTACCGAAGAACATGTTTTTGAACAATCGTCAAGGAAACACGACATTCGAAAAGTGTGCTTTATTTGCTCAACATTTTCAGCAGATCTTCCGCTGCTCTACTGCTACAACTACAGAAATAGATTCAGCTTTAGATGGTATCCCCAGAGACCTCATTGACTTCAGCTCATTCACGGTTACCGACCGCCAAGTGGAAGCTGCAATCGACAAAATGAATTCCTCTTTCGCTCCTGGGCCTGATGGCATTCCATCTTGCGTCCTGAAAAAATGTAAAGCTGTTTTCGTACGCCCACTATGCTTGCTATTTAACTTGTCGCTTCGACGATGTGTTTTTCCAACCAGTTGGAAAATATCGACCATGTTTCCGGTGCACAAAAAAGGTGACAAACGCAACGTGCAGAATTACAGAGGCATAACCTCTCTTTGCGCTTGTTCAAAAGTATTTGAAATCGTTTTTTATGATGCACTTTTTGCTAGTTGTAAACACTATATCTCGATCGATCAGCATGGTTTTTATCCAAAACGCTCTACCGCTACTAACCTCGTTCAATTCACTGCAACGTGCCTGCAGAATATGACCGAAGGAGCCCAAATTGATGCGGTTTATACTGATTTGAAAGCTGCATTTGACTGCGTCGACCATGGTATCCTGCTCGCTAAGATGGAGAAACTTGGAATGGCCCCCGCTCTGGTACAATGGTTGAGGTCCTATTTGGTTAATCGTACACTCTACGTGAAGATTGGATCGCAACATTCTGCTCATTTTTTAAATGTATCAGGCGTTCCGCAGGGCAGTAATTTAGGACCACTGCCCTTTGCCTTGTACATAAATAATGTATCGTTAGTGTTGCCAGAAAATTGCCGAATGTTTTTTGCAGACGATGTAAAGTTGTTCAAGACAATAAGAAATACTTCAGACTGTCTCGAACTTCAGCGACTAGTCGACGTTTTTTTTAAAATGGTGCTCCATTAACCTGTTGACAGTTAGTATCCTGAAATGCTGTGTGATTTCGTTCCATAGGAAAAATGTTCCGGAAATGTTCAGCTATACTATGCTTGGTCAAACTCTGACAAGGGTTAACCAGGTCCGAGATTTGGGTGTTACGTTGGATTCAGCCCTGTCCTTCAGGCCACACTATAATGAGATCATAGCAAAGGCGAACCGACAACTCGGTTTTATTTTCAAGGTAGCCTCGGATTTTCATGATCCACTGTGCCTCCGATCATTATTCTACTCTCTGGTGCGATCTGTCCTTGAAACAAACTCCGTAGTGTGGTGTCCATTCAACGCAAACTGGATTGCAAGAATTGAATCCGTGCAAAGGAAATTTGTACGGTACGCTTTACGTTTTCTTCCGTGGCGAGACCCGCAGCAGCTACCGGCGTACTCGGATCGCTGCCAGCTTTTGGGCATGGAAACACTGCAGCAAAGACGTTTCGATACACAGGCTGTGTTTGTCTTCAAAATTTTAACCGGTAAAATCGACGCCCCGAAAATTCTGCAGCAGTTAAATTAGTATGCTCCGAAAAGGTCTTTAAGGCGGAGAAACTTTCTATCGCTACCGCATCGCACTGCATCATATGGGCAACACGACCCCGTTCGTTTCATGTCAGCTAGCTTCAACGTCGTAGCAGATTCATTCGATTTTAACATCTCAGTAACCACATTCAAACAAATTCTTCGTAGACGACAGGTTTAATTGTTTTTGAAGCGTGTTTCAATTGTTTTTAAAGTGTTTCTTATCGTTTGTAAATATTAATTAGCATTTAGTTAGTAATATATATTATCATTAAGACCACCAATGTGTCAGATGATTTAGCAATAAATAACAAACAAATAACAAACAACAAACTTAAAAAATATATCCTCCAATACAAACTTGTTGATAGCTAGAACCAAAGAAATATATGACGACTCCAATTTTAACTCATGCAAACAAATTTATAATTCGTTTTTGAATGCAAATGCAATCAAAGTCTCCGTACAAGAGAAGTTTCCAGCAGTAGACTGGGAGCGTATTTATGAAAACGTTAACAAAAATTATATATCGTCAAATGCTAAATCCACAACTTTCGAAATATTCAATGACATTATCCCGAACCAAGTAAAAATGTACAATCACAATATCCGCAACATTAATAGCTACAGCTGCGACATCTGTGGTTTCCCAGATAACAATATACATGGATTAAAAAATGCAAAGGTTCTAAAGAGGTTTGGAATTGGATCAAAACTATAGTAAGAGACAAATATAAAAAGAGATACGAAACACCCGAACAGATATGTTCAGAGTTCATATCAGATAATGATCATGATGCAAAAGCCGTGCTATTTCAAGTTTTAGAAGCTATTTGTTATAATATAAAACACTATAAAAATGGAAGTCTATTAGATTTCCAGAGAAAGTTTCGAATATTAAGATGGAATAAGAGGAAAACAATAAAGAAGCACTTTGGGTTTTCTCTCAGTATTTTCTAAAATGAAAGTTCAAGAGAGAGGAACATGATAAAATTAATCGTAAAACTTACACATTTTGTATATCAAATTAGTGCTATAAGTAGTTTTAAAATTGTTTCTGTAAAAATAAGATGGTTATGTAATAAATTTTATACAAAAAAATGACAAAAATAACATATATGGCAACACTGCCACTCAAAATTGATGATTTTCTGAATTATTTTTCAAAGTGCAACAAAAATTTCCTGGAGTTTGTGCCAAATCTGAGAAGGTCGTTGACATTAGGTGTGCACACTTGAAATGGAATGATCTATGGTAGAATCGCTCCTATATACATTAAAATGTGCCGTCGTTATATGTAAAAAGTGAAACTTGACAGCACAAAGCCAGAACCCCGTTTCTCTTTATTTGGAGCCCCAAACAATCCTGATGTTATTGGAAGTTGATTGGTTTTATCTACGCTTGGCACATTGCATTTATTTTTGTTTATTTTGTTTATTTTGGTATAATTTTCATCTGACTCGAAGTCTTAATGAACTAAGGTATATATGTATATAATATTGAAAACTTATCCTTACTAGCTTTTTCTTCAATTTTTGCGAAGGCTCATCAAATTCAAAATGTTCTTCTATACGACTAAACATATTAATACACGAGGCAACGGGTTCATTGTGACCAAAGATCGTACGATGAGAGTGATTGATTAATAGTGAGGATGGTCGAAGGGCTCTTTGCGGCGCACGAAAATTTATCAACGACAAGAGTTTTGGAGAGTCTACCTCATTATTCAACAACTTTGCCACAAATAATACCTGTTGTATCTTGCGGCGGCGTTCCAAGGTATCCAGATTGAGTAAACGACAACGGTCTGCATACGCTGGAAGATTGTCAGGTTGTCGCCAAGGTAAGTCTCGAAGAGCTATACGTATGAACCTACGCTGCACACGTTCTAATCGTATACTCCAATAAAGCTGGTGTGGCATCCAAACAAGGTTGGCGGACTCGAGGATAGGACGGACAAGTGCACAATAGAGGGATTTGAGGCAGTATGGGTCTTTGAAATCACGTCCAATTTTCGATATGGAGCCTAACTGGCGATTGGCTTTTGAAATAATCATAGTACGATGACGATCAAAAGACAGTTTTGAATCGAGGGTCACGCCAAGATCATTCACGTACTCAACTCTATTCAAAGCCTGGCCATCTATTTAGTAATTGAATTTAATGGGCGATTTTATACGATGATAGGTTATTACGTTGCATTAAGCAATGCTGATTGTCAGACAATTCAATTTACACCAATACACAACACTATATCATTTATCATTTCCTGAAAACGATGACAATCCTCGATACAACGAATCGTCAGAAATATTTTAAGGTCGTCAGCATAAAAAAGACTACATCTAATTCCTAATACAGCAGCAGCGTCGTTGAAATATAGTATAAACAGTAGTGGTCCCAAATTACTGCCTTGTGGCACCCCAGATTTATTGGTGAATGGAGGCGATAATTGTGATCCTTATTTCACTTGCACTAGTCTACCACACAAATATGAGCATAGCCATTTTACGAATTGTTGCGAAGCACCCATTCGTAAAATCTCGTCTAGAAGTATCCGGTGATTTATGCGGACGAAAGCAGCCTTCAGATCAGTGTATATCACATCCACCTGCGCTTTGCGTTCCATTTCGTTAATACAACTAGAGGTAAAGTCTAGGAGATTCGTAGTGACGGAGCGGCCAGTCGTAAAACCATGTTGGTCAGACGAAATATAGTGTCTAGTGCTACGTTGTATAGCTGCACATACGATAATTTCAAAAAGCTTCGGGCCCGCGGATAAATTGGTGATGCCGCGGTAATTTTTTACGTTGCTACGATCACCATTTTTGAAAACAGGAAACATTATGGAGTTTTTCCAGACATTAGGGAATTTTCCTGATGCGAAGGATTCATTGAAGATGCGGCATAGTGGTACAGCAAGCAATTCGGCGCATCGGCGAAATATTACAGCTGGAATCCCATCCGGCCCAGCGGAATATGACGTTTTTAATTTCTTATCAGCCGTGATGACCATTTCTGGAGTGATTTCAAAGACATCTAAGTCAACACAATTATTCGGAACGTTCTGTATAGCACTTTCGACGGATCGTGTAGGAACAGGATCGGAAGCAAAAACCGACGAGAAGAACGTGGCGAACATCTCACATGCATCAGCTCTGGTAGACGATTTAGATTCATCAAGAAACACTTCCGTCGGTATTGCAGAGCTTTTCCTCTTCGAGCTTACGAAGCTCCAGAACTTATTCGGGTTTCTTCGCAAATTAGCCTGGGTGCGCAGAACATATAATTTATAAAGACTAGCGTTTAGTCGCCGGTAATTTTCACTGGCACGCTTAAAATCGTATTTACTCTGAACGGTCCGCCATCTGCGATGTTTACGATGGTATGCATTGCGAATCCGTTTCAAGCGCCGCAGCAAGCTGTTGCCTCATGCTGGTGCAGGGGGGGGGGCTTCACGTAAGGCAAATTTTCACTTAACCATTGGCGGATAACATCGCAAAAATGCTCAGCCATATTATCAACCGATTCTGTCTCGAACATCCTAGCCCAATCAATGCTCGAGAGATACGCAGAAAAGGCAACGAAGTCGATTTTACGGTAGCTCAAATCACGCGTAATAGGCGGGACGAACATTTGTGAAGCAGCTGAACAGTTAGTAATGGGAAGCTAAATTAATAGTGGGGGATGATGCACATCAGGTTCAATCAGCGGCATTTCGCATTTGTCTACTAACACGTTACTGTCACTAGCACAGAAAACCAGATCCAACAGTCTGCCAAGATGATTACGTTGTAAATTTACCTGACATAAATTAAGGAAATCCATGCCGTCAATCAAAGTTGCATTTGTTGCAGAAAGCTGTGCCGAACTAGTATGCTGTATCACACCGTTGCATAAGTTCCGGGCAATTCGAGGCTGATTGTAGTCGCCGCAAACAATTATTATGATATCGGGAGGACTATTGTCACGAAATTCACGAACAGAAGCAATGTGTGCATCTACGACTGACGCATCGTTACTTTTGTCCGGTGGAATATACACAGTGCAAAGTAAAATTTTCTTATTACGAATAGTCGCTCGAACGCATACCTGTTCTGAATGCCGTCCGTGTGCGGGCTCAAAGAGAGTACACGGGTGTTGTTTATTCACAGCAATCAAAACACCTCCAACGGAACGTTTCGTGCTATTTATGTCTCCGTCGAAAGTCTCATGGACATAAAATTGCAGTTTTATTACGTTGTCGGTCAAATCATGTGCATTAGTTGCACAGCAGGCGAAATCACAATCTAATTTTTTGGCAATTCAACAAACTCCCTAAACAGCATGCCAGTAGGCCATGAAGCCGGATCCAATGCAACATTTTTCAAATCTGGATCCAGGCCGATTTTGTAAGACACATAAGAGAGGTTCGATGTATCAATACCTTTCCGCACGAGCCGTACGGCAACAACAGGCTCAGTTGTGTGCAAACAGCGTGATATGATTTTCTGTATGTCACCGTCGGTGACCTTAGGATTTAAACCAGATAAATATAGCCAAAAACGGTTCTTTGCAGCGACGGGAACAATTGAAGGTACTGATAAATCACTCAGATCAATGTTATTCTCACCACGATCGGCTTCGATACGAATAGGTTCAGTACGACGACGTTTTGCGTTTTTTATTGGCCAAACAGGCGTAGTAGACAAAGCAGAAGATGTACCAAGCATTGGATCCTCAATCATCGATGTGCGGGGCATATTGTCAATTTTCCTGCTGAATTTATCGACGACATCAAAGAGCTTCTGAACCTGCGCTGGTAAATCGGCAATAGGCTGTGGTTGTGAGGATTGGTTTGATTGCAACTCTGTCACATAAGCGCAAACAGATCGACCGTTCAGTACCTCACGACAGGACGGACAAATGAATATTATTTTGCCTTGCGCTAGAAATTCTTTACATAGACGACTATTGATACCACAGCATCGCTGGTTGATATGAAAACAAGTTTCACAGAAGCCGCAACGGATGGGTTCCAAATCATTTACAGCCAGTTTGCACTCACCGCACAGTGTTTTTTTCATTCTGTTTTGGTTCAGCAAGCGGTAGCAGTATTTAACGAATGTTGTTATTGCAATGATATTATAAAACTTCACGATATTTGAACCAGGAAACAGTTGCAATTCACTATGTGCGCATATAAAATACGATATTAGCGGTTAAACTGACAAAAAATTACGTGAATTCAGTGACGAACACTTTGAAAGCTATTCACGCAGACTTAACAACTTAAAGTGTGAAAGACTTAACAACTTAAAATTCTCTAGCATTACTGAGCTCTCTGGGAAGGGAAATGCAAAAAAGTAGGTCTTCCCGTACCATTTTTCATACAAATTTGACATGCGCCAAGCGGGGACAAAACCAATCGATATCCGGTAAGCTAAGAAATGTTATGGGAAAACTGGGTTCTGGAAAATCGAATCGAATCAATAAAAGCGGAAGTGACAAATTCAGCAAATTCTCAGCAAAAATTAGCTGGATAAGATGAATGAAAAAGGGAAATAAGGAACAATAACAAAATCATTAAAACTATTGAAATAATTTAAAACACAACGACCAAAACGGCAGTTGATTTAGCGATATAGTTAAAATGAATAGAATCACAATTACACAAACCATTACAGGAAAATAAGTGAAATCAGTAGTCAGTGAAAAAAAAATATACTTAAAAACAGAAGAATATGAATCGATTTTTTGAACGAAATCCGTTAATTTATTTAAATCAGCAGAATCGGTGAACTGATGCTACTGCAAATATGTATTTAGATACTCGAAATTCAATGGTAATATTTTTCTTTTAAATATTGCATTGGAACCAGTTGAATAAGAAGAATCAGTAAAATCTGTGTTTTCTGTAAATTAAGTGAAAGCAGTAAAATGAGTACAATAAAAAATGCCTAAATCAGTCTTATAACACGTATATTCATAGCCAACATCTAGTTTACAAGGCATTTTGTTGATTAGTCTTATGCATCTGTCTTTAAGTCATCAGCTTACATTCGAAAGTCGCATATTTAACTCTGCTGCGATTTAAAATGTGTCAAATGTGAAATTAATCTGTAGTATCGGTTCTTAGACATGGTAATGCGGTGATACCAGTATTTGCTGTTTATTTTTCACGTTCGTTTAAAATTTAACGTTCGGTCACAAAAACAAGCAAATAAAATTTTGTGGAAAACTTCACTTCTCTGAAATCATTAATACCTGAAAGTGTCTCACTTAACCAACACTCAATGCCCGTAATGCAATTAATATTGACAAGTAATAACTCCTGTTGTTGGAAAGAGTTTTCCAAGTTAATAATGTTTTTAGCAAGAACCGCCTACAGTGCTCTTGGAAATTCTCCTGGGACCAAAACCAGAAAGCAAATGTTGACAGCAGCAGTTAGTATTTTTGCTCGCTTCGCCGTTTGTCCAGCTGTGCTTTCACTATTGCATCATCAGCCGTATCTCGCAACGCGGTGACTAATCAAATTTATATCTTCGGGATTTTTCCTGTTCAGCCGGAAAATCTCACATAACTGTCCCTGGAGGCGCTCTGTTGGTGGAACACAGTTGAGGAGGGCAGAGTGCTCAGGATGGGACATAATTATATTTCTTAGAAGTTTCGGAATGACACTCAGATACACATCTATCGGAATTGAACGAGGATGGATTGCTTCTTGGGAAAATAAAAACGCGTTTGATGACGCCAAACCAGCAGAAGATAGTATGATGGACTTCGAGCTGAAAGAATTAATTTAATCAATATGTATTCAGTGAATTAATAGCTAGATTACTGCTAAGCAGCTAGCGGGGCTGATCGAATCTCGGACAGATTCAAATTGATATAATTACAGGTTACTAATTCATGAGGTTTCTTGCTATTTCGCTGGTCCCAATTAATTATGGAATAACCCCGAGTTATTGGAATGTTAGAATGAATAGCGTTACCCTTTCAAGAAAGAGGTTTATAATTTAATGCTAATACAATAATATAACAATCAACTTTGTTATTCAATTTTTACTATAATATTCCAGTGAATAAAATTATAATCCACCGGCTTGAATTCAAAACAGCTAATCAGCCTTTCCATAAGATGTATTAGCTTAGCAAGTCAAATTGCAGAACAATCTTCTCAAAAGGTTCATATTTTTCCTCCTTCATTGAAAATTCGTCATTTTTCTGCCATCAATCTTTTTTTGTTCGACATTTCCGGACTTTCCTACGCGAATGACAACACTCTGGTGCGAACGTGGCAACGATATCCGGCTTAATGCAAACGTCCGCCTCCTTCAGCCGCCTGTCCGCTCGTTTGCCTAGTTAGACTGCAGTAGAGCAGTCGACGACGTTAAAGAATGGGTAAAACATGAAAAGTATTTGAATCGTTTAATTATAAAATCTCACACTACCACCTACTCTACTACACTACAATCTACTCTATTCTACTCAAAAAACACTCCAGCGAGGATGTACATTTCCCATGGAATGGATGGAGGAGGTGAGGTTGCTTCCGGTTTTAATGAACGAGGAATCGCCGTCGGTCCACCCGTAGCTGGTGCTCCACTCTGGTAAGTGAAGAATTTGAATATCCTGCCAAGGGAAAGCGTTCGTCAACGGGCGCGCTTAACGATGGGATAATCGAACCAGATTCACGATCGGACGATGGACGATGGAGGAGAGTATGCAAGGCAGGATTTCCGGTTTGTATCGGCTTAGCAGACCGTAACGATTTACCCCCGGGTGTATATGTATGTATGGCTCGTGTTTCTACTCCTGGTAGAGAAGACGATGAATAGATAATGCGAGTGATTGAGTCATGCTGGCTCCGGTCGGGAAAAAAGGACGAGGATGATGATGATGAGACCTCCGACGACGGAGTCTGAATTTGACGTAAACCGTGTAAATCACGGAATAGTCATGAATCTTCGATGGCAAAAAAGTAGAATCAAACAAATTATGTAAGGTTCCTTCGGAAAGCTCAATTTATCGAGAGAGCCGAAGGTCCTGGTGATGGATACGGGGAAAGGATGTTCTGCAAAAACGACGAACTGATGAAGATGGGTAAACAAGTGTATAATTTAAAATCGATTATCTTCGACTACTCATCGGATTGAACGCAAATCCAAAACAAATATTTCTGAAAGAAGGCAATGACGTTTTTTTTTTTGTTTTCAAGGGTTATGTTTTCTTCAGTACTGCGGTAACCCGGAGTGGGTTTCGGTTAACGAACTAGTCAAGTGCGTCACCGCCTATGGATTACATCAACTGTGCTTTTACGTTTTATTGTTGTTTTCAGCGTTTACGGGGCAGCAGCCCTGCTCCGATTCGCCCCAACAGCCAACTTTTTGATAGTTCATAAAAATCTACTTTTCCCACCAGAGTTTACGAATACATTTTCGGCATAGAGAAGATAAAACTTTCCGCAACGGTCAAACGAGTGCTATCTCCCTCCTCCTCTTTACTCCTTTCACTAGGATGGAAACAGAGCAAAGGAGGAAAGGATATGCTAAATATACCACAAACTTTTTCACCACAAATAGACAGTTCATTTTTCCCGACACGATATGGCCCGATGGGTAATAACCGTTATCATGTCGGTCATCTCTTTGAAGCCATTAGTACACAGATCGAGGGAGGACTGCTGTAACTTACCTTTATGGTAACTGCAAGTACACAGTGGAAAGAGCGGCCGAAAATTAGCTCTTCCCTAGCGCTGCTCAGGTGAAAGGTTTCATAATTTTTTTTCACCGTGCTTTGCCATGTGACACTGAGAAATGTTGTATTGGAACTTTTGTGTGAAAAAATCCTTTGTTACCGCTGCGGTTCGCTTCGAACACTCCGCTGGACTATAGTTCTTTGCGGTCAATTCCCAGCTCCATGATAATGTCCTGCAATTCTTTCGGGAACTGTAACGAACACTAGACCAACTTTCGGCACTCATTGTGGGCACGGTGCACGGTAAAATGGGAAAAAGTCCGTCTTTTGTGCCGAAGGATACTTTCATCCATTTCACCTATCTCGGTGACGACTCCGACCGTGAAGGCTGGGAAAATCGAAACTGCAGCCAAGCGCAGGCAGAACGCGACAGCAAGCAATGGTGGCAGGATGGAGTCCTTTTTTGCTCTTTTTACTGACCGTCCCCGTTTCCAGCCCATTCCATCGGATTGATCCATCCAACATGCTATCACTTTGGCTAGTTTTCGGATTCTCGACACGGCAATTCAATTCCCGTGTGGAAACATGTGGTTACTCTATGTGTGATCATGTGTGGGTGTATGCATAGAAAGAGAGCAGCAATAGCTGGAATATTATATTGCAGTGTGATTACAGCGCCATCTGTCATAAATGTACTCAGCACTGAACTAGGATCATCACACTTTGGGATATCAAATTGAAAGCGTTAGGGTAAAGTAGACATCCATGTGACGATTTTCAAATCACATTTCGTTACTTGAAACCTAGAAATGGAAATGATAAATAATCGTCATTATTTGCTTAGTAAGTTTCAAACTTTATCATACCAGGCAAAAATCTCTATCTTTATCATCCAGAATCAAAAGGGTCGTTGAAGAAAAATCACAGGTGTCTTAAAGAATGCATGCGATCATTAGCTAACGTATATAAATCGGACTGGGATGAATGGCTAAACTGTTACGAATTGTCTCATTACACAACTCCACATACTGATCCTAATTTCACACTATTTGAACTAATAATGAGCAAAAAAGCTATCCTTCCGCCCGATGATAAAAAAACAAGCAGCACACAAATTTACAATTGAAACTTTCTAAAATTGAAAAAAAATTAAACTGATTCGTACAATTCACAGTGTTTTATTTTGCTGATTTCGTGCGCAAAATTGATAGCGTCTTCAAATTTGATTTTAGTTATATACTTTATTGGAAAAGTTTCTCTGTATTTTAATTGTGCTTTTTATGGAATGTACGATTGAGTGATTAATTCACCTAGAAGTGATATAGAAAATTTATTTTTTCAGGACAGTGAGATAGACAGCTAGTGTCTTCGAAAAAGTTGTGGCAAATGGTTTTACTAGCAACAGATTATGTCGGATTTCTATCTCTTATGTTAACAAAGATATAAAAAGTTTTATATGCAAAGTTCACTCAAATCATAATTTTAAATAATACTTTTTTCCTGGGTCTCCTACATATTTTATACCTTTTACAAAATTATTAGCCAAACAGAAATATACATTTTTGCTGACCATTAGTTCTAGCTATGGTTCAAAATAAAAAAGTTATTCAATCATTAACGGTTTTTAACGGTACGCAAAAATACGCAGATAACTTTTTGATGCTCTGAAAGCACGTTTATTCTACTTCCAAAAGAATATAAAATCATTTGTCTAATAGAGTCTTTTCGATTGTTTCAATGAAAAAAATCTTTTGCATGAAAATTCTAACTTTATCAAAAAACTTTGTTATTTCTAAATATAGCGTTTTACAGTCTTCAGCAAAAATATAAATCCAATAAAATCGCGTAATTTTTTAGAAGGTTTTGAAAATATAGAAAATCATGGGAAAAAGCTATAATGAATAATATATTTTTGGTTAGTTGATGGAAAATATCGTTTAGATCCGAAGGTTCATTCAAAAATAACGAAATAAAAGGTGATCAATTTACATGGGAACTGATGAACTAATTGATTTTTTTATCAACGGTTTGACTGATTTTAGAAATGTATAAAGGTGCATTCTTGTAACTCGCATCAAAATCAAGTCAATCAAAAGGCTACGTGGGACATGTGTAAAAGTGTGTGTTTATTTGTTTTATCCCAGTGTGACAATTTTCACACATATGGGTTACGAATACGCTAATGCTAAAAGTACCTATTTAGTGTTTGCACAGCCTGGTTGAGCAGTGTTCAACATTTACTCAATTTTATGTCTACTGCAAGACAAGTGTACTCGCACTTTTAGGTATATTGAAATAAATTTAGGATGGATCTCCCAAGATGGTCTAACAAGCCAGTCGTCTTGGGTTCGAGTCTCGGCTCGGGAGAAACTGTTAGTGTTAGTAGGATCGTAGCGCTAGCCCCGCAGTTGTCCTTTACACTAAACATTTTTTTTTCGTCAAATAACTAGACTTTTAGCTCTTTCAAACGCGACTAAGAACAATCGAATCGGTTCAGCCGATGCTGAGAAAATCGGGTTATAATGATCGTAAGAATGAAAATATACACACATACACATACTTCCGCACACATACATACCGCATCCGATTTTCGAAGGATTATACGGTACCTATAGCTTCAGGTATGTATGCACTCAATGAAAAAAATAAGTTTGGTGCAAAATTAAGTTGGTTGTATGTGTGGAAAACCACACACCAGGGTAAACAACGTAAGTTTTTTTTAGGATGCAATGAAGGTTAATAACTAATGTTTATTTGGAAATGTCCAGGAATCATAGTTACATTCTGACCATATGCATTAGGATAATTCAAAAATGAGAGACTGTGTTGTTTATTCTGTAAATACTTTCTTGTCAACGACGAATTAGTTCACAGGAATTAAACACAGAATTACTAGCAAAAATCATTAACTAACAAAAGCTTCTCAAATAATAAATAAAATATCGCTAAAACGTTTTAACTTAAACTCAAATAGATCGTTGCAGATAAAATTCATTTATTCCTTACTGTTGTCAAACTAGTTTTATTATGATGTCTTTGTTAGAGACGTTGAACTACCGTGTACTGGTGGATCAATTGGATAGATTGAGTAAGCAACTTCTACCTGTAACTTTTTTCTACAATTTTGGTAATTTGTTAAATTTTATCGATTTTCCAATCCAAAGAAAATGCTTCTTCGTCCCATTTCAGCTCAGCCCCAAGTGTCAATAATCCGAAGAAATTCCTCGAAACAAACTATAAGAAGCAAAGAGAAGGCAAAAAAATAAACGCTGACACACTTTTCTCCGTTTCTACTCTAATAACATTATTTTCGTGATCCTCCTGCCTTTTTATGGCGCATACCCGATTTTACTCCTCGTTACTGCGTGTGTCGAAATGAACAGCACCGGCAAATCCGACACCTTGAGTGTGGCTGCCGCGAAGTTGAAACTTGTCGGCTGCCACCAGGGCAAACAGGTGGCCGGCCAGCAGGTGCTTAGTGGTCGTCTATAGACCAAAAATAGCCACCATCATCGGGAGGACACTGCACAGCCACCGTACGGACTGACTGGACTCGGTAGACTATTTGATGATGTGCAGAAAACGTTGAACAGAACTGTCTAATGGATTATCGGGATCGTTGTGAATGGGGAGAGTAGTAGCAGCAGCAGCAGCAGCAGAAAAAAATAAACGATTCCAAACCCGTTCTCCTCGTTGAACAAGCTGTAGGGAAATTGCTTTTGCCACTTGTGGTTGAAAAGTTGGACAACGGGGGAAATTACTTCTTATGGGGGTTCTTATTAGTGGGAAAAAGTCCCAATATGGAGTAAAGTTTTTTTTTCAACAGAAGGTACTATATTTTTTTCAGGGCAATAGTGTCTTTTCATTGCATGGAGTTAAATAACAGACAGAAAACAATTTTTTCGATAAGGTCTAGATTGTTCAAATTAAAAAAGTATTTTTTTCGTGACAGCCAAACTAATTATGGTTTTATTTTATTCTTTTACTTACAGGTAAACACATTGGATTGAATGTACAAAAAGGTTTTGTATTATTATCTAGACTTTAAAAGTTTAAAAGTTAGATTGCTAAAAGCATTGAAAATCATAGGTAAATAAAAAAGAGTGTTTTTGTCCTCGTATATATGAAATCAGGTAATTGCAGCATAATTTTAAAAATAACCTTGCAGCTTCATCAGTTTATTTCCTATGGAGCTCCGAACGTATATTTCCCTTGAAAGCTTACAATCCCAGTCAACTTTTTCAAATCACGTTTATGAGGAAATGATAGTGCATTCTAATTGTTGTGAGCATAATTTGGCTTCCTATAGAGGGAAGTACCAATCGAAGAACATCTTTCAACCCATTCAAGGAGAACGTCGAGCACTTGAAACTCATCCCGAGTCTTCCGGGCGCAAGAAGTGGATATGCAAACTTTTCAGTCTATTGAAATTCTTTCAACATAAAAAGGGTTTGTTTGCAGCTATCGAGTATCTACGATAAAATATCTATATCATTCTTCCTTTTTTCCTCATATAGTGATGCATTCGCACAGCTTCCGAAAAGTAGCAGCAGCCCCAACATAGAAATAGAAAAAAAAAACATTGCAAGACTGTGCTGCTCGCAAATCAACCTATTCGAATCTTGACTCCACTTGTGTCTCGTGAGTGGCCGGTAACGGGTGAGGAGTTTGCTAAAGAATTTCCGACAAAGCAGATCCTAGAAAAAAGCAAACTCACCGATTGCTGCAGTCGAGTAGAAATGAGATTTCTACTCGCAACCAAAAAAAAAAAATAGATTGGGACTGACCCCCATTCAGAAAACACAATATATCTCTATTGCTCGCGAAAGAAAGCAGCCCTCTTTGCGGTACACCGTCTATCGGAGGGACTGGACTCGAGAAGCCAGAAAGAAAAAGAGAGAGGGGGTAAGGCAAACACTACAAAATGTACGATGGATAAATTCAAATCCATTCGATAAATTGAACTCATATTACGACTAACGAATTTGCCCGGGCCAAATCTCAAGGATGTTGATTTAACGGTTTTCGTTCATCTGTGATTTGTATTGAAAGAAGGTTTTGTTGAAGCTGATGACTAGAGGAGATCAATATTTTAATTTATTCAAGAGCATGGGAATCCTAGTTTGTGAACGTAAAAGATCTTAAATTACTAAATTTAAAATCCATTGCCGTTAAAAATCGCGTGATATTTCATAAAATCGAGTGAATTCCGATTTCTGGGATACAGCCTAACATGGCCAATACCCAATATGTAGATTTCCAGAGGCGGAATTCATTTTTCGAATATTTCTCATAACCAACTTCAGTACTTATTCAATTTGAATCAAATTCAAGTGTAACATTTTGGAAAGGAAACGATGATTGCATTTGCATATTCAGTAAAAGAAAGCTTTATGAAAATCCATCGACGAAATTGCTCCACCAACATACATTAATAATTTATTTTGAAGTCCAAACATTAGGCTACAGTTTGGTGATTTAACTTCCAACAACTCGGGGATATGAGTTTCATTCGGTTCCCCGTTCGACCACTGACTAATACATCCAGAGTGGACTTGAGTCAGAGAAAAAAAAATTCAATTTCCTGATAGGCAATTTTCAAATCGGCCAATCTGCAATCACTTGGGATTCCGCCCGAAATACTGTATGCATGTCGCTAGCTTATTATCATATATTTGAATATTTTTTCCCTTTTTAGAAGAAATCGGAAGCGAAAGTCCACCCTTTTTCTTATCATGATTCAAAATTGAGTCACTTTTTTCCCGTAAAGAAGGCTAATCTGCACTACCGTGTCTAAAAATTTGGTAACTCCATCATTGCAGAGTCTTTCGGAATTTGGGTCTCTCCTAATACTAGAAAAAAAAAAAAAACTACACGAGCTTTTATTCCTCTTTTTACTGGCGCCTGTTCGTGTCGGATTTTTTACCTTTTTTCTCGGGACGGTAGTATGCTTTCGTGATCCTTTCTGCCCGACGCTTGGTTTTTCCCAGCGGCGGAACACTTTGCGAGCTGTGCGCACTGATTACCGATAGATTTAGCAGCACAATCCTGCCCTGCAGCTGTATAGTCTAACCCAGAACGACCTTTCTAGCCTGTGTGTATATTTTTTTTATTTAATCTCAGCTTAGAGTTGGTCAAAATATATAATAAAACTGCTGTTAGAGTAGACTTAGAACTAGGAGAAGACAATTGTAGAATAAAACGCTGAAAATTAAACTTATATATCAAATCAAACCGTTTGAGGTACGTAAAAGTCTTCGACACGTGTGTCTGGACATTGGCTGCCTGCTTGTCGGACCAATTGAAAATCGGCTGCGCTTAACTGTTCCCCAGTTGGTGCGCCACCGCTCAAATCCTTTCCGTCCTAGGGGCAAGATTACACAACCGAGCCGGGAAACGGAAAGATGACGATGACGGCGCTAGTCAGTTTACTTCATTTCTCGGTGCCAGCCAGGAAAATCTGTATTCACTAATTAATGGTAATTGGAAGAGTGCTGTATAAATTTACATCAACTTACGCCTCATTAGTGATGGAAACCTTCCGCTGTAGGCTAGTGTGCGCGTCGCGTACACGTGTACTGCACAAGCGGCGTCGTCGAGAGGCAAAGCGAACGCATGGTGAAACCAAAGCCGATAAGTCCTCTTTGCCATTTTGCGACTGTGGAAACAATTAAATTTATCGCTTTCGCACGAATAGTATTGATAATGTGATATTGATAATTTTCCCTCAGTAATTATTTGCTATTTTTCCTCTTACGTTAATTGTATATTCCAGTTAGTATTATCAAATAAAAATTAAGAAATTCCACTAACCTTATTACAAACCGTTTTGATCCGAGTCCAATACGCTCTAACTGGTAATATTATTTTGGATGGAACTAACATTGTTTCAAAAAGCCTCGTCAAAAACCGAAAGTCTGACAATAAAACAGCACTGCGTATCCTATGGGAGTCCTCTGTCGTCTTCGATGCGTTGACATACGCATTTAACCGGGGAAACTTTTGTTGCCAGTGCCACACTGCCAACTTGCATCGGTTTGCATGAGCGCAAACGAGTCCCAACGCTGCCAGCTGGAAGAGATATAAAGTGAATATGTTTTCATTTTGTGGTCCCCGGGGCGAAATCTGTCTGCGTCGATGGGAATGCAGCAAGTCACCGCCGCGCGCCTTTGTGTCCAATGCTACTAAATGGAAGAAAACCAGTCAACATTTCAGCGAATAAAAGCAAGGGTTTTTTTTCGTCCGTCGTCCCGTGAAACAATTCCCGCTCTTCATGTTCGAAACCATGTAAAGCTGGTGGAAAAAGTGAGTTCTGCACACTCATACCACACCCGGTGCTAAGAAAGGAGTCATCAGACGAGAAATGACAACGACGACGAATGACGTTAATAATGCCGAGAAAATGACAATGTTATTTTTCCGCTCCCTTTCGCAGCCGATGACCCGCAAGTGCGCCCCCAACGTCTTCTGTCTAAACGTGTGGACAATAAAGCTGGAGCAAATGTCAGCTGGGTAATGACAACAGAAAAAAGGATCCCATTTCGATCCTAGATGAGTTGGGTTGAATGGATAAAGGTGCACTTCATTGTGGACTAATGCTTATCAGTGTGCCACGGTTCAGGTAGCTTACTCTCGCTGTTGTCGTGAATTGGCCAAAATTTACCCACATTTTTATAATTCAGATTCAGTTTATCGTATGCCAAAATAAACTGGGGATTAACTTCTTGTATACCTAATTTTACCCCATTTTCCTGTGTCAGCTATTTATCATCACCCATGTCAAGCAGCTATGTACGTATGCGCGCAACAGATCACTGGTGAAGACGGGGGGTGGCAAAAGACAATTCCTCTGCCGCCTTCACCAGGCCAGGACTTGATTTATCCGCCCTAATGGGTCCGCTAGTGGTGATGACCAGTTTTTGCCTGCTATCGTCTTTGTTAGACGTGCTGCACTCATTGTGTCCGGTGAGTTTTTATTCGCTTCGTCGAGATAAAGTTTCATCAGTGATTCATGGTGTCGTTGGCAGCTGGAATGCAATATTTTCTACTCTGCTCAGTTCATGCCACTTGTAATGAATAAATATATCAATTGCACTTATTTATTCTTGGGCGTAATATTCCGTTGTCCTGCTGGACATATCAATAAACAGATTATTTATCTGGCAGGGCACTCAATCATAGAATGATGTATACTGGCATTTAGCATGAGTAAAAACTGACACAAAAATAATAAGCAAATTTCACGACAACATGAAAAATTGCATATAATAATATTGCTGCCTTTAACTATCAACAGAACTGGTGTTGGGATGAAAAGTCTTGAAGGAGGATAACAGCTATTTAAATAACCATACGTTTCCATCTAAACGAATGGAGAGATTTCTGCTTAGCCGACATACATTAAAAACGTATGTAAAAGAACGTAACGATACCACCTACCCCTCCAAAACTGGATATTGAAAAGAACATAAAAACATTACGAGATTTTACGAATCCTAGTATATTGGCTCCATTTCACTTCAAACTTGTTTCGTTCTACCGTAAGAGCTTAATATGACAAACGATATCAATATATATATATATATATATATATATATATATATATATATATATATATATATATATATATATATATATATATATATATATATATATATATATATATATATATATATATATATATATATTTATATATATATATATATTTATATATATATATATATATATATATATATATATATATATATATATATATATATATATATATATATATATATATATATATATATATATATATATATATATATATATATATATATATATATATATATATATATATATATATATGAAACCGTTGCACAGTGCGTTGAGCGAAAGACAAAAATCATTTTTTTTTTAGTCTATTAGGATGCACTAAGGACTCACACGTGTTCACAAATACCTTCTGGATAGAGAACAAGTATTGGTAAGCTTTAGGAAGTATCTGAAATGATAAAACAAACATAAAAAAATGTCAGCGCCCGAGGCGAACATTGAATGCACATTTCGTGTTGATTTTTCGCTGGTTTTGAAAGCGTTAGAAAAACATTAATACTTCGTGGAATCAGATAAAGTAAAATGGGAAAAACAATCAAGGTTGGTGAATATCAAAATATTTTTGAGCTAGTTTTTGAAACTCTGCGAGATTTTCTAGTATTGAAGATCAATGCCGATGGCTTCTAAGAAAGCAGATTATTGAAAACTGGGTTAACCATTATAAAAACAAGAGTATTTCAATTTCAACATGTGATCTTTTCTGTGCCAGAATATACATTTGAATGTTTACATGTTTTATTCTGGTAGTTAAATAAATATTAATTACAAAAAAATACATTCAAGAAATTACCTTTCTATTTTCGTTGCAATTGCATTTGAGTCACTTTAGTAGTTATGTAAAAGTGAGCAATTTATATAAACTACAGTTTTCATAACTATGGTCAACTTTTACAGAAAAACGGACGGTTTTTAAAAGAAATTGTAACATTTTTGAGGTAAGGACTGTTCGTGCGGGATTTTTTATCTCTCTTATTGTTACACTGCAACCGTCAACATGTATCAAACCTTCGACAATCATGTATACAAACCCGCATTAATATTAATTTTTTTTATTTATTTTTAATATATTAATTAATTTACTTATTTAATTATGTATTTTTTGTTTACTTATTTATTTATTAATTTATTGAATAGCTGACCCGGCAAACTTCATCCCGCCCATTTTTGTGTTCAAAAAATAAAAAAATAATTTCAAACATTCCAAATTGATTGATTCCTTCCGATTTGTTCATTTGTTTGTGAATGCACGACGAATCGGCCATAGGTTTTGATCAAAGTCAAAAGACAAATCGTTTGAAATAATTGGGTTTTATTAGAATGACAACATCCTCGCCTTTTGGCTCCCGTACATCATCTCGATTCTGGAAATATCCATATTGGGAAATATTCGGTCATTTCCAGCTGGTTTTCTGGAATCAATCTGATTACGGAAATACCCATATTGGATGGTATTCTGTCATTTTGGCTGTTTTCTAGAAACTGAAAGTGGTCATCTTTGAGTTAGAAATTATGTTTAGGGTCAGTGCTTACCTTCTATGCATCATCTCGATTACGGAAATATCCATATCAAGTAGTATTCAACCATTTTGGGCTGTTTGCCAGAAGTTGCCATCTTACAATTAAAAATGGTGTTTGACGTCGATATTTAGCTCCCCGCCTCATTTTAGTTCCGGAGATACTCATATTGAGTTTGGTCACTTTAGGCTGTTTCCCAGAACCCGAAAGTCGTTATCTTGGATTTAAGAATGGCATTTGCAATTAATTTCTGTTCATTATGGTTCCAGTGATACTTATATTGGGTGGAAATCGGCCATTTTTGGCTGTTTTCCAGAAACCAGAAGTTGCCATTGTACAATTCAAAATGGTGTCTGAGATCGATTTGTGGCCTCAGTGCATTATTACAAACAAACAAACATACAAAAATACTTCTAAAAGTTGCTGTCATGTTCTGAAGCCATGTAACAGCAACTTTTGCTCGATCGTTTGCCTTATATTTGTTTTTGAGATGAGGTTATTTACTGCGTTGTAACTTTTGGGTACTTGGACTAGAAGTCGTCCGAAAAGTGTGGGTCTCTAAACGAAATATGACAAATTGCTTTGAATTTCATTATCACGCTAAGGTACTGATGAGTTGAAGAAGCAAAATCAAAAACTGGTAATGACCATTGCATTGGCATGATAAGGGAAGCAATATTTGAAACTGAGCCATGAACTTTAGACATGTTGTTGTCAAATTCCATGCATAAGTTCATACACATTGCGGTTTTATTCTTGAAGCTAGTGTTGAAACAACGAAAATGTTGAAATTGGCTCCACCTCCTGCGCTTTTTTTGTAATTGTATATGAAACTGAGATGTATCTGCAACTTAATTTCGCATTAGAATTTGTTGCTGTGATGCACAAAGTTCATTATCGAAACAAATTTTGCTGCTTGGAGTACGCGTACCCCAGGTTGAGAACCGCTGCGATAGATGAATGAGGAGAATGCACTTGGAAGAATAAAGCGAAGCTGGCCTTTTTCATCGCCTTAGAGAAAAATAGACCCGTTTCGGCAACGAAGATGTGAGAATGACGGAATTTGAAAAAGTTGTTTAGTTGTATGTACTTCATATGTTTCATTTCTCGTGCTCGTGCTTCTGTTTCAAAAGCCAGATTAAAGATGAACGCGAGCCGCATGCCTGTGCTGCTTTTATGCATGAAAATGAGACCATCTCTTCCACGGGAATAGTTGGACTATTGATTAAACAGCCAATCACGTGGTAGCGATGAAAATGCGAGGTGTAAAAGCAATATTTGATACGTTTTTGCGATATATGTGTATGAAAAGCGTGCAAGTGGTTGGTTGAATTATATTATTTTGAATTGAATTTGGACTTGTTGATAGTGTTTTTTGTTTTAAATAATCACTATTATAATATTATATGCCGTACTGTTGGTGCTAGTAATAAATCTCATAAAATACAGGAATCAAATCATGTATGATGATTTTCCATCGCTATACATGATTGAAATGTTACATATAAAACGTTTCACAAGATTCAAGAGAAGTCGCAAAATGAACCCTTACGTTTTCGTTTTCCTACGTAAAAAAAACTTATCAAAAAAAAAATACAGGGAGCACCATGATCAGTGTGTACGTTAGTTATGTCTGAGAAAACCCGGTTGTCAAAAGAAACATGGTCAGTTTGATTTATTGCACGTTGGAAGGTGATCTCCAAGTGATTTTTGGAGTGAATTCTGGGAAAGTAATTACTTTGAATTACTAGTCCCTGCACACTGGTTCCAGCGGTGCTAAAACATGATCAACATTGTTTTGACCTAAAAGACTTGTTGTTATATCTTCAGCAAAGTTATTCCAATTATTATTCTTCATTTTATAGAACTTGCTACTTTGTAAATAATCTACCTGAAAGTAAGAAACGAATTCTACTTTTCTCATTTTTGCATTTGAAAATCGGAAGTGACGGCCTCCCGCACACAAATGACTGATCTACTGGTTTGCTAGGTCTACTCAAACAGAGTTTCTTTCCCTTAGTTAAGTCCGAACGAGCCGTAGCGAGTAAGGACAGTATTAACTCGAACAGCGAGTGTAAAAAGCAAAGCCTTGGTGCTACATTCCGATTCGGAACTCGACCTTCTGTTTTATTATACACAGATTTCGCAGCCAACTGAAAGTGTTCAGGACAATTGCGGGGCTAGCGCTACGATCCTATTAACACTAACACTTTGTGCCGTGTCAAATAAATGTTGTGTGAAAAAAAAAAACACTAACAAACCATCAACAATGAGTATATTGCTTTCCAAATGACACTTTGAAGCGACAAGTTATTGAATGAGAGCTGTTATGATGATGACGATAATACCGTATTCCTTCTTACTTCCCGCCTTGTGTCCATTCGACCTCGTGCCCATTCGGCCTTGCGTCCATTCGGTCTCGAGTCCGTACTCCCACCATCCATTATGCCTAACGTTTTATGCTTCGCGTCCATATGCCTCGCATATATATGCGTATATATACCATTTTGGTTTCTTACTTTTAGGTGGATTACGCTTGTCGACAAAGGCGAAAAAAGTGCTGCACTTAAACTCAAAATAGTCATCCTAGTAAGATTATAGCCTTTTAACCATTTCTGTGAATTTTGGTGTCCCTAGCCATTACCAAAACGCGTCAACTTACGTGAGAGTATCGTATAGAAATTACTTACCGGGTTCGTCGCTTTCACGTTATGTTCACGAAGAAAATCATTAAGTCTCTAAAAACGATAATAGTTAGGGACACCAAAATTCACAGAAATGGCTAAAAACCTATAACACTGGTCAAAACAGACTAACTTCACAAGCTCAATCCGAAAAAAAATGAAAGATTATACCTAACCCTTACCGTTTTTACAGAGACCTAATGATTTTCCTCGTCAACATAACGTTAAAGCGACGAATCCGGCAAGCAATTTCTAAACGACACTCTCACGTAAGTTGACGCGTTTTGGTTATGGCTAGAAACACTAAAATGCATAGGTTGAAAAGCTATAATCTTTCAATTTTTCCTGTTCGAGCTTTTGGAATGCACTTTCTCAATTCTGTAGACCAGTGTAATCTTTCATTTTTTTTAGTTTGAGCTTCAGGGCCAAACCTGTGTTGACCGGTGTTAATCACAAAATTGCAACTTCTATTATACTAAAAATCAATAATAAAATAACTTTACTGAAGACACTACGGCTCTAAAATAATTTTTTTAGGTCAAACCCAATAAATTCAAATGACATTCGAAGGCGTGCCCGTATGACAGTAGTGGTAATGGCAAAACAAAGACAGCCGGCAGAAAAAAATGTTTTGCAACCATAACGTTGCTGTTTAATTTCCTATACACGAATGTTTTTTTTTGCCGCGTACCTAATTCCTATGTCGACGATGACATGTATGGTTGTATATGCGCTACATACATCCTTCAGTACACAGTCGCTCTATTGCCGAGTTTGTTTTCTATGCACGAAGGCTGTCGTTAAGGTGCCGAACACTCTGTATTTTGTTCCTCACGCAAATAAAAATGGGGAAAAATGTTTCCGGTGGATTCAGGCTGTTACCAAAACGCGCTGATTGTGTAGTTCTGACACGAACGTCTGTATAAAAATAGCTTTTTCTCTCTTCTACGTTCACTATTACGAAGACATCCGCCAAAGAATACCGAATCGACACAGAAAGTACACTTTTCGGTTCTTTGCTCTGTTACCAATACGTTCTTAATGTGATAACCCGACTACTCGCGCTGATAAGTACCGTAACATATATTCTGAGGAGACTGTAAAAAAACTGTACTCTTGGGATGCTTGGCCACAACAATTTTGATCACGTTTTTGCAGCTTTAGAAACAGTATGCCCCGGTAAACTGCAAAGTTAACGTACCGCTGGCCGTTCTTGTACAAATCTTTCCTTCCGATCTGTCGCCGATGACGATCTTGATATCTCGACACGACCAGTTGTCGTCGTGTTTCTCGGGCTACGCGTAAAACGCTTCTTTCTCGCTGGTTTTCTCTCGTGACAGCAATACACTTTGAGGTTAGTTGAGTTGTAGAAACACCCTGTCGCTGATCACTTGTCACTTGATCACACGACGCTGCATTCTGCCCAGCACTATAAAACCGGTACCTAGCTTGTTGATGGTGCCACTGCTCTGAAAGTACCGTGCCTTGCGGCTACAAATCTTCCGTTCTTCTCTCTTCTCAGGCAAGTTTTCTGGAGCGCAACGTTGTCAAAATGGCGGGGTTCCAGCTTATCCAGCAAGATTCGGTCTACAACTGTTCCAACTGTCGTCCTTATTTCGTCGTCTAGGTTATTGCTGTTTGTTTCGGTCGGTATTGAATCCTTGCGAGTTCACAATGTTTATTTTTTATTTGTTGCGTTACCGTCTAGGGTGTAGCTGACGAAACACCGCTTATCATAGTTCAGCCTTCCGCTCTGGATCAGTCGTTGCTTGAGCCGCCCCTGACATGGGAAACCCTACACGAAAACGTGTGTATTTTATACAAAACCTTTTGTTGTTTTCTGCAACGAAACCAATGTGTAATAAATATGAGGGTACTTTCGTCAGAACTGTCAAAGTACGTATTCGTATATGTAACGAAAGGTTTACAAAATGAACGCAATCATTCGTACAAACAAACGCTGCATAATGTAAATAGTACGAAAAATTAGAAAACCTACGCAATAACATATACATTTAACGAAAATTTTTGTTCGTTGTTATCCACGTTCGTAAGAAAGTACATCCTTGAATTGTACAAATTATGCGTAATGTTGCAATTCTATTCGATAACTTGCAATACGAATATTCTATACAATCGACAAAAGTTCTGTACAATCTACGAGTTCTATGTTTACGAAATGTGCGTGCAGAGAATAACGAAAAAATATTTTTTATCAAAAGGAGAAGAGCCTCCCTTTCCCTGTCAAGATACAACCAATTAACCACCAGTTTACCGAACTTCCGGTTGATTACTCGAATCCCATTCGGTACCACGTGGAGGAAGGGATTATAGTTGCTGGAAAATACACTCTAAAACACAGTGGGTTCTATTTTATGTAAACTAGTACGCGTTGTACTGCTTGAACGCACTGCTCAGCCGTTTGCGAACTATTTGATTGAGTATCAATCTTTGATAATTTCGTGTCATTTTGAAACGTTGTCTATTACTATTACAGTAATACTATTACTAAAATTGAAAACCAAAAATTATCTATTTGGTTTTCAATTTTAGTAATTTGGTACTTAGCTTAGCTTAACTTATTGCGCATATCAATGGTTGCTACTCCGAGGTGGATCCGAATCAATTGAATGGGGATGGGAGGGACCGATCATTCTTGTTGTACAAGTTTTAGTGACTTAATACTATCAATGATCAATAACGACCCCAGCTGCGTCCTTTGTGGGAAGAGTGACTATATTTAGAAATGACAGAAGAAAATCGTCATTACCAAGAAATTGATGTTTCACAGCAGCCAAAATTTAGATAAACAAACAAACGTAACGTTTTCGTATCTTCGCTTTTCCTTTTTACAACTCGCATAGCATGTCGAAGTTGTTTTTCCAACCTCAAATAACACTGTTGTGTTCGATTCAGAAAAATGAAATCCGATAATTTCACGATTTCTCACAACATCTCCGCATTTGGTTCTCCTTCCTCCTCCGTACGGGTGTGAAATAACGTGCTCCGGGAAGGCTAGACGCCTGCAGGCGAATCTCCTTTATTAAAAACTTTATCCAATCAAACTTTTCCTTCTTGCATTCTCCCGGACTTTGTCAAGGTTGTGTCGCGTGTCGCAGAGCTCAGACAGGAGCATCATTAGTACGCAACAATGCAGCAGATAGGAAAATGTGGAATAGCAACACAAATGAAAAGACAGTTTCGTTCAGAGCTTCACGCCGTCCGTTTATTGAACTTTCATTTGTATCTTAAAATATTGAAGCTTCTTCCTGGCAGCCACTGCGTTCAATAAAGCAGCCAATTAATGATAAATTCGAACTCATCCGATAATTTTGCACAACATTCAGCCGAAGTTCGTTCCAGCAGAAGTTCCAACGAAAAGAAAATAATAATATAACTATCCACTCTCCACTACGTCAGCCATAAAGTCGTACCAGTTTATGTCGGAAAAGTGTGGAAAGCATTCGATTAGACCGGTTCGATAGTACATACCACACTCACATGCCGATACCGATTGGTGTTCTACTCTGGTGAAACACCGGCCAACAAAGTACTCGGCACGTAGTACATAGTTCGTAAAAGACACCTGCATGTACATCACATGTTTGACAGCATCGATCATAGATTTCTAGCATGACTTGTCTCGAGCCAGAAGCACACGCAGGAACAACTCTTCCGTTTTCATCTACGATTTTTAGTTGTTCGGAGGGGAATCCGATTTTCCAACACGGCTTCTGACAGCTCCGTTGGTTATTCCTCAATGGGCAGCAAAAAAGAAAAATTTGAGATGGCATGTCTGACTTCACTCGAACGAGAAGAACTATAGAATCGAGGAAGGAAGA
The DNA here is from genome assembly GCF_029784165.1 of Wyeomyia smithii. NCBI lineage: Eukaryota > Metazoa > Arthropoda > Insecta > Diptera > Culicidae > Wyeomyia > Wyeomyia smithii. The sequence goes on from NC_073696.1 coordinate 212,690,830, forward strand.
GGCTGGTAGTCTGTATTTCTGGCAGGTTCCGATTGTTTTTATTAGTTGTGACGTGCCTAGGGGTGCGGCCTGGGAAAAGTCTTTCTTCTATCGGCTGCGGGAGGTGTGAAGGAATTCAGCGCCCAGTTTGTGATGGAACGTATGTACGTTTCTACGCTTGGTTTGTTTGGCGTTTGATTGACTTGGTGCGCTGGGCTGCGATCAATTCCCTGTTCATGCATTGGCACAAACTCTTTGCCTAGTGTCGATGGACGGGCACGAGTGGTGGTACAGTTTTTTTTTATTCAATTTTCCTCTAACAAATGAAAAAAGTGCTGAGCAGCTAGGGTCTGGTGGGAATTTGGCGGGAAATTAGACCGGACGCAGTGTAGAGAAGGTATCGTCGACTGTGTCGTGGGTTGATTCATTCGGTGCATGGCTTCATGTGATAACATGCTGACAGCTATTATGAAAAAGTTGAGGAAAAAACTTATTATGGAGCAAGATTGCACTTCGTAGACGATGTGAGCTGAGCTAGAGTTCCGCTTCGAGGAAACATTATTCTGATGGAACAGAGTTCGTCAATAGTGGCAAAGACGCTTCCAATTGTATGGAAAATTGCCGCAAGAGAATCGAAGCTTGCTTGTTGCTGTTTCTCCTATGATGAAGTTTGCGATATTCAAGTGATTGAATGAAGTAAACATAATTGATTTTCAGCTCAATCGGTGGCATTGCTACTAACGAATACGGACAAATGACCTATTTGTTGGGGTAATGTTTGTGTTGGGGGAACTTTTCAACCCATTTGATGCGAAAGGTATGTCGATGTTGTTATGTCAAAGGCTGTAAAAATAGATTCACTCATCCAAAATCAACAACATAATAAAATACTTCATGCACAAACTGAGTAGAATTTTGAGCGCAATCAGTGTTTAAACTTTATGATTGTGTATTTTCGAATAAAATGTTTTATGAACATATGTTTTAGAACATAGAATTATAAAATTATAGCTTGAAGAGTCTAGTTTTAAAGATACTTGATTTTTTAATTCTCTCTTCACACGGAAGATGCTGCTAGATCTAAAAATACTTCATATTTCAAATCTTCTATTTTGTTGTTGGTGCAATTATTTTACTACCAATGCTGAAGGTTTTTATAGTTTTGCTTTTTTTTATTTTTCAGGTAACTATTGGGTCTCGGTACTTCGTCTAAATTCCAAAGGCAAATATATTGCTCACTACTATTCTAATTTGATTGTAATTTTTTGAAACTCCTGTTATTGTAACAAATGGTTGAATTCAATTTCACTCGTCCAGAATAAATTCTATGTAAAGCCTAAAAAAAATTTCATACAGCAAAATTGAAGCTTCAATATAAAATCCTTTCGTTCGATATTCCGCAAATCTTGGATTGCACGTTTAAAGCACAACGCGTCTTTTATGTACAGTACCAATGCACGGTCTCAAAAATTACATTTTTCACGATTTTCGTCGTACACCGCTGCCGAGAGGGAACCTAGCTTTAAGCTTTAAGAAGCTACTTTAACGTAACTCCAGCACTGATCATCTTTCACCCCAGGAAACCGATTTCCAGTGCCCAGGCGATCCGAATTAAAACATTCATATTTCGAATGCGGAAAATTGAAAGCTCCACCACCGGTTGCTTCACTCACGTCGGAGCAAGGTGGGGCACAGGGGCGAACAACCATCAAATCCATTGGCTGCTCGCGGTCGGGGAAGCTCGTTGCCTTTTATGATAATGGCATGTGCTCTCGGTCGATTTAAGCACAAAGCGAATCCTGCGCTGTAATTTTCATCGGAGATTAAACATAAAAAGGATGACAGACAAGCGATGCGAACGGGGGCGTAAATGTGTCGGATCGGTTGCTTTCCGTCGGAAGGTGAACGATTTTTCGGTTTTGTTTTTTTCGTTTTAATTGGAGAGGCTGCCCATAACGACGTTGTGCGCTAGGTAATTTTGAGGGAATATTAAAATCGCTGCGATTATGTTTGGGCAAATGAGAACACCTTAGAACAATATTTGCTGAAACAAAACCCTGATGATTTACGAAAGTATTCAATGTCATTGAGCAAAGCTTTTTACCATGTTATTTGTCGCAAATTGCGAATGAAATTAAAGTTTTCATGCAAAGCCTGTCGTGGAAATTTTACCTCCTACCATGCGACTCCATTATTAAATTCTAATGTGTGGTGCCCGGTAATTTATTTTGAACGGTTTCCATTTCCAAAGAAACGAACCTACTTGTTTTTTAATTGCGCGTAATGTTGTTTATTTTTTGTTTGCTAAAATTAAAATTCTTTTCTTGTTCCAGTGAGTGCCATTTGAATGACTGCCGCCGCCCAACAATGGTCAACTCGCATTACGGGGACAAAGAACAAACACCAGAAATTAAACTAAGCAAAACGAAAGGACTGACGACTTCTCCCGGTTCGTGTTTCGCTTCCTGCAATGGGACCGAACGAAAAAGTTAACCAACTTCTAGCTCGCAAAACTAGGTCGACAGCAATGGACGCCTGCACTGGGCAGAAATGGCTTTGTGAACCATAAAAGTTCAACACACTGAAATACTGCCGGTGAATGAACACTATAGCTTACTGTCCGAGTGGACAGACAGACAGCTTTGTGCTAGACTAACCGAGTGCTCGAAAAATAAAAGAACTCTTACGGCGGGTTTGTGAAAATCGCAAATTAGATTAATTCAGCGAACCGAAACGAAAGTCGTACTTTCACTGGTAACGAATTAGTTTCGAAGCGGAAGATGTATGTCGACATTATATTCTTGACGTTAGAAACTAAACCAACACACACACACACACACACAACATGATTGTTGTTCCAGAGGGATCATTCTCCAAGCAACCTAAGTTTTAGCCATAAAACGACACCTTAGTTCAAAGTAAAACCAAAATGCAATTCGACATGTAAGAAAGAAATCTGACTGCACTGAGTGAAATGGTTCCGCTACCAAATGCGATAGCAATTCAAAGAAACCTCTCGCTCGACAATAGGGACAATTTGGTTGGTCTGTGGCCTCATCACCGTCCCGGGGGACCGCGATGAACCAACCCTGCCGGCAGGTTCAAGCGCTTTGATGGAAGGGTTTACAGTGTGATGGCATTTCACAAATATTTTCCGTAGTAATCAAAGAGTTTTTCACGTCTCCTGCCGCCAGCGAGGGGGCAAGGTTCGGAGGTGCGGTTACCGAACGACCGAAGCAAGATCGTGGAAAAGTTTATCTAACGGGAGAGCACGAAAGGGGGAATCACAAACAAAACCATGCTGGTGTCAGCCTGGTGTGCAAAGAGGAGCTTGTAGGAGAGGTGAACCGTTTTCAACAACGACAATAGGATTATCCGTTTTGGGGTTTTTAACGCGGAGCGTCTGAGAGGACGACGACAGAAGCTGGGACCGGCAATGGGTGTAAATAATGATGTGGTGAGGTTTAAGCGTTGCGAAGCGATGCGTATAATAGCTAGCGTATAATAGCTAGCTGATATTTGTGACTTGGGATATTTTTCGGTTTTGATAGTAAGTGATTTTTTTTTATATTTTCAAAACTATATGAAAAACATGAAAAAAGTTATTTTAAAAAAGAATATTTTTCTTCGTTAATTACAAATAACTTCAAATTGATTTGGACACAATGAGCGCTTTAAAACTCAGGTACAGATACAGGTAAAATATGACACTGACCGCAAAGTCGAAAAAAATGCCTTAGAGCGAATTTGAAAACAAAAAATTAAGATTATAATTTTTAACCATTACTGTGAATTCTGGAGCCCACAACCAGCTCGGAAAGGCGTCAAAAATCTGGACAGAAATTGCTCGCCAGGCTCTACGCTTGCTTAAGAGACTGGATTTAAATCTCTGAACACTTTGCGCACTTCTGCGACTTGACTAGGAGCACCAAAATTCACAGGAACGCTTTAAAAGCTAAAACCTTTCTTTTTTTTCAGTTCGAGCTCTAAGGCATTTTTTTCCATTTTTATCATCTAATCAGACTTGGTTTTCTCCTCCGGGCGACCGAAGAGCATGGTGTATTTTTCACTTGCACTACGCGGGAATCAAAGGACTCCGCGCGCGTGATTCATTTACACTACACCTGACAAGCAGCTGCTCACTCCCATTCATTCTGCACGGGAAAAACGAATCGGTTACTCTTCAGTAAATGAGAAAGCCGAAGTTCTACGCCTAAAACCGAAGTTTTGCTCCGATGGAAGTTCCACGAAGCGATTTAGCGAACCTTCTTATTGAAGGAAGAAAACTTAGTGATTTGATTGATTTCGTTAGTCAACGGTTTCCCAGTGTCGATATGGATAATGCCGAAGAATATGTACATCAGTTTTATCAAATAAAAAAACTAGGTTGTAAAAACCTTACTTTTTCGACTGAAAATGATCATATTCAAACTTATTTTATTCGATTTTAAGAAATAACTTATCTCCAATTTTTTTATGATAAAGTACAAAAGTTGCTCTTTCAAATGAAACCAGAAGATATTTTTTTCATCTGCCCCATTCAGAGATATCAACAGTTGAAAAGGGCGTATTTTAAAAATTAAAAGCTTGATAGCATTTCACCCATAGAAGATATCATTGAAGTATAGCCACCAAAAGTTGCGTCTTTAAAAGCTCTAAAAGTCGTCTGAGCATAATTTTACTGAGAAAATTGAATTAATCAAAGTAGAGCGAAAAAACCGTTTTTTAAGAGCCACCCTAGGTAAAATTGCTCTAATTCAGTCAATTTAAGAGCCAAAGAACCAAATTATAATAAGCAACTTCGCCATATAAAGTATGGCTCTAAAATCTCAAAAATGTATCGAAAACTCCATTTCCGCCTAAATTGTCGTTCTGTACCACTGTGCATTGGCAGTAGTTAAATTTGCAAGCCTCCCTCTCTCTCTCTCTCTCGATAGCGGGTTTTGTGTGCGTTATATCACTCGTGTATGTGTGTGTTTATGTTGCTTCGAACAACTTTATCGCACTGTTGAAATTTTGAATAAAGTATATTGAAGATTTCTCAAATGTTATGTTGTTGAGGAGTTGAAGTGATACTGAATTTAAATTTGTACATAAAAACTCGACATCACTGAGCAACAATAAAAAACAATATATATGTGGTACAAACAAACTCTAACAGTCAGAGTGCATGCAGATTAAAATACCATTTAATTTTTAATTCTAACGTAAAACGAAAAAATGTTGCAGCTTCAATTATTTATTGCTAATTATTTACAGGCTTGTTATTCTCCTTAATATACGGAAAGAGAAGAGTGAATATTCATCGCTCTATTCCCTTCAAACATAAGTGCTGCGTGTGAAAATTTTTTGCACCAAACTCCTTCATTCTGCTTTGTGCTGTGTTTCTGTTGTTCGCAGTAAAATTAATACATTTGCTGCTTTACCAACGGCTGAGCAAAACAAGAGTGGTTAATCACTCTAGTGAGAATTGCGGGGCTAGCGCTACGATCCTACACGCAAGAAGTTGGATGGTGCGAAACCAGTACAAAATTGTGCGTTTTTAGCGCAATTGTTGATGTGGTTTGAAACCAGTACAATGATTGCGTGTTGGGCATAACGCAATTAATGCTCTAGCGTTTTTTCAATGCATTTGGCAGCTCCAAACAACTACACCTAAACAGTATCAACTGGCATCAAGCAGCATTGCAAAGCGAGCGAGAAGCAAAACCATTCTCCTCCTTTCTGCTTGAGAACGAGACATATGCTACGCTCCTCAAGTCTTTTGCACACACGCCTTCGAGATACTCTTTTTTCTTCATGCATTCCCCTGAGTTGCAGCAAGCACGCACCGACAGTATGAGTGAGACCAACAACACTGGCATCTACATATTTGCAGCACGGGTATCTCGCTAATTTCGTAAAGCGACGAGACATCGCCTTGCGCGTCGCAATCCAAACCGAAAGAGAAGCGAAAGAGCAACCTGAAAATTCTATGTGACGTGTCTAATCTCGTCGCACGTACATGGAAATTCCACGAGCGAGAAAGAAAGAGCAGTCACTAATACACTCGGTGTGTGAAATAAAGTGTCGGTATATGATACATATTCTGATTTCAATCTATGTCAATGTATTCGCAGTACAACTGCTGCGTTATCCTTTTCACACATTTATTGTGCGATTTTAGTGCAAAATTTGTGCGAATCGGGAAGAACAATAATTGTGCAAGACTTGAACTTTTGCGTGTACTGACACTAACAGTCTCTCCCGAGCCGGGACTCGAGCATACGACGACTGGCTTATGAGGCCAGCATCGTACCACGAGACCAGCTGGGAGTTTCCTGCCTAGATGCTCCCCTTATTTGATATATGCTTAAAAGCCACACAGTAAAAGCACTGCAATGAGTTCTGCTGTGTAGTTATTGTGCGTTTTAATAACCTTTTTCGTGAGAAAGCTCACTCTCTGGAGAGATATCACAGATTACACCGCAGTGTTTTTTTGCAAACTACTCATATACACACGATTCGGCAATCTCTTCAGTGTGTTCAAGTGAGTCGCTTTGCCAAGCAGTGTAAGAGCAGTTATTTACGGAGGACAAATGACAAGCCGGTTTTTTTGTTTTGTCCTTAAAGAGACTTTTGTTGTTAATTTCAACCGGATACGGCAACGATCGTTTCTCTGTGGTACCTTGATAGTGGGAATGAAACTTACACGGCCTGCGGATTATGACTGCCAAGATCCAGAAAGCTTATGTTGTTACTGAAACAAGACAAAGCATCAGGAAGTGGCCATTCATCTCCCAACATCAGCGAGTATAATGATCAGTTTGCGAGGAAAGTATGTCTGCTGCTACCACTACCGCTGCAAGTTCCAGCTGTTGCTGCACACTGCTGCAACTGCTAAGTTAGGGCCGTCCTTCCCGCCATCCACTAGTGAAATGATTGGTTTTGAGCAGAAGCAGAATCATATATAGACTGGTGAGTTCCCGGGAATTCCCGGTTAACTAGGTATAATATTCTGTCGATCATATTAGGAAAGACAAGCGTTAAGTGACCAATCAGAGGTCGAAATCTACGTTTAAACTAGGCTTGACAATTTTCAACAGTCAAAAGTTCGCATAAAAATTCCAACGCACCCATGAAATCTAATTGAACTCTACGAGTACGTTACTGCCAACATCTGGTCAAATTGGCGTGAAATCGGTCTGTGAAAGCAAAACAGTAAACAAGCAAAATTAATGAAATAAGCAAAGCATGTAAATCATATAAAATTTATTTATTTATTTATTTATTTACCTATTAGACCATTTAGCCATTAAGGTTACGATGGTTTTTCTGGAGTAGAGAAAAGCGCACTTGAAATAGTCATGAGCTTTAGACAAGTTTAAGTGCGCATACAAACTATAAAATAAATGATAAAGAAATGATATCGCTCTGATTGGTTTACTTCGTCAGTACATTGTACGCTGGAAGTCAAGACTAAGTGTATCTTCTGATCTGAAACTTTCTGGCGGCGACGTTGATGTTTATTTACGACAATCCTGTCAGGACAGAATCCATGAGACCAGTCCCAAGTTTACCAACCATAAGAGCCCCGAAAAAAATACACTGTCCAAAAAAAATTTTTTTTGACCAAAAAAATTAAAAATAAACATTAAATTTCAATTTAAAAATAAAAGTTGAATTTTTTTTTGTTTTTTTTTTTAAAGAAACTTGACGTTAATACGCAACTTTTGAAAAAAAGTCCAGGATGGAGAAATGAAAAATGATTTTTTTATGGTAGATTAATTTTTTTATTAAAATTCTAATTTAAACATTTTTCGAAATATTTGTATTCTGATGATCTTGAAAGATGCAGAGAGTCGTTTTGAATCAAAAAGCTCTTGGTAGTAAACATTCTAAAGGCATTGGTTTTCGAGTTATTTCTAATTTAAGCTCGAAAAATCATAATTATTTAGGAAAATACACGTTTCTCTTAATTTGTCCATGGTTCTCCAGCAAAAACCATACGTTCATTGGAATGCTTGATCAGAAATATACAATTCATTCTTTGACAACAAAACGATTGGGCGAACGGTTCTCAAGAAAAGAGTTAAATGTTCTAAGCGATATAAATATATATAAGAATCAAATATTTATTTTTGAGCTTTATTATCTTAGGAACATATTTTTTTATGACATAGATACTTTACAGAACTAGTTTCACCTTATATTTTATATACATCATAAGTAAATGATTCGTCATCTTTTGAAAACAGCTTCGTTTGTATCTTATTTTCTGAAGTCGGAACAAAAGAGTAATACTTTTGTGTGACAGCTATCATTATAGATTTTTTTGGAAATATTGCTCCATTCTGTTACTCCTTGTTCATATTCTTCATATGATACCCAACTAAATGACATTTTTGATGAATTTTTATTACAATCATACAATTTTTTTGGCTTGTAATGGGATTTTCATGTTCTTTAGCTGAACTTACATTTCCTGCCATTCGTTTTAATATGCCACCAATTGCATCGCATGGGCCTTTACCATGAGAAGTCGCAAAAAATGCCACTCTGCATCGACGTTATATTTTGTTGCAAAGTTTTTTCTATTTTTATATTGTGAGGCAGCTCCATCAGACATTAATATCGCTTTTTTCAACTCTATTGTTGTTTTCAAAAAACTCATTAATTTGGCAATGAACACCTGAACCGCAACAGTGTCATGATGGAGTACTTCCGATATTATGATGAAGCTGATATTCTTAAGTGTTCCAGATTCTGAATAGTAAACAACGAAGGGATGAATGGTGACTTGACTTTCATTCCAATAACTACACAAATCACAAATTGATAAAGACATATCAAAATGAGCTTGACTGTTCAATATTTTTAATTTTGCAATAACGTTTTCGTTTAATTTGCGTAAGCTTGATTCCATTTTCACTTTATTCATCTTCACAAAATGCAAACTGTCACTAACACATCTAGAGTAGTGCAATCGTATTTATATACGAAAACAGATATTATAGGTGACCCAGTAGTTACTGATTGCGTACTTTACAAACAGTTATTATTAGTAAACAAGTAGGTAGTGTTGCACGACAAACATATTATTTTATAAAACATTTTTAAAAAACATTCGAGCAAACTCATGATGTATATAAAATATAAGGTGAAACTAGTTCTGTAAAGTATCTATGTCATAAAAAAATATGTTCCTAAGATAATAAAACTCGAAAACAAATATTTGATTCTTATATATATTTATATCACTTAGAACATTTAACTCTTTTCTTGAGAACCGTTCGCCCAATCGTTTTGTTGTCAAAGAATGAATTGTATATTTTTGATGGAACATTCCAATGAACGTATGGTTTTTGCTGGAGAACCATGGACAAATTAAGAGAAACGTGTATTTTCCGAAATATTAATAATTTATTGAGCTTAAATTCAAAATAACTCGAAAACCAATGCCTTTAAAATGTTCATTACCAAGAGCTTTTTGATCCAAAATGACTCTCTGCATCTTTTAAGATCATCAGAATACAAATATTTTGAAAAATGTTTAAATTAGAATTTTTATAAAAAAATTAATCTACCATAAAACAAAATCATTTTTCATTTCTCCATCCTGGAATTTTTTTCAAAAGTTGCGTATTAACGTCAAATTTCTTTAAAAAAAAATAAGAAAAAAATTCAACTCTTTTTTTTTTAAATTGAAATTTAATGTTTATTTTTAATTTTTTTTGCTCAAAAAAAATTTTTTTTGTAAGTGTATTTTTTTATGGTGCATTTTCAATTCCCTACAACTCATTCTCAGACAGTTTTTCTATACAACCAACGGTTTCTGGGCTACAATGCTTCGAATAAAACCTATGCCAAAAGGCATACGCACTTTTAGAATGTAACTCATGGGTGTGAAAAATCTCTCCACCTGTGGAAAATGCTCAGTTTGCTAAGCCAAATACGTGTGCAAAGTTTCATTCAAATCAAAAATGGTCGATATTCGACCATCGGTGATTTGGCGCGATCTTGCTCATAAGCGAGTAGTATAAAACTCGCAGGCAATATGGGTTTCTGAAATCACTGGCGATTCGCATAAATTTTGATAAAACCCAATTTTTTATTCACTTTTGAAATTAAATGTGCGTGGTGGTCATGAAATGCCACTTGATTGTCAGAGATTGTATCAATCACCGTTAATTTTGAAGTTCCAAATTATTGGATTTTTCTTCCGGGTGAATGAGATCACGGAACAATTTGTCTCACTAATGGTCAAAATATTTTTTTAACACCAGGCACTGAAAAGGACAACGTACCTCTGCAGCTCATGGCTGTCAGCAACAGACTTTCTAGCCAAATATAATTGAAGATCATCAGTATGAATCAGCCTGCACTCCAACGGTAAATCAAGCAGATATCGTTGAAAAATAACAAGAAAAGCAACGGACCAATGATGCTTCCTTGAGGCACACCGGATAAATTACCAAAACTGTAAGATTTAGCCTTTTCCAATTCTACCGATTTTTGTATAATGTATTCACTTGCAATCCAAGCTCCATGTGCGTAATGCAGTGTGAGGTTACTGCAGCAAGTTTGTTGTTGTCGATCATCCGGGATAGAACGCATGCTGATCCTCAGTAATGTGCGGTTTAGTGGCATATGACTGTGCTAATGTAAGTAAAACATGTAAAGCAAATTAAACTAGTGTAACCTTATATTTTCTGTCGAATTCTTTCAAAATATATAATAAAATTATGTAAAACATGTGAGACAACTGAACAAGCAGAAGAGATTAGATAGGGAAAAAAAAGTGAGAGAAGTAAAACTTGTATAACTTGTGAAATAAGTCAAAATAGTGTATTCTGTGTATTTGTTTCAAAAACAAGTTAATTATACAACAAGCATCGACTGTTTTAACAGTAAAACAGTCAAACATTGAACCATCGAAAATGACAAAATGTTGTACAACTATGCATACTCTACAGATCCCTGAAACTATTGAAATCATTCGAAGACTTTAATGGCTAATGGATATATTTTTATTGCGCTGTAACAGTGTAACACCATCACCGAAATGAACGACACTCTCATTTGATTTCCCTCCTTTTTTGCCCTCAATGCAGCTATTAAATTTGCAATCAAAGTGTCATTTTCCATTGCACCATGCCCTCGGACTCATTGGCCGAAAGGGTGTCAATTATCGCTACCAGGTATCCCGGGTCCTTCCAGTCAATCGCAAACGCAGCCCTTCGGAGATTTCTCATTAAAACACAAATTAAATAAATCAACGATTGCCTCCATCGTGCTGCTGCTGGATGTTTGCTCCGAAGGCTTTTGGGGATAAAAAACCACCGTACATTATTTATTTCCGCGCCACTGGGGGCCGTACCGGATCGGCGGACACTCTTTAGCCGGTCATAATATTGATCGAATCCGAAATCGGCCAGTGGACTGTGAAATTGAAAAATTGAGCTCACTGAACTCTGTTACATTTAATTTCGTTCCGAATGGGGAAATTAATTCCCGCCAAAGAATATGGCAATCGTCCTTGTGCGGATGTGTGTGTGTGCCTGCAAATGGTGGAAAAATTGACAAAACACTGCCACTGATGAATGCAAACACAGGATCGTTTGGGTTTTGTTGATATTTTCGATTGCCGGCTGTGTGTGGTGACCGTGTATAAAACCAATCAATGCAACGGGATTTGATTAGATAGATTGTTCATTATACGGCGACAAAGCTCGTTTTTGACGTAAATCTGATTAACGGAAAAGTCCAACTTTAAGCATTCTGTGATGGGCTTCAACAGGTCTACTATTATCACCGATCGTTGTTTTTTGTTCGACAAAAACTGATGGTAATTATGTTCTTCCAAAAAATTAAATTGGACTTTTTAATTTTCAACTAGAAGCGTCGAAATTAAAAACCATTAACGGTAACAAAACATGATATAGAACTTTCTCGATATCAGTGACGGTAGGGACCTAAAATTTAGACCCCAATATATTTCAAGCATCACCGTTAGTCCGCACTCTGGCCGAAAGGCCCGATGTTTTTGCTGATTCTGGAAAGATATTTACTTTTATAATGTGACTTCCGGCTGCAGTTTCAGTTATGCAAACTCACTCGTTTCGGTACACCGCTCCCAGTATTCCAGCCGTCCTGCGATGGGTGCAGTAGAAGCAAACGAAACAATGCCTGACAAGTACAGCAACGTCAACAAAAACAGGCGCAGATAAATCTTACGCTAATGTACTGTGTATGAAGATAACCTTGTCACACGGAAGAGAAATCGTTTCTCGGGGAACTTCATTTCCCGGCTGCGCAGTGCGCAGCTTATCTTAGTGACTTCATCCGCAAACACATCATCATTATTATTTTTTATATCTCCTCCCCTGCCGCCTGTCCGGTGAGATCTCGGCTGGCAGTCGTGTGACAGTATCTTGTCTTGTAGAGGATGGCGGTAATTTATTATTGATTCGAAAAGATATTAAACGTGAAATCTGTCACTTCGCGGGTATTCTTCCGGTGTCATCTCACAGCGAACATTACAGCGCGGTGTAGCGACACGCCGTCTCTAGTTTGTCCGAATTACCGAACCCAACCACGATATCGACCATGACAGGCGGTGCTGGCTGCACTGTAAGGCAGTTCTCGCAGTTAAACACATCGACACGAGACGCAGAATATAGGTGCACTGCAGCGGTGGCGGCGGCAATGGCAGTGGTCACTATCATGAAGTTCCATTAGTGTGCACACGGTATAGTCCGGCCGTACGCTGACATGTGGCATATGGTACTCGGCGCCGGCCGGGACCGCCAAGGGATCTGCTCACTTCCAGTGGCTTCCGGTACGGTCCATTGTTCCAGTCACTGTAGCGCTGGAGTACGACCGGAGACGGATAGGTCACAATGGACCGCACTTCCATGTACAACGTGTACGAGGTGGGGTTTTGTAACGTGAAACCAGATACTACTGTCACTGGAGTACCGTAAGATGAGATTGGTTTGAACACAAAAATGCAAACATCAAGCTGAATTATCTGAATGCCAAACATATCACAGAAAACTTGTTCACACTTGATATGAAAAATTGCCCACGCATTAACCCAACAACTGTTCTGGAGAAACATACATACGTATACTCTAACCCTGTTTACGGTACTAGTTTTTGGTGCTTGTAGGCGGATAAAAGGGAAGCGAGGTCGATTTTGTAGTCTCTCCGATCCGCATCCCAGGGTTTAGGGGAGCGTGCCAGTGTGACATCTTTTTACCATTAGTCATCGTTAGATGATTGATTGTAGATTATTACCAGCGTAACGATCGCCCCAAACCGCCCCGTCCTCCGCTCAAGGATTGTGTTTGTACCATCCTCCTACTGCCGGCTGGCTGTGGGTTTGTGGCTTCTTTTGCGGCTATTTAGAGTGTAAGCTCGTTTTCCGCTTTAGTCACGTTTGCTGGCCCAGTCTATTGATATTTGTCATGTTCTGCGGGAATGTGAAATCTGCGACGCGAGTATTTTTTTTGGGTTCACGTACAAGCTCCTTCGTATGCTGAGGCGATGGTGATGCAAATGGAGTATCTCCTATAGCAATAGATGTTTTAGTTGGAATTTGGTTACCGTGGGTGGAAAGTTTGTCTTGTTTTCCAATTTTTTTTTAATTATATTGTATAATAATAATAATAATATTAAAATAATAATTAAGTCTTAAGTCTAAAACCTTTAAAAAACGAAAGTATTGCTCGTTACACTCTAATAACTAGTAAATCATTCATCAACAATCAAATGATATTATTTTGATATTTGGGAGACATTTTTAATTATCATCAATAATTAAATTAAATCACCAGGAGTAATTGTAATTGCAAGACTGCGTGTATAATGAAAAATACTCAATGTATAAAAATTGTCGAAAAGTTAAGTTGAAATCTCCATGTTTTCTACACCTAAATATTTTAAATTGAATGGTGTTCTCCGTTGAAATACTGGTATCGTCGTGTGGTGTTTCTTTAGACACTTTTTCAAGTTTTTCAACTTCAATTGCGGGTCCTATTATAGATGATGGAACTCAACAATTTTTAGTTATATTTAACGCGGATATGTATGCTACAGTCAAAAATTATTTCATTTGAATTCATTGACAAACAAACTAAAGTTCATATAGCTATTAAAAAGTTGTTCATTGCTTCCGACTGGGGGCTACTTTGGATAATATAAGAAATCAATAGGATAGGACGATACAACAATTTTTTTTTAAACTTAATCATATTTCTTTCCATAAGTTATAATGGAAGGACCTATTTTCGAAATTCTTCGGTTTTCTTTGATGTGAATCGGAGAGCTTGTTGTAGATAGTCTGCCGACTGCATTTGAGCTGTCTTGCAGCGTCCGCGATGGACATGTCTACGGTTTTAAATATGTTGAGACGTTCCCGTGAATGTTCTTTCTAACAAATGGCCCTTGAATGCATGCCTGAAACTTATGTAGTATATTTCTGGAAATTATTGGCCTTTCGGTAGTTTGTACCGTACAAACACTAGCATAACCTTGCGAAATGACTGACAAAAAATTCACCGCATCCAACATTTTCTAGTTTGCCCCATTTCTAGTTTGCCTCCGAGTATTGATCGCAGGATTGTACGCTTGAAGACCCCAAGCGCTCGTTGATCGGCCCCTTTCACGTTCATGGAGCGCCTCCTGGAGAATCTGAGTCCTGTAGAGCGCAAATTTCATACGGATCATATGTACTGCCGGTAACCGTAAGTCAGTCCTATCTGTAATTTTGTCAATTTTGAGTTAGCATCGTATTTTGGCCTAGCTTTGAGTATATTATCAGATGTACCGATAAAAAATAGTGTTTTGTTCAACAAAAGTGGAAATCTATACCAAGTCGAATTGTCACATTAGGCAAAGTAACCGCAAGTCAGTCCCAGAAGAAAAATAACCGGAAGTCAGTCTCGATTTACAAAAAAAAAACATGCATAATACAACAGTAAAATGAATGGGGAGTAAAAAAGAGTTCGATACGACCGTTTATATGAAAATAAGTTATCTAGTAATAATTATCAATTATTGGGATTATTTTTTAGTTTAAATTGGTGATGAATTTATGTGGAGCAATTTTCTGCTAATACGAATTCAAGTCAATTTTTTTTCTTGGTTCGCTTCTTCGTGGATCTATCCGCAAAATCTTGAGTATCGAAAAAACTTCCATCAGAATCCAGGGAATCGTTCCAAGAAATCTCCAAAGGTGATGCTCGAACCTAAAATGGATTTGGATCATCTTGACGGGTTCGCCACAGAAGGCAGAATCACGAAAGGCAGAAGCACGAAAGGCAGAAGCACGAAAGGCAGAATCATGAAAGGCAGAACTTTATGACCGTACACACAAGGCAGAATATTTCAAAAGGCAGAATATCGAAGGGCACGAAAGGCAGAATCACTGGTAGCAGAACCTGACTTACGATAGCCAAGTGCGTGATGGTAAATGGGTGCGAATGCTGGTCACGGTATCAAAGCTCCTACTCTACATTTATTATTTAATATTATTTGGTAACCAGACATAATAACTGGTCACACAGCGATGACCAGTTTTTTTGAGAGGTGCAGATAAAGCCTAATCATTAGATCCGAGACGCGCAAACTGGTTTGGCTCAGATCCTGAAGAGTCTCACGGCATCGCGGGGAGTAATTTTTCGATGGTAGGTATAACTTACACTAGTCTCAACGGCTTGTTGATTATAATTAACATAAAACAATTCATGCGGCGAAGACACATCATCGAGGGCAAGGAACCGAGGCGGCACAAAGCCGCCGTGGTTTCCGCGGTCCGAGCCGGCCGCCGACCCTCCGTCGGAAGCGGCGGCCTCTCGCATACAAACAACTGATCTACTGGTTTTCTAGGATTATTCAAACAGGTTTTCTTTCCCTTAGTTAAGTCCGAACGAGCGGTAGCGAGTAAGGACAGCATACATTTGGACAATAAAGCGGCCAAAGGCCGCGAGTGTGTGTTGTTAAAAAGAAAATAGACCAAATTTTGATTCTGCCATTCGTGCTCTTTGTGCTCTTTGTGATTCTGCCATTCGTTATTCTGCCTTATGAAATATTCTGCCTTTCGTAATTCTGCTTTTCGTGATTCTGCCTTTCGTGATTCTGCCTTTCGTAGGAGACCCTTGACGGGTTCTTGACATTTGTTGTCGGATGAACTAACTGCAGTCCCGGCTTCAGTTTCTTTATCCGAGTCCTCACCGGATGAGCTTTCATCGGTTCCGTACATCATGAGATTTTCCAACGTCGACATTTCTTAAAACGTTCTCATGGACATACACTTCCTAACAGCGAAGGATTGACAGTTTTCCACGGCAACGAATAACAACACGTCAACACGCACTATAGTTTCAACATGGCAATGTGACTGACTTGCGGTTACTTTTCTCCTCGGTGTAGAATGTAACGGCAAGTCAGTCACACTCAAGGTTTTTATCATAAAATCAATTATATCAATGGTTTTTACAACGTAATTAGTGCAGGCTAGTATGCAAACTAGATTTTAGCTTGAATATTGTCAAAATAATTCATCTTAAATAAGTGATAACTGAGCGTGATTGAAATATCTTTCGAAGCTGTTTTCTCGTTTTAACATTTTTACAGATGGGACTGACTTGCGGTTACCGGCAGTGTAGGTTACGAAACCTAAGCTGGCTACGCAATCCGTAATAAGCCTTATTCGCTGCCGCAATCCGTCTTCTCACCTCGCGGCTCACCTCGTTGTCACTTGTCACAAGAGTACTAAGATAAACGAATTCGTCGACCACTTTGAAAGAATCCGTAAGAGCCGTAAAGGCCTCCTCAACAGCTCTACGGTTATCAACAATGATATCAATGACGTCCGCGAAGTCCGTGATGATGGTGCCGCTTCTCTGCACACCAGCCCTTCGTAATGCACCTTCTGAAGCTATGTTGAACAGCAAGTTCAGGAGCCCGTCACCTTGCTTCAGACCATCTAACGCCACAAACGCATCTGAAAATTCACCCGCTGTCCTGACGCATGATGTGAAACCGTCAAGCGTCGCACGTAACAGTTTTGTTGGAAAACCATGTTCCAGCATTATTTGACACAGCTCGTTGCGTTTCACTGTATCGTACGCCACCTTAAAGACAATAAACAGATGATGTGTCTGCAAGTTGTGTTCTCGAAGCTTGTCGAGGATCAGACTCAAGGTAATCTTCTGGTCCGTTGTAGATCACCCCACTCGAAAACCGCATTGGTATTCTCCAACGAAGGCTTCCTGCAACGGCATAGTCCCTGGAACAGGACACAGGAGAAAATTTTATAAGCGGAATTAAGGAGGATTATGCCTCAATAATTACTACAGTCGAGTCTATGTCCTTACTTGGAGATAAGGCATGTGAGTCCTTCCAGCCAGTCCTTAGGTAATTGTTCCACAGACCATACCCTTAGGATAATCACAGCCGCTCGCTTCTGACTTTGAAAAGTACGGCCGGTAAGCCGTCCTTCCCAGCGATTTTGTGGTTCTTTAGCTCTTTGCAAGCAGTTTTTCCCATGTCCAATGTTGGTGGGTCCACAGCTTGTCCGTCCTCCCCAATTTCCATCCTGTTCCCCTTGACGACTCTCCTACCTTCCTAACCGTTAACCACCACTTCAAAATGTTGCTTCCAACGCCTGGCCACCTGCGAATTATCGGTAATCAGATTCCCCTTCCTGCCATTACATATGGCAGGTACTGGCACGGTCCGGTTCCTGATTCTGTTAATCGTTCTATAGAAGCTTGTCGTATTGTGCCTGGTGAAATAATTCAACAGTTCTTACGACGGTAAAGCTTCTTTCCGGTAGCTCTCACCCCCCGGTGTTTGTCCCGCATGTGACGCGTCACACGATTAGCTGCTCGTACAGGTCCACTCCAGCTGGTTCACTGATCCGTCTATGAACTCTCCGAAAATACTCTGCAACAATTACTTTCGCTGATAACCTCTGGATGTCCAGACGTATCACCGATCTCGATTAAAATACGTTGGACAACCGGGCACGAATCTTGCCTACCACGAAATAGTGATCCGAGTCGATGTCCCTCGAAAGGACCGCATATCTATGATGTCTGAAAATTGCCGGCAGTCGATCATCATGTGGTCGATCTGAGAGCAGGCCTCTTCATTGGGGTGTCTCCAGGTGTGCTTCCGAATGTTCAGACGTGCAAATGGATACTACAGATAGTCATTCCCCTAGCCGCGGCTAAGTTCACTAACCTCCAGCCGTTGTCGTTGGTAGTAGAGTGAAGGCTTTCCCTACCAATAACGGGACGAAAGAACTCCCCTCGCCTGACTTGTGCGATCGTATCTCCGATGACAATCTTCATATTGTGTTGTAGGCACTCTCTATACGATAGAATTCCTCCTTTACGTCATCGGTTTTATCGTTTGTCATCGCATACACGTTGATAAGGCTGAAATTGAAGAATCTGCCCTTGATCTTCAATACGCATAGACGGTCATCAATAGGTCTCCACCTAATGACACGCTTCATTTGGTTTTCGAGTAGCACGAAACCGACGCTCCGCTTCGCTCTGTCGCCACCACTGTAGTAGATGTGGTACTTGAAAGAAGTGCCCGCGGTTGGACCAACCGCCCAAATCCATCTTGTATGGCCGGTTCGAGCAGAGTCCTCACAGTCCAAGTGCCAAGTTTCCAATCGTTGTCTTTTTTGTTTGCTTAGGTCTATACTGATTCTTCCGATTCGTATCACTCTCTGGATTGTTCGTAGTATGTTTATTTTAGCATGCTGCTTTACTAGGGCTGCGATGCCTAGTCTCGCGATGGGGCTGCCGTCTTGGGTGTAGCTGGCGAAACATCGCATTTTATAATTCAGCCGTCCGGTCCGGATCAGCCGCTGTTTGAGCAGCCCCTAACCTAGGGAACAGACCCTCAGGCAAACTGCTCTTCAAGAAGAACAGCTCCCCTTTCTTGTCCACAAACGACCAAGTTCCCACCGGTTCACCGATTTTCCCTTGGTTGCTCGTATCCCAGTCGGTACCACGTGGAGGTAGAGATAGGAGTTGCTGGGCATTATGGTATGGACCACACTGCCCAAGTAACATTCAGAATGCTTCAAGAATTTATTCTGGTTTTGTTTTTGTTTCAAGTTGGTTTGCATTAAAGCCTTCGATTGTAAGTAGATTTTATTTGGTAGCCATGAAATATGTTCTGCAAATAGGCTTTACAAACCATCATATGTCTACCATAATAGAACTTAGCTTCACAGTTTTAAAAACGGTCTTAAATTTGTAATATACTGACTTTTATAACAAGCAAATAAAACCAGAAATACATAACCCATGGAGTTGTATGATAGTCCCTCTTGAAGCTAAGATATATTTTCAAGCTGTAATTTCCTTCTGAACAGAGTTTGTTATGGCAACCCCGCCATGTACGTTATGATTGGGGCTTGTATAAAACTTGATGATCGGAACATAGCCAGACGAATGCCATGATAGGTTTACTTAGGTTATGATTTGCTATGTTCTGATCAAATTATAAGAATTGGTTATGACGAAGTTTTTAAATATTTTCGGGGTTTTATTCTAAAACAACATGTCGTATTGAATGGAAAAATTGCAAACTTTTGTAATTATATCTGAAATCAGCATTTTCTTTTGCGAGAATAACAAAACCACACCATTGTTTTGAAAATATAATGATAGCTAGCGACATACATTTAACAAAATACTCTAAATAATGGCATTTATTTATTTATCACCTTAGTTTAGAGAAATTAAATTTTAATTATATATTCATTTCTTACCGAATTCCTTCGGCGCGTATCATTTGCGATAAAATTCGTGGCCGGTTTTACCATAAATATTTTATGGCATGTGTTTTCACATGCATGAAAACAATTTAAAGGCAACAATAAATTCATTAATCAGTCAAGATGGAAAAAAAATTTACACACTTTTGTTTTCACGACACTGCCGAAAAAAAACCCCTGTCATAGAGAAACAAAACCAAGATAAAATTCAATGCATCACGCTTAATTTGGAAAAATTATTTCAAATAAAATTTCGAGGCCGTTATGTGGTAAGTAAATCAGGTTGTTTAAAACATCTGGTCTTATTGAGCGGGGGCCTAGTGTGGTTGGTAAAGTCTCCGCCAACCACGCTCGACGCCTGGGTTCGAATCCCACCGCCGACATAGGTGTTGATGGTTGTGAGGTGGCGTGATCCACTCACAACCAACCCAACTGTTCTAGATTCAATCCTAGCCGACACCGGGAGATTTTCTGAGGCGAAAAATCTCTGGGATCACGCCTTCCATCGCATGAGGAAGTAAAGCCGTTGGCGCCGGTCCGTTAATAAACGGGTCGTGAGTTAGGGTCCTGGGTATGGAGTCGCCTCCCTGGGCGTCGGTGATTGGCCACAACAGTGGCGGAACTAGACCGACGGAAAATAAGCGAGAATAAAAAAAAACATCTGGTCTTATGTTGGAGCGTATATGAAGTTTTGATGACTGTAATAAAGCTGGGCCAACTAGCCTTAACACATGTTTGTAGCTGTTGTAAGTAGGTTGTTATAACCGCATGGTCGGCATTGAAGGTTTTATGTTTTAGATGTATCATATACTAAACAACTTTGATATGACCAATTTAGTTACTTGGGTGGGGTCTATTTCATGCCAACTAGTACGGGTGTATTGCTGGTACGTATTGCCAGCCGTTAACCAACCTTATGTTAGATTACGAACGCTATATAGCTGTGCCAGGGGGAGCTGAGAGTCCCGAGAGTCTTATCGAGAAAATCAGTCAAAATTCCCGACACCACGCATGGATGATATTTGTCGTGTGAACAGGTGGTCTTGTTGAAAAGGGCAGTGGTCCTTCCAGTAGAGGTCCCGAAGTGCTGGGGCCACAATCTTCTCCAGAACCTAGGTCTTATAGTACGCGGCCTGGGTTTTCACGTTTTTTTTTCGATAAACGCCAGTGGGAGCTCTCCACGCCTGGATACGATCCCTTAAACCTTGACCGACGCGGCACCACGGAATGTTTATGTGGGACTGGGGATGCTGGCCAACGCTGTTAAAAGACAAAGAGTGTCTCACCGAAGACACAAACTCCTGACCTGCGTTCCGCGAAAGTATCAGGTTGGCTCTGTCCAGCCTCTTCTTCATTGTAAACTTCGTTACCCAGTGAACCTTGCAGGGTAAATTCTTGTGTTTTTGCCAGTGAAGGATTTGCAGGGAAATTTTTTGTGTCGTGTAAATCAAATCCTGAAATTGTTTTTGTCAGCCTGCAACATTTTCAAGGCGATCAACACGTTTTCTGTGCCATTGTTGACCTATAGCTTCGGGGTGGTAATCCCCGAAGTCTTACTCAGAGGCGCTAGAACGAGCAGTGCGAATGGCGTTTACTAAGCATCGGATGCACCACCCCAGATGGAGTAGAAAAAGGCATCACCGACATTAAAGCGCTGTGTGTAGCTCAGATTCAACGATTTACCTTGCTGTTTGTGAAGCAGACTTCGGGCCCTGGCGCAGGAGGACTTTCCATACAAACCGTACAAGAAAAAGCTACAGCTTGAAAGCAAAAGATCCTTCATGGGACGCACGACCACCACCTGAGTATTGCACACGTATACAATGTGGCATCAAATGCGTGGTTGATGTGAGGTGATCACTTTTCGGAGGGTTTTATGGTGGCCCTATTAGAAGCCAGATCCAGTCCTAGTGAATAGTTGCAGTAAGCTGTACGGGGATCGCGAGACCACAACGGATATCCTCGTTCGTGTCACTCGCCCTGATATTGCGGTCCACGAGAAAAGGATGAAACGAGTGACGTTTATCGAAATCGCTGCACTGCAACATTCTCGGCCAACATGAAGTCCACATTAATGAAGACCCTACGCACAGCTGGAGCAGATCTACGACAGCTGCCCGCGACTTGAATGCAAACGGTTAGTTGAGAAGAACAACGCCGCACAGACAAGAATACTGCAACACTATACGAGAGCGAACGTGGAACAATATCGACAGGCAAGGAACAGCCAAAATTCAGTCTTCCGAAGGAAGAAGCGCCAGCAAGACCGAGATCTCTTAGCGATGGTAAAGTTGTACCAAGCTAACGGCACCAGGAAATTCTACGAGAGGGTGAACAGTTCCCGTAAACGCTACGTGCCACAAGCCGATTTGTGCAGGAGCATTGCATTACTACGGATTTCCGGACAAAGTAACGCGGTTGGTAAAGGCGACGATGGATCGAGTGATGTGTGTTGGTTGAGTATCGGGGGCAATTTCGAGCCTCTTTGAACCCGAAGAAGTTTAATGCCTCTCGTGCCTACTGTTTAACATTGCCCTGGACAGTGTCATTAGAAGAGCGGGAATTAACACGAGTTGCACGATATTCCAAAAGTCGATTCAACTATTTGGCTTCGTCGACGATATCGATCGACATCACGACCCAGACCTTTGTGTAGATGACGGATACGTACATCGGATTGGACTGGTCATCAACGCATCGAAGACGAACACATGACGACATGAAGGAAAGAGGTTCACGAGAAGACAGTGCTAATCTCCCACCTCGAGTTCAAGTTGGTGGTGATTAAATCAAGGTGGTCGATGAGTTTGTGTACCTGGGCTCACTGGTAGCTGCCGACAACGATACCAGCAGAGAAATTCATCTGTGCATTATGGCAGGGAATCGTGCATACTTTGGTCTCCGGAGGACGCACCGACCGGGTAGAATTCGTCACCGCACCAAGTTAACCATCTACAAGACGCTGATCAAATCGGTAGGCGTCAACGGGCATGAGACATGGACTATGCTTGTGGAAGACTAACGCACCCTTGCGGTCTTCCAGCGTCAGGTGTTTCGTACCATCTTCGGTGGACTGCAGATGTAGAACGGAGGGTAGAGAACGTGAATGAACCACGAACTGCAGCAGCTGCTTGGGGAGCCATCTATCGTCCACACCGATTGGCAGGTTGTACTGGGTAGAGCATGTCGTAAGGTGTTGTCGCCCGACAAACCCGGTTAAGATGGTTCTTGACACCAATCCGTCAGGGACGAGACGGAGAGGTGCACGGCGGGCAAGGTGGAAGACGACCTACGGAAGCTATGCAGACTGCAGAGCTGGTGAACTGCAGCCATGGACGTAAAGTCGATCTACGATGTGACGTTCGGCAGTACACTGTTCACAAACTCATGGCAACCACTGGCGGTCTGCTGCAGTGTAGACCACTCAGTTATAGAGAAGGCCATTAATTAGGCTCCCGGACTATTTCGGGTGGTCATGTAAAAGCTTGAATGATTGCACATTTTCAGAGACACGGAAACGACGAAAGCTGGTCTCCTTGCCGGAGGCAGGTAAATAACCTGGTGACCCGTTGGTATACAGCGGATTATAACCTATAATTATAATTATTGTAATTATAATCTATAAAATATTTATTATTAATATACCGGTAAGATACACCGAGGGTGTGAACTGTTTTGGTAGGTCGAGCTACCGATTTGGCTTCCGGAAACGCAGGTCCACGGTGAATGCTAACTTATTTGTCACCAAAACAGCTGAGGTAGCACTCCAGCGTAAGAGATGGGGCATTCATTTTTGCAAAATCGTCACGTGCTAGTCACTGTGCAAGACTACTACTTTACTTGAATTTTTTATTCGTCCTTCTCCAGATTTTGAGACAAACTCTACATCTAATTGATTGATTTTAAAAGTTTGCTCCGAATTTCGTATGTTTTTTCCGATGTCGATTACTAGATATATTATTTCGGATAATAGTAGCACCGAACAACTTCCTCAGCATTTAAAATCTGCATTGCGATAGAAAAATACCACTGAGCCTACCAAGAGAAAAAAAACAAGAAAAATCGTGAACTGATGACGTGATGATAATAGGTTAATAATATTTGAATCAACCATTTTTTTCGGCTGCTTTATTTCAGAGGATCACTTTACAATTGCCTTGGATTTCAGCCTCCAAACCAGCATTTCGTATTCATTACCAGGACGAACACAAAGTATCCGAACAATTCAATAGTCAGTGTGACGGATGCAGCCGACTGCATTCATGGGATTTTTTTTCACGAGCTTTTCAATTTCTCTGTATGCACTCCGAAACATTTTAACGTCACTCGCAGCGTACTGGAGCAGAGCGGAGGATAGGACGAGAAAACGGACGAAGTCTGCGTACAGAATGGAATGACGCTGAATTGCGATGGAAGTGACAACGCCCGATGACATGCTTTTTCAGTCGGCACTGACGACGGTGATGGGTAAAAAGGTGCGATAACAATGAAATGCTGGACCGATATCAGAAGTGGGCGAAGGTTTACCTATACGTAGCCACCCGAGCGTATCCAGCGTCGCATTGTTCGGGCGATTTTAATGACGGGATCGTTTGACTCTGCCAATTCTCATTCCCCTGAACAGAAGCGAAAGCACTCCGATTATCCTCGACGGTATCGGAAAAAGTCCCTTCCACTCAGCTTATCGCATCCGAAATAAAAGAGCCATGCATTCTGGCGATGCCATTGTTTGGAAAGGCTTTTTTATTCACTTTTGTATCACAAATTGCGGGACAAATTGTTTCGATTGCTGCGGCTGACAGCCGTTAGAACGGCCACGACGACGATGACGATGCCGTCGCACAAAACCGGGGCACCGGAGCGATTATCAGGGCGCACAATGTTTGAAAAGCTTTTCCGTAATTTTGAATTTGGAAAAGGTGTGAAAAAGGGTTCCTTTGAATGAAGTTGGGTACGACAACGCAGCCGGGCAGCAAACGAGAAAGATCTGCGGTGAAACCATCGACAGCGGCAGTCCGTTTTTAATGAGCACATTTTCGGTTGTGTGATCAGGGACTGCTTACGATTATTGTTATTGTGGCGCTAAGGCTGAAGGCTTCGGTGCCTTTTATCTTTTGGTTACTATTAATTCAAACCAAAACGCTTCTGGATCATGGTGCTTTATGCTAGGAAAATGGAAAAACAAAGTGGAAAAGTTATTGCGGTTGGCTTTTCTCACATTAACGGGATTTGCCCTCGGTGCCAGCGTTTGCATTAATTGGACGTCACTCACATGAAATACACGAACGCTTCTCGAAACAATATTATTCTCTGCGGAAGAGGACTTTTAAAAAAGTGTCGCGAAAAATCTTCCGCACAACTTACATAATTATATGGAACGAACCAATTTTTTGCCCGCTTTTCGGTTTTAACTCACGAATGCCGAACTCTTGTAAGGCGGCTCTTTTGCACAAACCTGTAATCAACTCAATTAATGGCACGCGGATCGTGCCAACTGCGTAAATCGTCGCTTTCCTTTTTCAGCCGTGTTGAGACCCTCGATAAAATTACATTCCAACCATCCGAACAGTGGCAGTAGCAGATTTATTACCGGCCGTCCCCATCAGATGCCCACTTTGTGCCTGCCCCCGCGCTGAATGCCGAGAATCAATTCACGCTACCTGGCCGGGTTTGATTCGGCCGAATAAACTCAGCCAGCCCAAAGCAGTTTTCTTCCTTCCTGCTTGGCGCCACTAGAGAAGGACAAGTAATGGTTCCGCTGAGGGCACTTTTCTTCGGGATACCAAACTTTAAGCGGCTCGCGGTACGAAGATGGAGAAGAAAATTAACCTAGTCAGGCCGAGAGCAGGCAGACGCTAGACGCCAAGGCACACAAAAATTTGTGTATGGGCGTGTGCAAATAGGTGTGCTACATCAAAATGTAAATCACGAAGCCGGAGCTGACTCACGCGCCATTACAACTTTTGCAGCAGTTTTACCGCACTTGTTAGCGAAGGCAGAAAATGAGTTACCTGGAAAATGAGGTGAACCGGGGCACCGGGGTGAAACATGGGATAGATTATTTAAAATTTGCCATTCCAAATGAAGTTGGAATTACAGTGAAAAAATGTGTCCATTGATTTAAGCTCTTACTTTTTTCTTTCCAGTTCGGTTGTGTTCGACCGGGAACTAAGTTACGTGAAAAGTCAAAACAGAGCTATTTATATGCGTATATTTTGTATTTTGGGATTTAATATTTTTAAAGGCACTCGTACTGCTTAAAAAATGGAAATTGAAATATATTTTTCAAAAAAAATCTGTAGTTATTCAGTTTTAATTTCAAAGTAGTTTAAAACTGTTGAAATATTGTTTAAACAAGAAGTTTATAGACTTCACTTCAAATTGTGGGTTTTGCGCTAACGTAAGAACCATACGACACTCAACGACACGCGACGCGTTACAAGACACAACACTTGCCGTTTTTATATTAAATAGAAATATTAAAATTTACCTTAAGAGGTCGACCAGTTTCCTGCTGTAGAGTCAGTATCTACAAAATGTTTACTCAAGGGTGAAATCCAAATTTTCGTACCTGTTTTTCTTTTAACCTCACTGTGTCAAAAATTCAATAATATGTAAAAAATTAAAACACGGTAGAATTAGTGATTGATTAGTTTGATACCAACTAAAGAATTCACAAATATTGGTGGTGTAATCGGAAACGCATCTGACCGGAGATTAGAAGTTGTGGGTTCGAGTCCCACCTGCTGGACTATATTTTTCGTAAATTTCTAAATAATTATTTCTTCAGTTAGTACATTTTTCAATCGTTAGCTCCACATTTACTGCTTGAAACAGAAACAGATAAATAAGGTTACTGTAAAACGAATAACTGTTCAAGAAATCTTTGCTATATTAAAAAGACTGGATGCTTCTAAAGGTTGAGGGCTAGATAGAATTTCACTCTCACTTATGAAAAATTAGCTGCATTTTTCTGGCAACCTTTGTTTTGGCTTTAATCTGGACAATTACCATCAGTCTGGAAAAAAATCATTACTTATTCGTATTTTTAAATCGGGTAAGAGATTTAATATCAAAAATTATCGTGGCATTGCAATGATACAAGCATCCCGAACTTTTTGACTTTTTATTTGACGAATAGGACACAAACGGTTAGGTTAAAGGGACATCTGGAGTTCCGCAATGCTCCTATTTAGGCCATTTGTTTTTCATTTTATTCGTTAATGGTGTTGCTCTTTCATATTTTTATTGAATCCATTTAGGTATCACTGGAATAACTACGTACGTCTACACATTCACCCTACGGGGAATTGAACCATTGCTGCTGCCATCTGATCATAGAGAATAATTTCCTGATACTTCGTATACGCCTTGTGATAGGTTGGCCGAAGCACTGTACTGTACACCCTGTCTAATGGTGATCCTGATAGGCATCAATGCGGACAAGACGCGTCGTATCAAATAAACGTGTCAAATGAATGTTGTGTGGTAGTAGGTAGCTTCCAGTTTACCACGATAACTGTTAGTATCTAGCACTTTGGATCACACTGGCCTATCATATTTAAGTATGTACTGCCATACACCGCTGAACTATTCGACATTATTCGAGATAGTGCTGCAATAACCGTTGGAGTCGTCTTATATACATAGTTGACATGGCTCTTGATCGTGAGCTCGTTGTCAACCATAACTCTCAATAGCTTCAAAGATCGCTTTGAGCCTTCTCCATTGCATGTTGCTCAAATTTGCGGTTATTCACGACCGTGCCCTCCGTCTTATAGTGCGCCAACTTTATTTTCCTAGACTGCATCCCGTCCTCGACCTTGCGTATACAATTCACCACCATCATCTCGACCTCTCCGAACGACTCGCCGTAGAACTCTTGCATTATGTCGTCCGCGAAGCCGACGATCACAACCCCTACAGCGAACTTTAGCTTCAACACCCGGTCATACATGACACTTCACAATACCGGGCCAAAAATGGAACTTAGCGGTATTCCACCGGTGATTGGGATGCACTCCTTTGTATCATAAATTAGTACTCGATTCTGGAAGTAATTTTCCAAAATTTTGTACAGCAACCCCGATAGGTGGATGTTCCTAAACAAGAGCGCTATGGAGTCCAAAACTGTGCTATTGAATGCATTTTTTTCTCGTCAAGCGTGATTATTTTGTAATCGCCGTTCTTCTTGCGCTGTAGTGTTACACTACCGCATTTTTGGTGACGGAGAGAATAGAGTCCAGCGTGAGCCTACCCTTCCTGAAGCCGAATCGGCTACTTGCCAGGCCGTATATACCCTCTGTGTACTTCATCATTCTGTGGAGGATAATCCTCCCTGGCGGTATCTCAACCTTCGGCAATAGGATAAGTTCGCTTCCATCTTTCCGGGAAGTCATCCAAGCACTTCTACCTGACATCCCGGAACAGCCGATGGCCGGCCTTTTCACTGTTTATTTTATCACAAGGAATACTTTATTCGCACTGTCAGTGATAATGCCAAGATGTGATCGGTGTCTTTCTTGTAAAAGTATTCTACTTCATCCTTGCGGTCGTGGCACGTCTTTGTTTACTATACTGGGATGCATTCTGTAAAATTGGAAATGAAACGGGCAAATGTTGCGTCAGATTTCAAACGCTAATAACAGCATAACCACATGATGGATAACAATAATCAATATGTTGTTGGATAGATAAAATGTATAACAATTTTGTAATGTGTTAATTATCACTCTAATTTCATTGCTAAGCGGTAAAATTGATAATAATTTCAATAACAAATTTACGCGAATAATGAACCAATTACATGCGTGCATTCCTAGCACAGACGACGTGAATGGACACCATCCGTTCCCTGTGATATTCCCTGTGTCAATTTCGAAATAAAAATTGACAGAGTCTCCCCGTCCCAATAGGTCAATTTATTTTTGCTTCCATGAGCTTAGACTAATATGATGTCTCGAAGGTAAAAGTTTTCCTAAAAGTTTGAAACAATACCCATCCTTGAACAATCTCTAAACCTGCGTGTTAGGTACTGTAGAACCTCATAAAAACTGATGTCTTGAAAGAAAACATGCCAGTAAAAGCAACAGTACCAGTGGAGTATAGAACCGCAAGTCTCTCGTCGTCTATGATTGCAGTGGTACTCTTCTATTCGTACTGCAGCAGTACTATTCGTATTGCAGTGGTACACTTTTGTTCGTACATTTCTATTCGTATGCAATTGAGGAAAAACTACAATACTGCTGTTGATGGTGATTGAAAGTTTATTTCATAAATATGATTGCCATAAATTACTCAGCAAGAATTGTAAATTTTTGCAACGGATATTTATTTAATTTTATCTTCGATATTCAATAAATAATCGTGACCGGATAGTATCGAAAGAGTAAATTTCTAAATATATACATTTATAGAAGAGTAAGAACCTGCGAATGCTTGTGATTTTTTAGTTGATTTAGTAAGATTCGTACAGAATCTCTTTTTACATTTCAAAATTGTTAGATGATATATTATTATTCTAAGCGTAACCATAATAAACGTATATTTCCTGTCTTCGTAATACAGCGAATGTAGTTGCAGGCAAATGAAACAATTGTCAAGCAAAAAAATAAAAATGTAATTGTGGATTTCTACGTTTTTTTGCTGGAACTTGTTAGGAATTTTGTTCAAAATATTTTCTTATGTTTTCCAATTGATGAACCTTTGTTAGGGCTTCCATATTATTTTGAAAGTAAGATCCATACTATAGATTTGATGTAGTTAGAGTTAAATAAGACAAAACCATTTATTATGATAACGTAAGCATTATTGGATTTGGTTTTTGAGGATATAGAGATAATTCTGACTTTGACGCATTATGAGAAA
The DNA here is from genome assembly GCF_029784165.1 of Wyeomyia smithii. NCBI lineage: Eukaryota > Metazoa > Arthropoda > Insecta > Diptera > Culicidae > Wyeomyia > Wyeomyia smithii. The sequence goes on from NC_073696.1 coordinate 212,720,468, forward strand.
TTCTTGGTGCTTCTTCAACAAGCACGATATGCTGCCTTATTAAATACATATTTTTTTGCACAAAAAAAATACTAAAGGCATAATATCGCCAAATATAAATGATCTTTCTTCGAGTGTTGTTGAATATATTCCAAAAATTTATTTCCAGAGGAGGCTGAAAATAAACACATTGATTCTGTCTGCAGACTCTGTATATTTTGTAACAAAAAATCCCCTAATTACAGTGTTTAGTCCCACGTCACCATTTCATACAACCCTAGGGCTGTATACCTTGTAGTATTTTGCTTATCGTCACGATTTGGAGCCACCACATCACATCTGGCTTGTGGCAAAAAGGTTGGGATTCCGCATGAAACAGGCAACTCTTTTTGTCGTTTTTGTGGCTTTTCGATTTCGATTTTCCTGAGATCTTGTCTTCCTGGTAGTCGACAAACTTTCTCCAACTACTTTTTTACGGTTAACATTCTAAACACTTCTTTACGTTGACGATTGATTTGACCACATTCAACAATTTTGCCAACTTGACGTGCGAGTAGTTGGGTATTCGGGAGTATACCCCTTACTTTAGTATGGTGACATGCTATGGAAAGTTTAACTAAAATGCGCCCTAGTAATATGTATATTATTATGTCGCTGCCACTGAAAGGATTTTGAACGCAAATATCTTGATCGAAAGTTTACTCTCAATGTGGGATGATAATCGACATGGTTACGTTCACGTACAGATCTTGAACGCTGTACTTATCGATAAGTGTAGTTTTCTTCAAACTTTTAATATAATAATTCGCATATCTTTTCAGCAACTTAAAAGTAAGTTGAAAGTAGCAGGAAATGCAGCGGCCAACCAATTAACAGCTCTCTTTCAGTTCGCCATGTTTATTGAAGACCCATGTTGTGAGTGGGTCCTCCTTTTATTGAAGTTAGGCGTCATACACAGTTTGCGTAGCGCTTATAATTTCGACTTCAGACCATAGTTACGTAGCTGTCTCAACAACAACCCCCCTCACCTATATGTAACAATAACAAAAAATAACAAAAAACGCAACCCAACTCTCCTCTCCTCTTTCCTCTTATTGTATTTCGTGATTCCTGTACTGCCTATAAAAGCATAAGAGTCCCATATGACTTTCAGGCAAATGTTAGTTTTCGCTGTCAATGTATCTGATTTTGTTCAAAGTTTGAATGTTTGTTCTGAAAAATACTGAAAAAATACCAAACCTTGCTTGTCCTATATTTAAAATAAAGGCATACGAGTCCCATCTTAAATATATATTCAATTGTATTCTAAAAATTACATTTAACAATTGTTATCAATTAAAAGAATTGTTTACATACAGAATATCATTGTCTTAAAAAAAAATAAAAGCACAGTTCATGTTTTCAAGGTTTAACCGAAAATAAGTTAGAGCCATTAAATTGATTCAAGCTAATGTTTATTTTCGAAGAAATTTGAAAGTTATAGTAATGGTTTTTCTGGCAACTGCCTCCAGAAATCCTTTTTATCATCCGGAATGAGCGGAGTTAAAATATTCAGGAGTGTTGCCTTACGGTCTGCATCGATTCCTCGTGGACTTTTCAAGAATTTCAACGTAGACTCAAAGTCGAACGAGTTTTCGGCTATCACCTTTAGTTGTTTTTTGGTAAACAACATGCACCTGTCCATGTGTCTATCCGCTGAAACTAAATCGCTATATTGCATTTCGTATGATCCCCTGTGAAGTACAACTTGCCGTATATTTTCGATATATGGCCGAGGCTTCTGCTTGTTGAGCGTATATTGCGAAACACTAAAGGTGCATCGGAAGAAATTGACCGGTTTCATGTTTAAAACTTCTACGTTCTGTTTCGCAGTTTGTAGAACATCAATGAAATCTCCGAGAGTGATTGGCACAGTTCGCTTCATCTGTTTCTCTACTGCCGCGTGGAAACTGTCTGCAGCCATAAACGTGTGCCCAGTTTCAAAAAATTTGAGAACAAGCTTCTGCACCTTATTTAGTTTTGAGTTTATCAAAAGAATAAGGTGCAAGAACAAATTCCAATTTTTATTCTGGGCAGAACAATTGTCTAACCACAGAACAATTTCTACCGAGCAACCAAATTTTTGAATGACGCTGTGAAAGCAGCTTAAAATGTCACTAGACGACCTGCCACTGGTCGACTCATCCCAGGCGCAAGCTACAACGGGTACTGTTCTAGCATATTTGCCAACAGGGGCAAATGTCTCGTTGAACGCAATAAGCCGTTGAGAAAACACAATTGTTTTCAAGCCCTCTAATCGAGGAAGCTGGACAACCTGTAAAAAGTATCGAATGAAATATACGTAGTTGAATTATCCTGGTTGTAGCCTACCTTCTGTAGGTCTACAGCTAATACAACTTTTCCAGGAACAATTTCATCACCATCGTCACGATATGCTGTGCGGGATAAGCTTGCGAAACGCAAATGACTAGCATAACGGTCACAAATGGAGCAAATCTTTCTTTGATTTGCATGTGCCAAATGTCCTGTCTGCTTTTCATGTAGCGTAGCTGTGCCACAAATTTCGCACTGCTCATGGCCAAGTTTCACAAGAGAAATGTTCATTTGCTTCAGCACCTGGCAGTACAAAACATAGCTGACATCGAGAGATTGGGACTTTTGAAATTCCTCGTACATTTTTTTCTCCGACAAATCCGATGGTAAGTAGAGTCTATTCGGAGCATGCTCGCGTCGGTAGTGGGAAATTGTCGGGTTAAAAGAGGAAATGTGAGCTTTAATTGCGTCTCACTTTGAAGAATCTCTCTGGTATTTTCCTCGTTTTGTAGGTTTCGGAGATTCTCCTTCAATGCTTCTATATACAATGTTCCTGTTGTATCGGTAATTATGTTTTCAACATCTTTTACTTACACTTAAATTAAGGAGTTAGCTCACCCGCAGTGTTATGAATATCCAAGAGTAATTAGATGAAATTTTCGACAAACATTCTCCATTGCATAAGACCGGACCGACAGAGGTGTGTGCTCCAGTAAACCTCTATGGCTATTGGTAAAAAAAAAAAAATGGTGAAATTTCTATCGTCTACTTCATGAAATAAACTCGATAATTCTATAAGGTACTTTGAGATAAATTGGGGTGAAATTGATTACCATTGAAATCCATACATTCTTTTGGCAACGTGCTTTTTGAAGTAGAATACTTCTCTCAGGAAGTTCGGCTACATAGGGATGTGAAATGAAAATCTAAAACCGAAAAAAGTGAAAAATATGTCCAATTTCAAATGCTAATAAATTGGTTAGTATTCGATGGATTTCCTTCGTTCTTGCAGCAATAGATTGGAAAATCTTCTAAAATTCTTCCCAAAATAAGATAATTGTAATTTTATTATTCACACTATTGTACACGCAAAAGTTGAAGTCTTGTACAATCATTGTGTCTTCCCGATTCGCACAAATGTTGCACAGAAATCGCACAATAAATGTGTGAAACCCATAACGCAACAGTTGTACTGCGAATACATTGACATAGAATGAAATAAGAATATGTATCATATACCGACACTTTATTTCTCACGTCGAGTGTATTTGTGACTGCACGCGCTTTTTTCTCAAGCGACGAGAGAAATTTCTTTCTCGCTCGTAGAATTTCCATAGACACGTCACATACAATTTGCAGGTTGCTCTTTCGCTTCTCTTTCGGTTCGAATTGCGACGCGCAAGGCGATATCTCGTTGCTTCACGAATTGAGCGAGACACCCCTGCTGTACATACTTGATACAAGTGTTGTTAGTCTCTCACTCTTACTGTCGGTGCGTGCTTGCTGCTATTCAGAGGAATGCATGAAGAAGAAAAAGTATCTCGAAAGCGTGTGTGCAAAAGACTTGAAAAGCGTAGCATATGTCTCGTCCTCAAGCAGAAAGGAGGAGAATGGTTTTGCTTCTCGCTCGTTTTGCAATGCTGCTTGATACCAGTTGAAACTGTTTAGGTGTAGTAGTTTGGAGCTGCCAAATACATTGGAGAAACGCTAGAGCATTAGTTGCGTTATGCCCAACACGCAATCCTTGTACTGGTTCCGAACTACATCAACAATTGCGCTAAAAACGCACAATTTTGTACTGGTTTCGCACCATCCAACTTTTGCGTGTACTATTGAAAATAGTCAAGCCTTGTCAAAACGAAAAATTCGACCTCTGATTGGTCGTTATATGCTTGCTTCCCAAGCACGGTCGACAGGATCATATACCTTGCAATTGAAAACATGCTATTTGGCCTATATAAGAGCCTGTTTCAGCCGGAGCCGCTCATAATAGTTCTAGACAGCGACAACAGCAGTCGTCCTTCCTTAGCAGCAGCACTAGCCCTGTGGTTGGTCACCACGTCTCAGGAGCAGCGCGGTTTTTCTCAGCGTGTGTCGCCAGACAGCCATTATTCCCCCCGTGTTGGGGCAGCATGAAGATTGCCATCAGGAAATCCAATTTTGGAAATCAAAATGCCTTTTACAAGGCAACTAAACAGGTCATTGAAAGTTAATAATTTTTGTCAACGCAAGCAAGCATTCTGTGTTGCATCCTAGCAATTTAAATTTGTCGCACCCGTCTAATTTACTGAATGTGAAATAGCTTCCACAGTGCATGTTGTTCGTGTATCTCAATTCCCCCAATGTTAGGGCAGCTCAAAGGTTGTAATTAGCAACCGATTTTGAACCGCAACATGCTTTTTTCAAGGCAAATAAAAAAATAATTGAAGGTTAATGATTTTCTGGCATCAACACAAGCAGACATTCTGTGTTGCAACATGATGCAACACGTAACAGCGAGTAAACGAAATCGCTTGATGTTACAAGCCGCAATACGGTTAGGGGTTAAATCGTTCCGTGTGTGAGAGCACCATCGGTGTTTATTCGCTGGATACAAAAATCAAATGCGAATTGTGGAATAATTCGTCTAAAGAACATAAGGAAATGGTAAACCTGAACTGAAAGGCGTGGCCTATTACGTAGCACCCTACGGCTATAAAAGAGTGTTTCTGGGAAAACAAGCTACATTCACTAGTCGGAAGGTGAGCTGGATGGACCTCCACAACGTTAACAGCAGTAGCAGCAGATATCAGCACTCAGCAGTAACAAAGGATAACAGCGGGTTGCTCCTGTGGCTGCCTTCAAATTAAACAAATCACTTGCCCTGTGGTTGGTTACGACGTCTCAGGCCTCTGCCAGGCTGAACGCCAACGCGAGCGATCGGGCGAGATTTTTGCCGTACATCAGCCGGCACTTCCTCTAATGGAAAAGTTGGATCATTTTGTCCAGAAGAATATTACTGTCGGTAATATTACACAGATGCGATTGCATTATATCTGATATGGAAATGAACAATTGTTCTTTTGAGGACAAATAAAACACTTAATTTGAAGAGTTAATAGCTTTGGGTACCAGTAGCAGTATGGTAACAGCCTCAGATGTAGGTGCAGCCGGTACTTCCCTAAGGCCGATTTTATCAGGAAGTAAATGGAAGCGGCACACAGTGCGTTGAGCCATAGCCAAAAATCGTTTTTCTTTCTTTTTTATTTGGATGCACCAAGTACTCAGAAGTGTTCACAGATATCTCTTGGGTTGTGAACAAGTATTGGTGAGTTTTGGGAAGCATCACAAATACTAATACAAGCATAGCAATTAGCAGCAGCAGCATAGCGGTAGCGTTTAGAGCAATCATTAGTTTCACATTCCGTGTTAAATTGTCGCGCTTTTACTAAACGTTGGTAAAACCTAATTACTTCGTGTATTCCAATAACACAAAATGGAAAATAACAATCAAGGTTAGTGCAATATATTTCATTGATAGAGAGACTTGGTTTCGATTGCGTGTATGATTAATCGGTATCATGAGTTGGTGAAGGTATTAATCCTTAAAAAAACGCGACCTCAAACTTTCGTTAGCGTTTTAAAAAAAGTTCCACCGAGTTCCTCTCTAAAACATACATCAAAAGTTTGCTTGAAGTGTCCTCTACAAAATATATAATTAGCTGCAACTTCCTGCAACTCTGAGAGATTTTTTATTTTTCGTATGTCAATGCCGATCGCCCGTGAAGCGGCAGATATTTGAAAACTGGTTTAACTGCAATGCAAGCAAAAGAACACCATGTTTATTTCGTTATTGTCTCTACCAGAAGACACAGTTGAGCATGTTTATGAAAATTTGCACAAGTTTTCTGCTGTATATTGTCCGAAATTGAACTCGAAATGGGAGAAATACAATAGAATAAAAAAGTATTTTATGAAAAAGCATGAAATTTTGTTGGAGTCACCGCTTGCTCTTCCTCGATTCGGTGAGAATAATAATTATGAATACAACCACATTTCTTCTCGTGAGCGTCCTCAGAAACTTCTTGAAAGCTGCTTAACCAGAATTAAAAACGGCGAGTTGCAGAGCTCGTTGAAAATAACTCCCCAAAAGAATTAGTATTTGCTGCTACCGTGTCGAACAACTATTCCAATTCGTCTAAAGATGACCCAAAACTTGACTTGATAATATAATATGCAACATGAAGAATTTTAAATTGTTTGTTACTCTGGTGATTAAATATACAAAAAATAATAAAAATTATACGTAAAACAATACAAAAAATAAATATTTTTTTTTCGTTATAATTGCGCATAAGTCACTTTTGCAATTATGAAAAAGTAAGTAAAACATAGAAACCGTAGTTTCCGTTACAATGTACAACTTTTACAAAGAGATTAACGGTTTCTGGTTTACGATGAGTGCGTTGGCGTTTGGGACAATTTTGTGATTTAGTGCATCATATAAGACCGTTATGCATGTAGTAGCTCTAAAGGTAACGAACAACTTTCCTTGTTACATCGACATGTTTTATCGACAAAATCGTGTAGTTTTGATTTTTGTCTCGTCTTACCCTACATTCAACGCACTGTGCGCTGTTGCTATTCTCATAAACATGGGCTTGCTAAATAATTGCAAACTGAGAGTACAATAACATGGTTGTATAATCGATTCTTTTCGGCCCACAGTTCAAAAGCAAAAAAATACGTGAAAATGTTGATATTAGAAAACGATCAGCGCGAGTAACAGATTAACGAAACCTGAGACGTAGTTGTTGCAAAACTGAAAACCGATAAATATTCTTCAGTAGGTAGTAGCCACCATGAAGCTACACAAAAACCTTAAATTTTGTTCTTTTGACTTATTATCAGTCATTTTTTATAACCTTTATCTGGTTTCATGTTTGACCAAGACATAAAAACTTGAGCTGTAACAAATGGCAACAGATTTTGAATAGGAGCCGGGGCTCATCCTTCGCTGTATTTTAGCCATGGATACATTAAAAAATAACAAGCTGCCACTAGTAAGTAAAATTAATTGTCAACAATATTAAATTACTTATCGCCAATTCTCCTTCATCCCAGAAGCAAAATAATTGCTACTGGTAAACAACGATAGATTTTGTTTTTAATTTCGAAAACATTTTATTTTCGTTGTCCGCACAGCCTGAGGCAAATGTGCTAATTGAATAATCGAATCAAAAACAAAACAAAAAAAGCACTCCAAACGAAAACAACAGATAAAACTGATTTTGCCTGAGATCTAGCGCACACTAACACTCACACTGAACCCAATAAGGGCGACTTGAGAATTTTTTCCCCATAAATCGGAAGCGCGCGAGATCGCGTGACCCTGCCAGTTTCACAAAAGCAGATTCAATTTATCATTTTTGAGCGCCACTTTGTATCACTTCTTCCTTCCTGTTCTCGTTTCGTAGCTGATGGTGGCAGCTCCGTTGCACGGTTATCCCCAACTGTTGTTCTTTTTTGGCCATCGCGCCCAAAAGAAGAACATTTTTCCTAACGTTTTTCAGTCACGCAAGTAAGCACAGCCTAACAACAATAACGATTTCTTTCCACTTTTCCTGTTCTTTTTTCTTGCAGAATCGGAGGGACGAACCACGCAGCCAGTAGAATTATTCTGCCCGGACGTGTGACACCTCCGTTACCGTTCCCGCCGAGCAAAGCTGGAGTCGTGTCGTAAATCGGTAATCTCACGAAGGTCACCGCAGCAGTGACGGACGCCGTTCGTTCGGTCGAAAGCAACAGGCAATCCAGGCCCCGATCACGATGCTTCCGGGTGGTTTCGGCTTGGTGCGAAAATAGGAATCAGTATTTTGTCGCGGCCCGCGTTGTGAGAGAAGTGTATTTGCCGCAGAGGGGAAAATTGTTTTAGTCAGCCTATCCGGACAGGAAGTAGAGTGCAGGAAGAAAAAAAGTTTAGACGCGCTTGTGATTAGAGTGTTTGGGGGGCGTTTGTTTATAGTGTGCAATTTGGGATAGTGCGTCGCCAGTGATTATTACAACTAAAGTTTATGTGCGCGAAAGTGGGTGTCGGAACAGGTTACTCTTCGCCCCCAGTACTGCCGGTGTCCTTGTTCCAGTCGCAGCTAGCAGCCGTAGCACCGCCATCATACATACAATCGCCAAGGGCAGTAGCAGCAAAGTGACCAGCTAGAATGGTCGCTAGTGGTTCCGCTTCCGAGCAGCAGCAGCCAGCGGAAGCTCAGCGACAAAGCCAGCAACAATGTCGAAGCCAGTGTCACTATCACTCGCAGAACCGGTGGCGAGCTTTGGGGCTTAGTGTGATCACAAATCAGCACAAATGGCAGCGGAGGTACCACTTGGGTAGTGTTTCCGGCTCGGTGGCCCTGCCATCGTCCTTACTGGTACTGCTAATATGCGCAGTGCTCTCATCGACGGTTCCTAGCAGCTACGGTGCACTAACCGTTGCGGGCCAAAACGGAACCATCTCCGCGGACCGGCTTACGTTGATATCATTAGCCAAATTAATTTCGACCAATGATGTTGATTATGTTAATACAAGTAACGAGCATAATGTGTCGAATAATAATTATAATAATGTTAGCACCGATGCCATAATTAATAGTAGTAGTGCAGCGGATAGCGGAGCGAATCGGTTCGGTACAAGGAGGCCCAACGGCGGTGCCCGCGGCCAACGTGTACCGATCTATCTGAACGAGTTCGCTGTCTACATCCCGAACGGTCCGGGCATCGCTGATATCATCGCCGATAAGTATGGCTTCACCAATTTCGGACAGGTAAGATATTAATTTAATCGGTATGAATTTATTACTCTCCACGATAGGGCCGAACCTTCCCCGGCCAATCGGGTGGGATAAAATTAGCGTGGAACCTATGATTAGTTATTCAGATGGCGGACAGAACAATGGGTGGGAATTTTCACTTGTTTATAGTTGCAGTAAATGACGTAAATAAATGTATGAAAATTGATGTGGTGTGTATTGTGTTGGTTCGATATTATCGTGTTTGTTGATTGAAATGCAGTCGTTTTTCGACAACTGCTTGAAAGTTAGATTTTGTATGGTGCTGTTATGATTCTATCGAAGATCTTGCAGAAAAAAGTTGTGATTGGCATATTAAGCAATGGTCACAAATGAAATGCTCAGATTTTTATTAGTAATATCAATATAATTAAATTTATTTCCTAAAAGGATTTTCAGTGGCTCTTTAGTTTAAAGAAGTTGATATGCACGCATTTATTGTGAATTATAGTTTTGGCAGTAACAAGGTTATTCTTGAACAAATCTACCAAATCCCTAATTCCAATGTTTAATAGACGCAATTTGCGTGTGAAACATTTTAAAATATTCCCGGTTCACGAGTCTATTCATAATTTTCTATAGTGCTGTCTAGGTCACTTCTCATCACCTAGAAATTATTTAAATATGCGTTAAAAGCTGATTCTACTTCCACAATCAATACTATCATACACCCGCTGTTCGGGCATCCTTATCAACAGCACCCGTTCAACGCGTAAGGAGTCTGCTTTGAAGCCGTTGGCCTCTATTTACGTCTCTGTGAATATACTTGACGATCGAGATCGTGTACCATGATAAACAAAATTCTCAAGCGCTTCGAAAGTATCCCCGTTCATCACGACTGCAGTTCGAATGCCTGTCGAATTACCATGCTCTCTGTCAACCACCATATACTTCATTTTAACAGTGTTTGTAATGAGTTCAATTCTCGCAGCTTCCTTTCTGAGCACCGTAAAGGCGTCAGTTTATTGCGTTTCACTGAATCGTACGCCGCCTTGAAGTCTATATTCAGATGATGCATCTGCATCAGTTATGCTCTCAAAACTAGTCAGGGATCTATCTCGAGGTGATCATGGGGTTCATTGTAGATCGTCACGCTCGAAAACCGTACCGGTATTCATCAACCAAATCCGTTGCAACCGTTGCAGGACCTCAGTCTATGGATACGGAGAAGAATTCTTAATGCGGAATTGAGGAGGGTTTTTTCTCGATAGTTGCTACACTCGAGTTCATGTCCCTACTTATATGCATTAAGTCTTTTCAACTAGTTCGTAGGTAGTATCTCCTCAAGATGATCTAGTAGATTCCACTGTACAGCTCACTCCCGACTTCGGCTTGTAAACCGTCCATCCCAGCGGATTTCTGGTTCTTTAACTTTCTGCAAGCTTTTTAATCTCGTCAAAGGTTGGCGAATCCACTAAATCATCGCTAAATTTTTCTCCTGCTCCTCTCGACGACTCCCATACCTCTTTCATCGTTTAAAACCACTTCGATCTGTTGTTTCCAATGCTTAGCCACCTACGATTTATCGGTAATCAGGTTCCCCTCCAATGCGTTACACATGGCGCGAGCTGGCCCGGATCTGGTTCCTGATTCCATCAATCACTTTATAGAAGCTCCTCGTTTCGTGCCTGGTGAAGTAAAACTCTGCTTCCACGAGGACGCGATTGTTTTTTAGAGCGATAAAGCCTCTTTTTCGGCAACTCAAGCTCCCCGGAATTTTTCCTACATCTGATGCGTCATATGATTTGCTGCTAGTAAGGTTTTGGTGTGAGCCCGGTTCCTTTATTCCGTCTCCGCTAGACACTCAGTATTGAACCACTCACTACGCGGGTCTCACTGTCATGCCTATCAGCTCTCACGCCAGTGAAACAGACCGCGTCGTGGATTTGCTTCCACTGGTCCCTCAGGTCCACTACAATTGATGTATTCCAAGTTCACTCTTCAGTAACTCCTCCGCTGATAACATCTAGAAGGTACGACCTATTTCCTCGCCAATTTTGATCTAAATATGTTTGCGTTCTCATCGCGCTTGTGGTCTACCACGAGAGAAGGATTCGAATCGACGTTTGGTCTCCGAAAAGATTGCTCATAAGTGACGTCTGGAAAGAGCCGGCCATCGATCAGTATATGGTCGATTTTGGAGCATGCTTCTTCATAGGATTGCTTTCAGTTGTGCTTCCGAATGTTCAAACTGTTCTAACCGTGGTCAAACTCACCAGTCTCAAACCATTGGTGGTAGAGTGAAGGCATTCCCTAATAATAATTGAGAGCTCCTCCCGATGACGATATCCGATGACGATCTGAATATCGTGATGTAGGCATTCTTTATATATTTTCTTTCGGAACTCGTACTACTCCGTCGTCGATTTTTTCGTTTGTTCGTACGTACATGTTGAAAAGGCTATATTTGAAGAATCTGCTCCCAGTACACACGCTTCATTTGGTTCTCCAGTAGCACGAAACCGACGCCCTGTTCCGCCCTGTTGACGTCACTGTAGTAGATGTGGTACTTGAAAAGAGTGCTCATGGTCTAGCCTTCAACCCGGAAATCACGTTCTTCGTTCGTTTTCCGACCTTTATATTTGCCTTACGTAGCATTCTGGCTAAGAGGCCCGCGCGTTCCAACCGCCAAGTTTTCAATCGTTGTCCTTTTTTAGATAAACAGGTCTATGACGACTCTCTGGATTGTTCGTAGTTCCTAACTAGTGTCGCTATGACTGTAGCTGTCGGGACCCACTTGCTGGACTACTTTTTTGCCTTTCTCCTAGAAAGGTATAACAATCACTGGAAAAACCGAAGGTATAAAAGTGGTCCCAAGTGGCCGAATGTCATATACCACTCGACTACTTTCGACGAACTGAGCATTTTCTGTATGTATGTATGTATGTGTGTATGTTTGTGTGTGTGTGTGTGTGTGTGTGTGTGTGTGTGTATGTGCAACTTTTTTTTCTCACTCACTTTTCTCAGAGATGGCTGGACCGATTTTCGTGAAATTAAATGCAAATGAAAGGTCTAGTTGCGCCATAGGTTGCTATTGAGTTTCATTGTAATTGGATTTTTTGTTTAGAGGATATGTATCAAAATGAAAAAATCACGAAACATCAATATCTCAGAAACTACACAACCGATTTGAACAAAATTGGTTTTAAATAACGGGCTACCTAAAAACCCTCAACTTTTGAATTTTATGAAGATTGAACATATGGTTCAGAAGTTATGGAAAGAAACGTGTTCTGGAGACTGTCTAATCTCATCAGTGTCATATGGAAAGTCTTGTTGCCCCATAAGACCCTAATGATTTTTTCTACGAACGGATTATTACTTTGCCTGTTATGTTTAAAAATGTGAAATCCAGCTATGAAATGGAACATATTCCGAAGACTACATAAACTCACTCACTTTTCTCAGAAATGGTTGAACCGATTTCTACAAAACTAGTGTCAAATGAAGGTCTAGCTGCCTCATAACACCCTATTGAATTTTGCTGTAATCGGACTGTAACTTCGTCTGTAATGTATTGAAATGTGAAAATCACGAATCTTCATTATCTTAGAAACTACACAACCGATCTGAGCAATATTGATATCAGATGAACGCGCTAGTGAGGGATATACTGATGAATTATGATTGAACACGTGGTTTCAAAGTTTTGCTCCCCCATACGTTCTCTTTTCATTTGATTGTAATCAAACTTAAGCAACCGTTATGTTTTAATTTGTAAAACAACGAAAGTCTATTATCTCAAGTATTACACGACTAATTTGAACATAACTAGTGTCATACAAACGAGTCATCTCTCAAACTTACAAATAACAAACTTCATACAAATTTGATATACTGTTCAAAAGTTTTGTAAAGAAAAGAAATTCAAAGACTATTCAACACTATAGCTGCTTTGATCAATATATATGGCCTCAACATGATTTAAATGTGGTATCATACTTTTTGAACGTTCCCGGTATCGCTCGTGATTAAATAGTTCGAAATTAAGAGTCATTTCTTATATTTCGCTATTTCTGAAGCACTAACATTACGTCAAATTTCATATTTTATACTTTAATTACAACATCAATATTTTAGAACCCAAAGAGTGAATATACCTTTTTGGATTTAAGCATTCATGTGAATCTATTTTTACAAATAATAAGTTTGAATGAGAAAGGCTGAGCCTGACCGCTAGGTGGATTAATTTAGGTTTTTTCGTATATTTCTAATTAACTACTTCCCCAGTTAGCACATTTTTCAATCGTCAGCTCCACATTTACTGCTTAAAATAGGTATTTTAATGTTTTCTCACTAAAAAACGTAATTAACAAAATCGTTTTTCAGCTTAAATTGAACGTTTTCGTTCTTCGAAACCTTCTCTCTATCTGCTTTAGTTTTTGAAAACTAATTGCGGCATGGAATTTTAATGCGGCATGTTTGGTGGAGCACCTGAACTGGCAATTAAACTATATAATATAACTATTAGGGTGGGACAAAAAGTAAATACTAGCTCCCATGCACTTTTCGTGTTCCTTATGGGTTCTGTAACAACTGTGTAACTTTTCAGATCGATCGGTGGAACCCCTGAACCCTCCGATAATGAAGATAACGTGAGCAAAATATCAGACCTTCAAGCTTAATCCCACACAAAAATGTTGTTCACCACGTAGGGGTGTTTAGAAAGCTGATTTCTCACTTTTAGGGGTATAAATCACACAACGAATACTATAAAAATATAGGGATTGATATTCTAAGCATTTTCTCCGAAGATACTATGAGCAAAAAATCACGCTTTCAAGCTTAATTACACGCGAAACTGTTTCTCATCACGTTGTTGAGTTTGCAACAGCAGCATGCTGGAGCAGTGTTGCTGGAAAAATTCAATGTTGAGCCGTTAGTCAGACATTCGATCAGTTTAAGGTGAAAAACTTTTTTTACAAATGTTGTAGCGCCTTATAGTTTTCAGAAGAATTATTTCCAGGAAATTTTCCTACAAATATCATATATTGGTATATTTTTAGGAGCCAACTGGAAATTTCAAGAGGATAAGTTTTGAAAAAGTGGATTTTCCCATATAAAATCGAATGGAAACTTTAAAAATCGGGCGCAAATCAGGGGTTCCACGATCGATCTGAAAAGTTACACAGTTGTTACAGAGGTTGTTTATAAGACACGACCGCAGAGGTAACGTAGAATACGACAGCCTGTCTTATGCCAATGTATTTCTTGGAATAGGTTTGGGAATACACTGAATTGGGGTTAATTCTTCAGATAAACTTTGAGGTTAATTGTGTTTGTCAATGCCATTTATTAAGTGAATTTTTAATTAAGTGATTAAGTGAATATTTTTTCAACATGGCAAATTTTTTATTTAGTTTTGAATGATTCACAGTGATAATCAAATTCTACATGAGGTGATTTGTTAGCAATTACACTATTACACTGGTTGTGGCGGTGCCGCACGCGCTATAAACATGCACACACGTGCTACAGGCATGCATACACGCCATTAACATACACACACGCTTTAAAGCAAGCCACACACGCTTGCCACACACCTTATATATTAGGGACACACGCTTCAAATATTCACACACGTTATGTGCACACACCCTGTATATACATACGCTGGATGATGGTGGCTTCTCAAACCACCTGGCGGTGGGAGTCTCTTTCAGTTTCGGGTTGTATTTGCCCAACGATATATGAATCGGATTACCGCTGGTGGGGTCCAACTCAGATCGAAGGGGAGCCGAACTGAAAGAGGTAAGAACTGCAGCTAACCACTACCACCTGCTGATCCACTTCGCCTACTGCCATCGGTGTTGATGTCCGATGCTGCTGCCTGCTGCTAGTAAACTGATTTGCTTGAGGAGAAACAGTCTCTTATATAGCCCAAAGAGTGCATTCCCGGCTAACTAGGTACTCCATTCTGTCGTCCTATTTAGGGAAAGGCAGCAAGCGACCAATCAAAAAATCGACATTTGCGTTTCGACATTGTTCAACAATTTCCAATATTACAATAGTTTGAACAATCGTATCACAATTTTCTGCATTTGGACGGGTGCTTAAATTATTTTCCAATCGATTGCTGCAAAAATGACAGAAATCGGTTGGAAACTGACTGGGTTTAAAACGTTTGAAATTGGACAATTTTTGTGACGCTCTCGATGTTTTCGGTTTTGAAATTGGATCCCTGTATTGAAATTGGGTCCCTGCAATTGTTGCCGTAAGACGTATTCTACGTCAAAAATTACACCAACGCTTTTTCCCATACAACTGTGTCCCAGTCTAATAACTATAACTCCGAGGAGATCAACACTAGGGCCTAGAATTGTTTTTTCATAAAATGTGGCCTTCTGTTAGCTCCTGAAATATTCCCAAAAAGGAACCAATCACCCTGTAATTAATTGTCCCTTTTTGCCAGTTCGCCGATCTTATGTTGGTTGCTTGCATCGCTGGTACCACATGAAGATTGAGATAGGAGTCGCTGGCAATATACTCTGGACCACACTGGGGTTTATTTTACGCCAACGTGTCCTAGTTATACTGCTGGTATTCACTGCCCAACTAGTTGTCAACCACAATTTTCCCTCAAGGCGATAAAAAGCACCGTTGGCGTCGTATAACCAAGCAACATGATCTGTGATGCCTAGTGGTGGATGTTGGAACTTTATATGTAACTAGGGCTAAAACCTGTGCAAAGTGCTCCCATGCTATTTCGGGCATTGATTTCGTTTCCTGTCGTAGCTTTTACGAAGCGACATTGCACATGAGTACATGTGCTGGCGTGTCACGCGCGCTGCTAGGGTACTTTACTTCGCACAAAACCTCTTCTGGATGTGTGACAATTCTGCGGAGTTGTTCGAGCACTGCCACAGCTGAACTCGCCAACCAAAGCGATTACTGAACTACGTGGTGAAATGAAACAACTACATACGAAATCGACTGCCCAATTCCCAGCATCACTACGCAATCGTTGGCCTACAGTAGATCAACATAGGGCTTTCAAGCGACCCCGAAATCAGATGCGACCCCATGATCTTCGGACACCTGCACTGTCGGTATTAAGCGGACTCTGCGTAGTTCTGTTGTAGCACGCGCTACCAATTACATCGAAGTTAAATTCTGGGTGTATATATATATATATATATATATATATATATATATATATATATATATATATATATATATATATATATATATATATATATATATATATATATATATATATATATATATATATATATATATATATATATATATATATATATATATATATATATATATATATATATATATATATATATATATAGAGGTTTCGGCCTAATTTCTCTTCGGAATATATGTCAACTATAGCGAAAGCCTATCTCGAGACCGACGACGACCCCGTCGTTGTCCAACTTGTTCCGATGAACAGGGACATTAGCACTCTTACGTTCGTGTACTTTAAAATTGGAATTGGTCCATTTCTAAAGGCCAAGGCACTAAATCCAGAAACCTGGCCGGAGGGTACTCTCTTTCGCAAATTCGAGGATTATAAAGCACAAAAATTTCGCGCATCGCTGAAAACCCAAAAAAAAAACAACGACACCGCTATTGCTATCCCAGGTTCCATCTCCATTAACGCCCATGATGGGTCTGAGCTAAACCCGGAACACTCCCTCATAACCGCACAACCGATTGAGACTTTGATGTCCAGTTAGCGACTTATTTGGATATACTGGGATGCACGCAACAAGGTTCAATGGGAGTCCCCTCTGACTCTGTCGCGGTTCGACGATCTTTAGGAATTGACAATCTCTCCTTTTTTCATCAAAGTTTCCGCCAACAGAGCTGTCCCGGTACTGAATTCAGAGAAACAGAGGGGGTCTTCCATCCTGTTATCTCAGGCAAGTGTTTCGATTGCATTTTGCTTCCCGTTACTTATCGAGACGGGTTTTTCTTTCTGGACTTGGATCATTCGAGTATCCACCCTAACGCTGCATTACTTCTGGATTGTTATAGCTAAGCCACACTCACTCAAATTAACCATATTACCAACCAGAACAATCGCATGTTAGACCGCTGCTTTGTGACCTTTATTTTCGATCCCGTCAATGCCGAAGACGCCGCTCAAACTCACTCTAACGTATTGGCCTATGCCCTAGACCGGTTCGTCGCAAAGAAGAGCCAGCATCACCCTCGGTCCCGGTAGCCGTTGCTAATGATAGAACTTCGGCAGTTGCAATCTGAGAAGAGAGCTGCCTTGAAAAAAATCACTAAGCACCGTACACTGTCCCCAAAGGGGGCGGGACACGTGGCATATGGACGCTAAGGGGCACTAAGCTGCCGTGGTTTCCGCAGTTCGAGCCGGCCGCCGACCCGTAGTCGGAAGCGGCGGCCTCTCGCACACAAACGACTGATCTACTGGTTTACTAGGTCTACTCCAACAGAGTTTCTTTCCCTTAGTTAAGTCCGAACGAGCGGTAGCGAGTAAGGACAGCATTCGCTCGGACAGCGAGTTGGCAGAAGACCGCGAGTGTATTGCTTTCCAAATGTCACTCTGAAGCAAAAAACATGTTACGAGAGCTGTAATGAAGATGACGATTTACCGTATTCCGGCTAACTTCCCCTCGGCCTTGTGTCCATTCGGCCTTACGTCCATTCGGCCTCGCGTCCATTCGGCCTCGCGTCCATATGCCTCGTGTCCGTATGCCTGCCGTCTATGATGCCTAGCGTATTATACCTCCGTCCGTATGCCTCGCGTTTGTATGCTTAACGGGGTGTCATCGTCCCCAAAACGTCATGCGAGAATCAGCCATACATACAAAAGTATTGTGAAACGATGCATCCTCCGATATCAACAAGATCTAACAAGAGGAAGTTCAAATCTCATCCCAAGCAGTTTTGAAGGCTCGTCAATCAACAGCGATATGAAGGTGGGATACCCTTCTCTATGACATTCAACGGCAAGACATCTGTCTGCTTTTCTCAGAAAAATTCACCAGTGTGTTCGTTGATGAGACACTGAGCGATCACGTCGAACGTACCGCCAGTAATATCCCTCGGTCCGGTCAATCTTTGAACACCATTCATTAAGTCGCGACAATTGGCCGTATGAATAAAAGAAGTTACTCTGCTTCTCCCGTATAATTTGCACGGAATGAGTGAAGCAAACGCTTTTATTCATACGGCCTAATGATTTATAGACCATCGCATAGCCGTTGCAAAACTTGACAATCTTGGAATCAACAGGAATCTTTTCTAACCGTCTAACCGCCGGGAAGTCACTTAGGACCGTTTATCTTCCTGCTCTATTTTAATGACGTGCACTTAACTATTAAAGGACCACGGTTGTCTTACGCGGATGACCTTAAACTCTATTTCCAAATTTACACAATTGAAGACTGTCACTTCTTTCAACGTCAGCTAGATATTTTTGACGATCGCCATATGGACGTTCATCCATCTAAATGTTCGTTTATATCGTGTGTACTAATACGTGTGTGATGTCCACTGTAAATGAAATGCAAAGTAACTGAAATCTGGCGCGTAAACCAAGTTAAAGAGTTAGAGGTAATTTTGGATCCCCAGTTCACATTCAAGCCTCACATTTCGTTCACCATTGACAAAGCCCCTAGGGTTCTGGAATTTATCTTCAGGACCGCTAAAGAATTTACTTTCTCAAATCGTTGTCTCGCTCTATATTAATGTACTGCTCGGTTGTCTAGACACCTAATTACAACAATGGCGGGGAAAGAATAGAATCAGTTCAACGGCGCTTATTGAGATTTGCTCTTCGTAAACTACCGTGGACGGACGGCTTCCGTCTAACAAGTTATGACAGTCGCTGCATATTAATACGTTTGGAACAATTGTCTGTCCGAAGAGATACGGCCAGGGCATTGTATACCACAGACCTTTTGCAAGGCCGCATATAACTACTGCCCCGCTCTCTTGGAACAAGTGAATATAAACGTGCAACCTCGTGCTCTGTGAAACAATTCGATGCTACGATTGCCTGCTCAACGAACTAACTACAGCATTGTTGGCTCAATGGTTGGTCCCGTCGGGATGTGGTATATTTTTTCAAACCTGTATCATATTTCCAGTTCGCTCATTTTTCGCTTTCCCTGCTGCACACATTGTCTGCTCAATGAACTTGAATGTTAACGGGTAAAAGCCGTTGTTAAAAATAGAAATTTAGTTCGAAAAAACAAAGGTTTGTCTCCAAAGATTATTCAACAGAGTATCTGCTCTATTTGACTTTAATTTATCTCGAACGCTTCTTCGTCGGCGATATCGTTTATTTTTTGATGTTAAGCGGTGTTTGACCAATAAATAGTTAATGGGTTCAATGATGGCAATTTCGGTCACGGGTTTCTTTAAAACACGTTTTATTATGTCAAAGCCGACGTTTCAAGGGTATATTTCCTCGTCTCAGGGCAAAAACAAAACAAACAAGTTCTCGTCAAAATATGGTGCATTGGTGTAAAATTGCTTTAGGTTAACTGCACTACAACAGTATCTTCCAACACACATCACACACGATTAAAGCCGTCGGGAAATGTTGCGTCAAAACGTTTGACGTTTTCGTTTTGACGCAACATTTCCCGACGGCTTTAATCGTGCGTGATGTGTGTTGGAAGATACTGTTGTAGTGCAGTTAACCTAAAGCAATTTTACACCATTGCACCATATTTTGAAACGTCGGCTTTGACATAATAAAACGTGTTTTAAAGAAACCCGTGACCGAAATTGCCATCATTGAACCAATTAATTATTTATTTTTTGACGTAGAACTATGTCTCTCAGGAATTTAGGCTACATAGGGAAGTAAAATCAATATCCAAAACCGGAAAAGTGAATATGTCCAATTTCAAATGCTAATGAATCGGTTAGTTTTCGATGGATTTCCTTCGTTCTTGCAGGAATTGATTGGAAAATCTTCTAAGAATCTTCCCAAATGCAGAGAATTGTAATTTTATTATTCGAACTGTTGTACAACTGACAATTGTCAAACCTTGTCAACACGCAAAACTCGATCTCTGATTGGTCGTTATATAATTGCTTTCCCAAGCACGGTCGACAGAGTTATAGACCTAGTAATTCGGAATGCACTATTTGGCCTTCATAAGAGCCTATACTAGCCGAAACTGCTAATATTAGTTCTAGATTGCGACTGCAACAATCCTTATTTAACAGCAGCAACAGCAGTGGCATCAGCAGTGATATTGGCAGGACCAGCTAGTTCGGCAGCACTTCTCCTAGTAAAAAGCTGTCTTTGTGCAGCAGCGGGCAGCAGCAATAGTAGGAACATTAGCCTGCATTTCCTTCAATGAAAAGTTGCCGTATTTTGACAACACACAAACGTTTTGGGATGCTAGTATTCATAGTATATGGGTCGTCAAATTTTCAATGTGGAAAAAAAGTTGCACACAGATGCGATCAACATTATATCCGATAGGAAATTGAACAACAATTGTCGTTATAGGGACAACAAACAAATTATCTAATATTTAATATTTTATCGTTTCGCGCTAGAATTAAAAATAAAATGTTATTTCAATCTACACGCACTCTGACAGTTTGCATTGCATAATGTTTGTTCCATTCCTGTTCAGTGATGTATGTGCAAACTGAAATTTGGTAGTACTTCAACCGCTCTTTTGCCCAATATTTTTAACATATTCAAAAAATGTAATGTAACAAGTAATGTAACAAACAACCGTATGTAGTTCTACGTCAACCTTGTGGTGGTGGCTTTCCATACAACCCTTGTGATATTTCAAGATCTGACTAGTTCAAATGGAATATTGTTGTATTCCCGTTTCGTTATATGTATTGATTATCTAAAGATCTTTTCATTGCTAGCTTTAATTCACACCATTGCGCAGTGGTACAGAAAGGTAATTTAGGTGAACATAAGCTTTTCGATACGAGATTGTGGTTTTAGAGCCATAGTTTTTAGGGTGGTCCTAAAATCAATGAAATAAGAAAAAAAAACTTTTTTTTGCAAAAATAGTTGTATACATTCTTTGACAAAGTATTGGATCGACTAATTTCGTGCAAGTTTGTGAATAAAAGTTTTTAGTAGCTAATAAGTTGACCGATTTAGAGCAATTTTACGTAACTGGGTTCCAAAAAGCCAGTTTTTTTCCTCTACGAACTAATTTTATTTTTGTCATATGACTTACATGTTATGTTTAGTAAAGCGGGCATTGTAGGTAGTTCACGATAATGCGAACATGAACGGGAATAGAAGGTGTGACTTTAGATTTGGAAGAAAATTCCCTCGTCTAGACGGGACTCGAATCCGTAATCTCCGTTGTCTCCGGCCTTGTTTGAGCCAATCAAACTACTGGGAAAGGTATAACTTCCCCTAAGACCAATGTCGAATCACTCTCTAATATTGTGTTCCCGTGGCGTGCTGAGATACATAAAACCCTTAAACTGATTCTAAATAGTAAAATACATTTCTAAACAATGTAAAGGAGAATGGAACGGAGATTGACCGAATGATTGATATGGGGATGGTTCGGGATTTAAGACCGAGAAAACCAAATTATCCCTATATATTTATTAAGTTATTTTTGTTTAATTTGTTCTACGTTGTTTGCCTGTTTTTTCTAACACGGAGGTTTGCACCGTTGGCTAACGTAGGTGATTGTATTTGAAAACTTTAGTAATAAACAATGAAATTTACCCCAAACAAACAAAATCTTATTTTAAAACGTATTCTGAGCTTAATATACTTGCGATACGAGGGCAATATTTACCATACAATTAGCATTAGCTAACTTGTCACTCCATTTGAAATAATAATTAGACAGCGTCTGCTAGGGCCTTCAGATAGTAATCACTGCAAAGCTTAGTTCGCTTCGCGTGATTCATACATACATAAGCTAAGCTGTCACCAGTTTCACGTTTACTTCGCGACTTGCACATCCCAATACAAGATCGAATGTTTCAATCTATTCAAACGAAACTGGGTCGATATCCTTACGGAAGCAGCTCCCGCCCAAGCCTTCATAGATAGCGTTAGGTTGAGATTTCGCTCCCGGGCATCATGCTAAGCGGCAGCTGACCGCATCGACCGAACGCAGCACACGGCCTGTCATCTGTCACATTACGCCGGTGATGATAAATGTCTGCAGCAGGCTCAAACCACGGAATAGCACCACTGTTACTGTCGTTGGTCGGCCGGTAAAAGACACCAATTACCATTCATCAGACCGCGACCGGGGATTCCTGTAGGTTTCCGATTACCGCTTGTGTCTTGGCATGGTATCGTACAAACGCCACAAGTTGCTTGGAGGCGAAATGCTGCGATTAATCACGTTTCGATAGGATTGATTATCAGCACCGTCCAATTATATTCAACTGCCAGTCACACGCTTCCCGGGAAAGTAGTTAGAAAGATGATTGGAAAAAGCATAATTTCAGCATTCATCAAAGAATCAAAATTGTTACCATAGTTATTCTAAAGACAAATTTTCCCCAAAGCAAACCCTCGCTAGAACGGAACCATTCCTACCCATCTCCTAGCCGGCATCTGCTTCCGAAAGGCCTTCCCCAGAAAATGTAATTAACTTGCAATCAATTCGCATGCAAATGTGATTAGATTCAACCCTTTGCCGCCACCCTTCTGCCCCGCCTGCAGCAACTACAGCCTAGCGAGATGATAAAAACAAACAGCAAACTTCAGCAGCTGCCTCCGATAGCGAGGATTACGGTCCGGCCGACTTCATACTCTCGATGCCCTGTGTACATCGCGTTCGTCGTCAAAAAAGCTCGAAACTAATCCAATAAAGTGCGGATCGGATCAGTCTGTCCAGTCCAGTCGGGGAGGGGATGCACCCCCTCTCTCGTCCCAGCCAGCATCCGCTCATGAAACAGAGCAAGAAGGAAATGGCACGAACGGAATGTTTGTCACTGTGGTTACCACCCCCTCTTCCACCGAAAGATGAAAATTCCGAAATACCGGCTGGGTGCGCTGGCTGTGACCACCGGAGAAAAACAAGATTAGAAAATGGATTTTCGGTCGGTAAAGCGTAAAGTTTCGACAGGCCAAAATCGCATTGATAATTCTGCACTGATTAGAGAGCCACTGACTGCTGCGGTTCAAGCTCTAATTAATCAGCACGTCTTCTTTGATCGGGTGACAGAGTGGAATTATGCAAATTTGTTTGCCATTTTCCGGGGCCGTTACTTGGTCGTTGTCGATGTTATCGATGCTGCCTTCGGGTAATTTAGGGGAATAAGATACACCATTACCAATTATTTTCATATTCAAGAGCAAGGAAGCCAAACTACGAGATGGTTTCTGAAAGATCACAGAGAACGCAAGTGATTAATCGTCTAAAACTTTTGTGATTGGTGATAAATTGGACAGTTTTTTTTGTTTTGCATTAAGTTTTTCGAAAAAAAAAGCTTTGAAAAGCAAATCATTCACAACAACATTTAGAAGTTCACCACTGTTAATCACCAAGAAACTAGGAACAAGAAGCTTAAACTGACTGGTAAGGTGAACGAATCCAAATTGTTTTCCACTGTCCTTTTCTTCTTGAAGAATAAAAAACGGTTTTTTGTTCACATTGCTTTTGTTTCCAGAAGTTTCTCTTTCAAGGTTGTTCACAAGTAATCGTTAGGACTCTCCATTGTGTGCAGTCCTTCGCCTCTTAACGGCCAATGGATCTGCACTTGCAGCGTGCACAGTGTGCGGGAGTTAGTCGAATCGTTTCAATTGCCGGTGGAATCAATCAGAGGACTTTTTTTGTTTCCTTCTTCGGTCCTTGGTAATGGGGCGTACTAAGTGATCCCAGCGTAACAAAGCAAAGCAAAAAAAAAAAAGGAAAATCCGTGCCTCATGGTAGAAGTGGAAAACAGCACCAGTTGATAACCATTGCCGGTGGCGTGTGATGTTCGAACCAGTTCATTAGAAATTCTGTTTTTTCTTATGGCTTGGTGCGACTGCTACTTTACGTACTAATTTTATTTTTTGTCTTGTGACTACACTGCCCCTGTTTACATAGTTGACGTAACAACCAACACCATCATCGCGAGAAAAACGCGTTTTTGTTATTTTAACCCAAATCATTATATTGAGATACAATTTCAACAAAATAGTCTGTCAATTTTAATAAGATTGATGTTTGAAAAGAGGCCCCATGGATTATACGAGTCGGCCCGTGGAACTGATAAACATGTATTTTTCTCGCAGATTGTTCGCATAGCTTGGCGTAAAAACTTGACTACTTTCTACTCTGCCTCGCAGTTGATTCAGTTTTATCAATTGTGTTTCAAACGTCAGCTAATGTCCATCGGCAGTTTCAATTAGACAAACACGCACAAACACACATACAAACACACATACAAACACATGCATAAAGACTTACATTTACGCTAAGGGGAGTAATCGTTACATGGAAAAATGCAAACTTGACAACACAGAGCCAGGACAAATTTTTTTTCGGTTCAATTTAGGCCCCCAGACAATGCTAAACCTGCCGGATATGGATTACTTGTGCCTCTGATTGGTGCATTACATATGCATGTACATAAATTTGTATGAAAATTAGTATAGGAAAACTTTTCGCATGTTTCTTTCTAGGGAGCTATCGATCAATCCACTTCCGGTAGTGTCAGGATTGTTTGGGGCCCCAAATAGAACCTTAAAAACGTTCTGGCAAATCGATTAAGTTTACCCACCGTAATATACACACACGATTTAATTATTTCATCTGATGCAAATATCCACTAGTAGGGGGAAAGGACACGGTGACTTTACACCTTCCTGAGGCTGAGTGTTTTGTGAAAAATATTATTATACAATACAATTATTCAATCCTACTTTCCCCTTTTTCCCTTTCCATGGAATATTTGTCGAATTAAACGACTTAACTTAGACAAACAGACAGTAGTTAGACAGTCGAATGAAACGACTTAACTTAAACAATTGCACCTTGTATGGAGTGATGCCAGTTTTTGCAACCAATTGGCAGTTACGCCAGAACGTTTTTCCAATATTTCTCAAAAGTTTCAGAACAAAATGGTTTTCTTTTTGTTTGTAGTGTATGTATCTTAGGGAAAGGGAACTGAATCAACGAAAAAGTGCAATTTGGACATTTTGGCTCTTACGCCAACTATGTAAACAGGGGCAGTACATTACCCTACCTCTATGAGACGCTTGGGTATGAACTTGAGCATACACTTCCTAAAGAGTACCCATTTTCAAATGTTCAGAAGAGTTTTAAGCAACTAATCTGTTTAGCTAAGAAAACTTATTTTAAAATAATTTGAGATAACTTTATTTCTAAATCACTTTTCGTTTTGAAAACAATTTTGTTTTTGTCGTAGTGGTCGATCTCAAATTAAATATTTTCAAATGAAATTTAGACAGTTCTCTTAACAACTTGAGAATATATTGTAAAGCACCTTACGACTCATTTCAAATATCACCAATCTAATATCAGCAATCTAAATACATCGGATTCACGGAAAATTAAAAACTTTTCAATTTGTGATTCCACGCTGACGATAAACTTCGTTCGGGTTAATTTTTCTCGCGTCTGACAATTTCGCGTCGCGTCTTCCGGCCGCCCCTCGGCGCAGGTTGTTGTTATTCACTCATTCAATCTCGCGCTTGCTTTCAGTACAGGTTATAACTTGAAAATTAATTCACGGTGTAGAGATAGCCTGAACGAGAGAAAAAAAAGAATCCAACAGTACGGAGGCTGGTTGGAAACAGGAAGGAAGCCCCCTTTTGGGCTCGGGTCCCAAAACGACCGACACTCAGAGCGCGAGCGAAATGGAAGGGACAGAACCATTCGGTGTGTGTGGAAGGGATGCTGAAGCGCGTGTGGTGCGCGGCAAATGGCAGGCAATTTCAAATTCATCTTTTTAAATTCTCCAAACGAAGCAAATCTGACAAATTGCGCGACGTGCTGGGAATTGGCGAACTTTGCTTTTCCTATTTTCGTTCGTATTTTTTTCTGCCTTTATACTAGCAACAACTGCTTTTCCGCGCCGCTAAAAATGAGAAGATCGTGATTTGTGTGACGGTTCATTTCATTTCGTGTGTCCTTTACGCCTGGGACGGGGCTGGGCGGCATGAGCAATTGTATCAGCGAAAGCGTTTAATGATATCCAAGTGGGAGATGCAAATGAAGTAGAAGAAAAATAATGCAAATTTTGTTTGCCCTTTGGAACTCCACGCCCAACAAAAATATTTGGAGCAGCATAATTAAACGTTAAGATATGCTTTCCAGTGATTGCTACCGATTTATCAGCGGATGCGTTCACAGATTCGGAGGAGAATTCGTTGAATTCATATGGTTTTGCCTACCGCATTTCATATTTTTGGTGGAAAACGCATGGTTGATTGCTTTCAGCGTGCTTCACCAGGCGTCGCCATAATTATGTCAGCAAGCGTTATTTACGTTCGTACTTTCAACAGCGGAAACCATTTGCCAACCGCATGCTGGAATATATTTTATTGTATTAGGACAGAAAGAGCGCGGGCAGCCACATACATCCCGATTGTGACCCCCGGAAAGGCTGCAAACAAAATTATGACAACATTAGAAAGCTTTTAGTGCTTCATTACTGTTACTACTTCGTGGTCTAGTAAGTGAGTACTTACTGCCGGAGCGATGCTGACCAGAATAATGCTTCTGCCACGGTGAGGCTCGAACAACCACCGGCGTAAAAGTATCTTTACGCGTGTTGGAATGTACTTGGAACTGTCTTATAGTTTTCCAGGTAATACGTGAAGGCGCTACTGTTGCTGATGAACAAGTTGAAAGTCTCATACTCACTGCCAAAACGGTCTCTGTCTTAAGCTTGGTCGTAAACACGAGCGACTTTCTGCCCGTGTTTTCTGTTTTTCATTATGCTAACGGCAATGAAAGTGACTACGACTACCCACTGCCTGGAGTGTAAGGTCGATAGAGAACAGCGCTTTGGTTCGTATAAAGTTAATGTTTACCTTGTTGAATGTTTCTCGCGTCGACAAATCACATCAAAGAATATGTAGTGCGTTAACGGTTGCACTAGGGTGGCCGTTATTTCATGACAACTAAAATTACCAAAACCAGAATTATGTAAGCCACATTTTTCTTAATTTTCTATTAGGCACGGGAAATCTCATCGTATAGCTAATTGCTTTCTATACTGAATTTTGATAATTGAGTATAGATTCAGTCCGCTAGACAATATTTTCTAATATATATTTTTGGTTTAATGAAATATGTTAACATGCTTTCAAATAATATATCGACAAAAATGGTCACTATCAATCAATTTACAACCTCAAGTTACTTGACCATCCACTAAATTTGAGTTCAACTAATTTACAAATGAATAAATCTCCTTTTGCAGAAATGCGACGAAAAGTAAGACAAATCTTGATGAGATACACAAAAAGTTACAATTTTAATAAGCAAAGTTTTCTTTAAATACATCAGTTTGAAATGAATCCTAACAAAAATTCATCAAATTTATTGATGAAGGTAATAGTTAAAAAAAAAATTCAACAAGCTCACAAGCAAGCATTCGTTGTTTTGTGAAAACGACGAGTTTCCCTCGTATTTTTCACGGAGAAAGAAATATGGGGTCTTGGTGTCTGTGCATAGCCACAAATGATTCGATCATGAAATTTTTCATCAATTTCTCACTGCAAATCCTTGAAGTAATAATGATAACAGAGAACTCACAAGTTAGTTGTACAGTGTATTTAGGCAACGGTATACTAATGATTGCAATTCATCATGTGGTTAAACAATTATTACCATTTAAAATATTAACTATAAATCACGGTAAAGAAAACAAACAGGCCGCGTTAAATTTGATAAAAACTCACCAAGATTCCGTCTCGTACTGTTGGAATTGGAATTAAATTTGGAAACAATTCACTGAGTATCGCAATACCCAGGTCCCAGTTTGAACATTTAAAAAAAAATAACATGGAGACATTTTTTCGTAGTAAAGAGGTTAAAATTCATAGGCAATTTGATTATAGTTCAACCAATCACATGCCCGCAATGGTGCAATCCAAACACTTCCCCAGCACAGCCGACACTAAAGTATACAAATGATTAGACTTAGTAAACGATTTTCCGTAGCTTTTTCGCTCGAGTACACAACGACACGCTTATCGGATGTATAGATTTCATTAGTCACATATAAAAACTAGCATCCTACAATTAAGGCTTTACTATTCATCCGATCACTATAGCAAAAGGATGATTTACTGCCAACCGGATCGACCAGTAGCAAGCGAACTTGCCACAGCGCAACAGGCGACAATTTTATGTTTGTATGGTTTCTGCTGCAACACACGATCGTTTTGATTGCAGTATTCCGTAGCGGACGGCGCCATGTTTTGTAGTGCATAAAAATCATTAAATTGAAGTAGTTATAACTTTTCTGTCGCTTGCCAGAACGTTGCTAATTGTGAAAGAAAGCTTTGATATCTCGCTCTTTGTATTTTTGTTTTAACTTTTTGGAACAGTATCACATTTTTGAGAAGCTATTTGAAGATGCCATTTTGGGAAGGTATTAAAATATTTTTAGAACCAAAACGGTTTGTTTGATCGGTATAACGTCTTCGGCAAAGTTGTAGATAATAACGCCGTTTTTTCCAAAAAATATACACTCTAAAAAGATTTTTTTTTAATAAATTAAAAGAAAAATTAAAATTAGTTATCTGATTAGCTTTTTTAAAAAATCTGATTCGTTTTATAAAAACTATAAAAAATTACCTGAACATTGAAACTGCTCCGATCATAGAGAAATTAAAAAAAGATTATAAATTTTTGAAAAAAAAAATTTTTTTTTTATTCACACAACCTTTATTTGACACGGCACAATACAAAAAAAACTTTATTTTTGAAGGCCTTTTTTTATTGAAGGACAAAATTATTATCTACAGCTTTGCCGAAAACACGATACCAGTCAAATAAAGTATTTTGGTTGTCAACATGCGTTTAATCTCCAATAGACCACTCTATGGGGAAATCAAAATTATTTTACAGTCAAACGGGTTAGTTTGATTGGAATAGTGTCTTTAGAGCAAGATCGCGCCAAATCACCGATGGTCGAATATCGACCATTTTTGATTTGAATGAAACTTTGCACGCGTATTTGGCTTAGCAAACTGAGCATTTTTCACAGAAGGAGAGATTTTTTACACCCATGAGTTACATTCTAAAAGGGCGTATGCCTCTTGGCATAGGTTTTATTCGAAGCATTGTAGCCCAGAAACTGTTGGTTGTATAGAGAAACTGTCTGAGAATGAATTGTAGGAAATAAAAAATGCACCATAAAAAATATACACTGTGCAAAACAAATTTTATTTGGCCAAAAAAAATTTGAAATGAACATTAAATTTCATTTAAAAAAAAAAGTTGATTTTTTTTTTTAAAACTTGACGTTAATACGCAACTTCTGAACGAAAGCCCAGGATGGAGAAATAAAAAATAATTTTTTTATGGTAGATTAATTTTTTATAAAAATTCTAATTTAAACATTTTTCAAAATTTTTGTATTCTGATGATTTTGAAAGATGCAGAGAGTCATTTTAAATCAAAAAGCTCTTGGTAGTAAACATTCTAAAGGCATCGGTTTTCGAGTTATTTTGAATTTAAGCTAAAAAAATTATTAATATTTCGGAAAATACACGTTTTTCTTAATTTGTCCATGGTTCTCCAGCAAAATCCATACGTTCATTGGAATGCTTGATCAAAAATATACAATTCAATGTGTGACAACAAAACGATTGGATAAATAACTCAAGCGCTAAACCTTAACCTACCTACACGTTCCCCCTTGCCGAATGTTTTATAAAAAAATATGTTTGTCGTGCAACACTACCTACTTGTTTACTCATAATAACTGTTTGTAAAGTACGCAACCAATAACTACTGGGTTACCTATAATATCTGTTTTCGTATATAAATACGATCACACTTCTTCAGAAGTGTTTGTAACAGTTTGCATTTTGTGAAGATGAATATAGTGAAAATGGAATACACCAAGCCCAAGTGCTGTAAGCCCTTTCCTGATCATCGGTGCTCATCAAGCTTACGCGAATTAAACGAAAACGTTATTGCAAAATTAAAAATATTGAACAGTCAAGCTCATTTTAATACGTCTTTATCAATTTGTGATTCGTGTAGTTATTGGAATAATAGTCAAGCCACCATTCATCCCTTCGTAGTTTACTATTCAGAATCTGGAACACTTAAGAATATCAGCTTCATCATAATATCGGAAGTACTCCATCATGATACTGTTGCGGTTCAGGTGTTCATTGCCAAATTAATGAGCTTTTTGAAAACAACAATACAGTTGAAAAAAGCGATATTAATGTCTGATTGAGCTACAAAAATAGAAAAAACTTTGCAAGTTCAAAACAAAATATATCATCGATGCAGAGTGGCATTTTATGCGACTTCTCATGGTAAAGGCCCATGCGATGCAATTGGTGGCATATTAGAACGAATGGCAAGTAAGTTCAGCTAAAGAACATGAACATCCCATTACAAGCGCAAAAGAATTGTATGATTGGTCTAATCAGAAAAATAATAAAAATTCATCAAAAATGTCATTTAGTTGGGTATCATATGAAGAATATGAACAAGGAGTAACAGAATGGAGCAATATTTTAAAAAAATCTATAATAATAGCTGCCTCACAAAAGTATTACTCTTTTGTTCCGATTTCAGAAAATAAGATACAAACGAAGCTGTTTTCAAAAGATGACGAATCATTTACTTATGATGTATATAAAATATAAGGTGGAACTAGTTCTGTAAAGTATCTATGCCATAAAAACATATGTTCCTAAGATAATAAAACTTGAAAATAAATATTTGATTCTTATATATATATATATATATATATATATATATATATATATATATATATATATATATATATATATATATATATATATATATATATATATATATATATATATATATATATATATATATATATATGTATATATATATATATATATATATATATATATATATATTTATATCACTTAGAACATTTAACTCTTTTCTTGAGAACCGTTCGCCCAATCGTTTTGTTGTCAAAGAATGAATTGTATATTTTTGATCAAGCATTCCAATGAACGTATGGTTTTTGCTGGAGAACCATGGACAAATTAAGAAAAACGTGTATTTTCCTAAATAATTATAATTTTTCGAGCTTAAATCAGAAATAACTTGAAAACCGATGCCATTAGAATGAGCTATATGATTCAAAATCACTCTCTGCATCTTTTAAGATCATCAGAATACAAATATTTTGAAAAATGTTTGAATTAGAATTTTCATAAAAAAATTAATCTACCATAAAAAAAAATATTTTTCATTTCTCCATCCTGGACAATTTTTTAAAATTGCGTCCTAATGTCAAGTTTAAAAAAAAATTCAACTATTTTTTTTTAAATTGAAATTTAATGTTTATTTGTAATTTTTTTTGGTCAACAAAATTTTTTTTTGTACAGTGTATATTTTTTTATGATGCATTTTTCATTCGCTACAACTCATTCTCAGACAGTTTTTCTATACAACCAACGGTTTCTGGGCTACAATGCTTCGAATAAAACCTATGCCAAGAGGCATACGCCCTTTTAGAATGTAACTCATGTGTGTAAAAAATCTCTCCACCTGTGAAAAATGCTCAGTTTGCTAAGCCAAATACGTGTGCAAAGTTTCATTCAAATCAAAAATGGTCGATTAAATTTTGCTCTTTAGCAAGTTGTACGTGATCATTTTGTCCTTCAAAAAAAAATTGAAAAAAAATTCAAATAAATATAACTGTTTTTCTTGATTTCTCCGTGATCAAACAATAGAGAGTATTTTTATGGTAATCTTTTGTAGTTTTTATAAAAAAATATACTTACTTACTTAACTTTTATGGCGATAGGTCGTTAACGACCCACTGACGAATCCAGAATACGTCTCCACATCACTCGGTCTTGAGCTAGTCTTCTCCAATTACCCCTAACTCCTGCCGTATTTCATAATTTGAAAAGTAAGAAAATTCAACATTATTTCAAGAGCGTGCTTGTGGCTTCGAATAATAATAATAATAATTGTACTTTGCATTTGGCAGAGAAAAATGAAGCAATTCATTTTGAGTTAGAGCTGAGCTCTGTCGCTTGTATGTGGTCCCAATGACAAGTTTGTTGATGGTTGAACAGTAGAGGGAAAAATAATGCGCTTCTGGCCTTATCTTTTTTACTTTATTCCATAATACAGTGTACGTGGCCCCGCTCACTTGTTGCGTTTGTCCTCTCCATAGGTATTTCTCAAATCCACTCCACTGACTTTTACGCGGTTTGGGTGCTTATAATAAAACCGGTTCCAGTTCTTATTAATTCTTCGTGTTTCTCGTGATTACGTTCCTACCAGGTAAGTGGTAGACGTAGAAAAAGACGCACAGCCAGTCCCAAGGCTGCGAGCGGTATATGACTATCTATCGATTTTCGTAAAATTCACAAGTGAACAGACATTATCCTTGCTTTGATGATGAAGCCAAATATATGCCTTGCCTTGGTGCTACATTCCGATTCGGAACTTGACCTTCTGTTTATGTATACACATACTTCGCAGCCGACTGTTTAATGTACAGGACAATTGCGGGGCTAGCGCTACGATCCTACTGACACTAACAGTCTCTCCCGAGCCGAGACTCGAACCTACGACGACTGGCTTGTCAGGCCAGCATCGTACCTCGAGACCATCTGGGAGATATAGCCAAATATATATCTGCTCCAAATTTCGCCAGGTATCCAGAACGTTCTGCTCCAAATTTCGCCAGGTTTCCAGAACGTTCTTTTCA
The DNA here is from genome assembly GCF_029784165.1 of Wyeomyia smithii. Lineage (NCBI taxonomy): Eukaryota > Metazoa > Arthropoda > Insecta > Diptera > Culicidae > Wyeomyia > Wyeomyia smithii. The sequence continues at coordinate 212,753,413 of NC_073696.1, forward strand.
TTGGATGCATTTACTAGCGTGCCCGCTACCGCTCAGAGACAGCATTTCATTAAAATGCCCACTGCATCAGTTAGCCCTGCTAATATTGATGTTGAGATCAACTGCAACCGCTGCGCTATCCCCGTTGCCACAGCAGTGGACGCTTCCGTTGCCATTGGTAACCGCTGCCCTGCATCAGCATCAGATCAGTCGAATTTTGCGCTTCAACATCAAGCCAAATATATATCTGTTCCAAATTTATTGAAAGAGTAAATTGATATTAGAGAAAATATCAACTCTTCAATTAGGTTTTTATTTAATCCTGAAAAGGACAATTTGTTGTTTAATTCAATGTTTGATAAAATGCCGATCACATCTTTGCGTTATAACTGGCAGTGCGAATAAAGTATTCCTTGGGGAAAAATAAACACTGAAAAGCTTGACTAAAAATCCACAGCATCAGCTGGCCCTGCTGCTTTCGAGTGGTGATATCCGTTGCCACAGCTGTGGTCGCTATTCGCTGCCAATGGTATCCGCTGCCCTGCATCAGCTGGCCCTGCTATCGATGCTGAGACGCGCTGCGCTATTCGTTGCCATACCACAGCTGTGACCGCTATCCGCTGCTAAAGAGGCTGATACTGCTGCTGTATCCACTACACTGCTACTGTTGCTGCTAAGGGAGGACTGCTGTTGTCGCAGTCTAGAATTATAATGAGCGGCTTCGGGTGAAACAGGCTCTTATAAAGGCCAAATCGCACATTTCAAATGGCAAGGTCTACGATTCTGTCGACCGTGCTTGGGAAGCAATCATATAACGACCAATCAGAGGCCGAATTTTTCGTTTTGTCAAGGCTTGACTTTTTTTAATAGTACAATAGTTGGAATAAAAAAAAACTACAATTATCTGCATTTGGGAAGAATCTTAGAAGATTTTCCAATCTATTGCTGCAAGAACGAAGGAAAAACAACGAATACTTTCCATTTTCTTAGCATTTGAAATTGGACATATTTTTCACTTTTTTCGGTTTTAGATTTTCATTTCACATCCCTATGTAGCCGAACTTCCTGAGAGATGTATTCTACTTCAAAAATCACCTACATGAGACTGTTATGAAAATAGCGGCAGTATAGAACCGGAAGTCACCATCTTGAACTACAAAATGGCGTCTATGGTCGACTTCTAGCTTCCGCATTAAATTTCTGTTCAAGATCTGTGTTCAAAACTTGGTTCAACTTTTTTCAATAGTATTTTATTTAGTATCATAAAATTACAAGTCCCCGCATTTTGGTAAACAATTTGCTAATTTTCCAATCGATTGCTTCAAGAATGTATGGAATTCGTTGAAAACTCACTGAGTTATTAGCATTCAAAATTGGACAATTTCCCTGACGCTCTCGATGTTTCCGGTATTTCAATTGGCACCCCTATCCCAGAATATTGTTGTAAGACGTAACTCTATGCCGATAGTAATTAAGAAGGTTGCAAATTCGCTTCTGATACCTGCGGAATTGAAAAAAGTACTTTGGTCTGTCGTCTGAAAAATCAAAGAAACTAAAAAACAGAAAAATCAGAGAGCTTCTCGTCTAAAATCTCAGATCAACAAAAATTTACGAACGTGGAAGAAACGTTTCTAGAGAAATATTTGATCGAAAGTTCCCATATGAATTATGGATTCACGTACCGTATACCTAGGCGATTGGAAAATTGTTTCTCAATGATCTGGAACACTTGAATAAGGTTCCAGAAAGCAGCGCAAGTGAACCAATTTGCTGTTGTTTGACAATCACGAATGCCATTGCACTTTGATCCAATCAAATATTGCCGAGAAAATGGCATAGTTCTTTTATCCTTTCCTTCTCATAGCCAGTTTTCTCGGTTTTTATTTTATGAATTAAATTTGAGATAAAAGGATGAGTTTCGAGATTGGTGAAGTATCTGATCTCAGTCTCTGCTTATTGAGTTAAAAATCACAAAATTTTCATTAATCTAGCAAAGTTTTTCAACACTGTGCGAATGTGCCCCAGGACTGTTCGAAACTATCCTACACACGGGGCACATTCGGACAAAAAAGCAATATTGAAAAATTCAAATAAATCAATCGAAATCGCATAACGCACACTACTAACACGCTTATGTTATACTCCGACGTCCAAGTAACAGCCAGGATGAATTCAGATTTTTTTAAAAGTTAACAAAAATATATTAAAAATCAAGATAGAAAAAGTGTCCGAAACTGCCCCCCTCTCCCCTATAAAATGTGTGCATACAATTGGTACAACCGCAAAGCGTTTGCTTAGAAAGCCATTTGTAAACTTCTATCTACATACAAAATAGGAACATTGATTCGATCATTGGAAATCTTGCCCGTACAGTAAGGTTTTGTAAAATAAGAAATAGAGGTACTGAATAAAACAGTAATCTCTATCATATCTTGCTGGACTTCATGTTCCTAAACTCTTTCATGTTCAAAAACTAATTCTATTAGAAAAGTAAAATTAAACTCTACGTTTCGAATTGATTTAATTTTTTGTGTGTCCACTGAATTATAATTCTCGTTTTAATGCGAATAAAATTATCGCCTAACAAAACCACTAATTCCAATATACGAGTCACCCAAGAACAAAGTTTCCATAGAAAAATAAGGCCCCCCTCTGCCCTCTTCTGTCCTTGACTGACAGTCTAATTTGAATAAATTTATTTGCATGTTTTTCCCCGGTACCGGCTCACGTTACCTTTCCCAATGCACGCAACCAAAATAAGCAATTCAAATCGGTTGGCTGCGGCGGAAGAAGTGGTGCGAAGACGTGGCCAAGAGCAGGAAATGGGTTTTCTACTCGCTGAAATCGTTAGGAAATACATGTCCGTCCGCTAGGATTCTCGTGTGCTTCCTCGCTCCCCCCTGTTGGAGGGGAACTGCGGCAGAGCGTCAAGATTTCGGGGCACAATCTGGCAGCCTGGTAACTTTGTGGTTTCGCGTTACCACACCGGTGTGAAACCGTGTGTAGCGACGAGTGATGAGTTGCGCCGCGCTGCTTCCCCTCCTCCACAGCACACACAGAGTTGAGGTTGTTGGGAATGTTTTGGCAGCCTTCAGAAGGAATAATATAGTGATAGAGTGATAGATTGAAGCAGACGAAAATTACTTTCGACATGCTTAAACAATGAACCTCCCATTCAACAAATAGATGCAAAGCGAACTGAGCAGGTTAACACTAAGTTTGCATGCAATTTATTTGATTGGATAGTCGTGCGACCGAATATAATACCTCGGGAGATGACATGCTGTTAAAACAGTTGCTAAGAATGATATTAAAATTGCATTCCGAAACAAATGTGCGAAACTGAGCCGGTAATGCTGCCTATCAAGCACATTGTTCTTAAAACCGCTTTCCCATTTTTCCTCACTATTTATGTGTCTCATGCACAGCGTTGTGAACAACGCGCACTCAGGAAGTGCTCACACTTTTGTTCCGTTTCTGGTCCAATTGGAGCGCTTCTGTACGGGTAATATGCGGACACAAATAAGTGGACTGTGGCGGGTCACTGTCCCCGATAGGGATACACACTAGACTACGGGGCCAGACCCACTGGGAAATACCACGACCACCACCGACCGGCAGCAACAGGAGGACACACTGCAGCGGATGTTGTGCCACCGACCGTTCCTTCCGCTAGCTTTTCATCCTGCTCTCTCTAGGGCGAGGTCACGTGTGTTCCTGTGTGTATGTGTGTTTTTTATGCGGTGTCTATCTTTCTCATTTTGGCTCCATGCATGAGAATTTAATACTTTTGTGGTTGCTCTTCTGCACGTTTCAATCCAATTTAGATTCATGTTGCGGGCAGTGGTAATAGCATAACGCAGGAAGTATCCTGTGAGGCAAGGTGCAACGGTGAGTGCACTTGGCTATCACACTACATCGCTTAATGAGTTTTTTTTGTCTTCTCCATTTTGTCGTGGTATACAATTTGATTGAAATAAAAATTTACCACCAATTGAAACAATCGATTCCGTCACTGTTTCAATTCAATTACGGAATTAGGGATTGAGATTCACTAGCGTTCTGTGTAATATTATCCGCGCGTTTGGTAAGAGAATAGCACTGACCCAAAACAGCAGCAACTCAAGAGAAATGAAAAGGAAATCCGAGGGAGAGATGCATACTTTAGTACGCTCCACGTTTACTACCTCCAGAGTCAAAAGAATGCAACTACGGAATACGATCCCATGAAACAAGAGTTGGTTTAGATTTGAGGGATTTCAGGGCTTCCGTTGGTGCTTTGCAGCCGGTTCTGATTTTACTACTTCCCTTTAAGTCTGGCGACTTGAACTGCGCTATAGAGCAGGTGAAATATCCACCGCTTCGAGGAACCACGAAACCGAGGATGCGCTTGTCCGAACGGAGCAACAATCTATGGGTCATCTGGGAAATGGATTCTGATGATTTATGAAAATTGCTTGGGAATCAGGAAGCTCTTGTTTGGCAAAATGCTACCCTACACGTTTGCACCGTTAAATCCAGCTTTATCTGAATCAGAGGTTGGCAAAGCTGAATTGTGAAACTAAGGGCTATTAGACAATTGCGTTTGGCATTACGTTGATTCTAGCAGTGGAAATCCCTCTTTGAAACTGATTTGTTAAGCATTCCGTATCATCCGATAACGTTGATCATCAGTAAAAACATCATTTGGGCAGGATATAAATGAAATAAGGCATATAACGATCGATACCAATAATATTTCCTGACCTTCACCTAATTTGGGTTGCTTTTTCATATCGTCAGAGGGGTGCATGATATCTTAGAGCATTAATTTCTCACATGATGGTTCTTAATATTGCAGTGTATTTTCCTGCAAAATATTAGTTATCTATGGACGATAATAGAACTGATACCCTATAGAAATATAAGTCATACATTAACGATATTTGCAACCAAAAAATAAACAGGCAAAATTTAATAATTTTTTTAAGTTTATCATCAATAATGAATAATATTATTATAAAATATTTTGTTGAATCAATAAATATATTGATACATTGCATTTTCTTCTGTTCTCTCTCTCCAGGTACGAATTTTATTTCATTCCTCAGGACCTAGCACAACAAAGAGATATGTCGTAGGTAGAAACTTTCTTCATTTCAAATTAATATAGCATAAGAATAACAGAAATACTACGAAGTATACGGCCTTAGAGGTTGTATAAAATGGCGCCGTAGGTTTATATAATGTATTTGGAGAACTTTTTAGTTACAAAGTAACAGTGTCGACTTTGGTAAGCGGATATTCGTAGATAATAATCATAACGGCATCGAACCATTTGTTTAGTTATCTGGGCATGTTTAATCTCAGGGTTCTTAAAAACCATGGAGAAGATATTCGCTATGTGGTGCTGTTCTTCATTCGTTGCGTGCCGAACCCAAGACGAGCATCTAACACCGATTACATGATGCTTATCTGCAGCTCGACTTGGGGAAGCACGCACTGCTGTATCAGCATATTTTCTCCAAGATAACAGTTTTAATAACATTCTAACAAGAGCTAAACCGGGTTGTTACGAACTTTCAAAAAATCTTCACCTTCGAGACATTGGAAGGGGGAAATTCTGCTATTTTTCTGATGCTGATACAAGGGATATTACAGCAGACGGTTGATGTCTATGGGTTGATGTCGTGGGCGTCTTCACGTAAAAGCGGCCTTGAAACTTTTCATCAACATTCGTTACTTGCCAATGATATTACAATTATAACTGATAGGTAATAAAGTTGCGTATCATTTTTATATCTAACGGCATATTGATTATTGTAATCCATCATTTTGTTTTACAATTATTACCGGTAAATTTCCACTGTTACAGGATGTAAAAGAAGAAAGAAGAGAAAAGAAGATGAATGAGAGAACTTAATAACATGAAAAAATCAAGGATAGAAAACAAAAAACAGGAGAACAAGAACAAAATAAACGAAAAACAAAAAAAAACTGAAAATAAAATTGAAAGAGTGACAGACGAAATATGACATGAAAATAGAAAGAAGTTATGTACAGGATCATAGAAGAACGGAATAACAGAAAACTTAATTCAAACAGAAGGCCAGAAGAAAAACATGTCGAACGAAAATGGAGGAAACAGAAACAGAACAACAAAATAAAAAAAGACCAGAATATATAAATCTAGAAACAAAAAAAAAACAAAAGTGAAAATGTGAAGAACAGAAGAGAAGGTGAACTAAGCAACGAAAGATTAAAGTCTCCAAAAAGAAGAACGGAAAAAGAGTGCAAAAGAATGATATTACAAAAGATTAAAAAAAAGAAAAAATTTAAAGAATACAAGAACAAAGGAAAAGCAGAAAAGAATGACAGAGGAACAAAAGACAAGAATTTTAAAATAAAAGAAAAGAAGGAACAAATAAACTAGAACAGAAAGAAGAAGAATAGAAGAACTGAATTATGAAAGAAACAAAAAATAGAAGCATGGTAAACAAAAAATACAAGAACAGTAAAATAAGACAAAATTCTAAGATAAAATGAAAGTAAAAATATAGTAAACTAGAAAGATACAACAATAGAAACATGGAGAAACATATGAATCGAAGAATAGAAAAATCGGAGCACAGAAAAACAAAATACATAAGGATAGATGAACAAAAAAAAGAAAACAAAACGAAAAAAAAAAGAGAAACAAAACACAAATCACAACGGGTTAACAGAAAAACAACGGTGTAGAAAAACAGAAACTGAAAAGTTGTTGGAAAACAAGTGATAAACACAAACAAATGAAACAGAAATAAAAAGACGAACAGAAACACATACAAGCAAAAGAACAGAAGAACATAAATTCAGAGAATTGAAGGAACATAGGAATAGAGGCTGGAAAATACAGAAGAATAGAAGTATCAAAAAACAGAGTACCAAAAAATAAAAGTACAGAATAAAACGAAAAAACATAAGGACAGAAATATCAAATAGCTGAATAACAGAATGAAATGGCAACAGCAGAAACAAACTTTTGTATACAAAATAATATCTCGCAAAGCTCATGCACTAAACAAAATATGAACATTTATTATGTATACAATTTTTACCAATAAACTCATTTATTAAAAAAATCTTCCTGCAGCAGGCCACAAATAACGCACACTGGGAAAAAATGCACCCAAATTCCCACTTATTAGAAGCCGCTGGGTTGGCAACCTGAAATATAGCGTTTCTGATGTAAAATTTGTCAAAAAATCGATTCGTAACATTTTCATTCTGTGCAGGGCAATAGGGTGAAAAGGGGCAAAATAGACAATTTCCCGTACCCTGCCCAAATGAAATCTTGACCATTCGATTTGTTGACAAATTTTACACAAGAAATGCTATATATCAGATTGTTAGTCCAGCGGCGATTATTCAGTGAAAATGTGGGTTCCAGTTTTTCCACTAAATAATCGCCGCTAGAGTGGCAACCTGAAATATAGCATTTCTTATGTAAAATTGGTCAAGAAATCGATTGGTGATGGTTTTATTTTGGGTAGGGTACGGGAAATGGTCTATTTTGCTCCTTTTCACCCTAATTTTGCGTATTTTTGGAAATATAGACCCATTCCCGTGCCCTGCACAGAATGAAAATATCACCAATTGATTTATTGACCAATTTTACATAAGAAATGCTATAGTTCAGGTTGCCAGCCCAGCGGCTTCTAATTAGTGGGAATTTGGGTTATTTTTTTCCCAGTGTGCAACGGTGGAAACGTCGGATGCAAAGAAATTTTTTGGCTTAGATGATTCACCGAGACTGTAAAGCCAAAAATCCAAATTAGTAACAATATAATCAGAATAACTGAATAACAGAACGACACAACAGCATAATAATATAAACATGAAGAACTGAAAAACCAGGAAGAACTGAAAAACCAATAGAAGAACAGCAAACCAAAACAAACCAACAATTATGGAGCTTTAGAGTGGCGACGGAAAAATAACTCAGTAAAAAAGGGACAAAAAAAAACAGCTAGACTGGAAAGTACATAGAAAATCATTGACAGAATTGCAAAATTACTAAAGAACAAAATACAGATTCATGAATACTAAAAGTAGAAAATAAATGAAAAATAAACAAAGAAAAGAGAAACGTGAAAAGACAAAAAAAAAACAAAAGAATAGTTTAACAAACGTACAAAAACCAGAAGAGTTTGAGAAAAGAAAAATGGAGAAACATATGGAAAAATAAACAGAAAAATTGCAATAATAACATCGGAATAGATAAACAGAAGAACGGCGGTTCAGAAAATCAGAAAAAATTAAAAAAGCATAGTTTAACAGAAAAATATAAAGCAGAACAAAGAAAAGGCATAGCAACAGAAGCAAAGAAGAACAAAAGTACTGAAAACCAGAAGAACATAAAATATGAGAAATAGAGGAATATGAGAATAAAATTACAGAAGGACAAGAGAATACATATACCAAAAAAGAAACAAGAAGAAAAACAATAACAAAATAGCATGGAAAAAAAACAGAACAACAGAATACAATAACTTCAGCAGAAACAAAATTTTGCATACAAAACAATTACCCGCAAAGCTAATACGTTCAACAACAAAATTATATTTTTGAAAAAGAACGAAAGACCACAATCATTGTAGAATGTTGTCCAATAATCTCAATTTTAGAGGAACATTTCAAGAGGTCCTATCTGCTTTGATCGATTTTTCGATCGATCACTTTTATTCAATCACCTCAACTTATTGAACACCTTTTATTGACACGTTACTTGTACAAGTTGATAGCGGAGGGATCACTCTAGCCTTCTGGACGAAAACCACGCTTGGGAGAGTTACTAAAGCTGAACCATTAACAAAATGAAGAGACGCTTCGGAAAAATTATGAAAGCAGATAGGACCTTTTGAAATGTTTATCTAGAATTATTACAGGATTACTTTTGAAGAAGGTCGCAATCAACGACCGAAACCTCGGATATAAAAGAAATATATACCATAGAAGAAATGTTCGCAGTCACTCACCACTGCGAAGACGAAAATCCAAATCTATAACAACATAACAGAATAACTGGAAAACATAATAACAGAAGAATAGATAAACCTTGAAACACGAAAAAAAAGAATTGAAAAATAGCTAAACTGAAATACAGAAGAGTAGAAACAGGAGAATAAGAACAAAAAAAACATTGGATCCTAAGAACTGAATGAAAGTAGAATAGAATAACGGAATAAAAAATATCAGTCAGGCAAACAAATAGAAAGACAGAAGAAAAGAAGTACAGGATCGCAAAAAAAAACAGAATAATAGAAAATGTTAATCACGAAGAAGAAGGTCAGAAAAACTGGTGAACTGAAAATAAATAGGATTATATTTTCTCCTACAACAATAACAAAATAACAGAAGAACACAAGAACAGATTAGTTGTAATTTTGAAAACAAAAACAAATTAAAGAGAAAAGGAAAAGAAAAACAGAAGAACTGAAAAACAGAACAAAAGAATAATCCAATAACCGAAAAAAAACCCTGAGAAAAACAAGAATCTAGAATTTAGAACTGACACTGGAAAACAGAAAGTAATAAAAATGGAGAATAGAGAGAAAAAAAAACAAAATAAAAAAAAATATTGCAGAAGAACAAAACAATAGAAATCTTGAAGAACAGGAGAAGAAATAAAAAAAATGAAAACAGACGCCATACATCTGAAGAATTGAAGTAAAAGAAACGAAAAAGGGAAAGAAGAACAATAACAAGAATATATATGACAGAAGAAAAAACAAAACTGAAAGATTAAAAGGGCAGTTAAACGAAAGTACAGAAAATCATAGGAGTATGGAAATAAAGATATAAGCAAACATTCAAATAAAAAAACGAGCTCGAGTACAGTAAAACGAAAAAAAGGCAAGATAGATAAACAGCATAATGGAAAACAAAACTGGAAAATTAAAATAGCAGAAGGAACAGAATAACATACAAGCAACAGACCAAATAAACAAAAGAACAGCAATCCAGCAAAACAGATGAATACAAGAACAGTCAAACAGAATGATATAAAAATATAAAAAAGAGAGGGCATACAAAAAATAAGGACAGAAAACCAGAACAACAAAAAATCAGAGCAATTACGGAAAATGAAGGACAGGAGAATAAAGATAAAGGAGAGAACAGCAGAGCATGAGAAATTAATAATAGGAAAATTGAAATAGAGATGTCTATTCTGTCTTTATTAGAACAGGAAAACCAGTACAAAACAACAGCAAAACAGCAGAACTTAAGAAAATGAAAACAAAATAATGAAATGACAAGACATTAGAGTGGTACACGAACGAAATGACAGAAAAATAAATTAATATACAGAACATACTGACCGAAAACATAAATCAGAACACATAAAACAAAAAACAACGGGTATACTGAAAATACATATGAGAAAATACGAGAAAGTTCATAAAACAGCCGAGGAACAGAATACAAAATATTGAAAACAAAAAAAAAACAGAAGAGAAATAACAAAAAAGCTGAAAACAGAAAAAAAAGAATAGTAAAACGACACAGGAGAAATAAAACTACGGAAATCAAAAACAAGAAAATAAAAAGAGAAGTGTTGAAGAATTTAAAAATAAAGGAACTATATATCAAAAGGATATTATATCAGAAGAGCAAAACAACAAACTAACAGTGAAACCGAAGAATAGATCAACACAAAAATATTAGAATAGCAGAACAAAATATAAAACAGAATTAAAAAATAGAAGAAAAAAAGATAATTAACACGAACAGAAGAACAGAAAAAAAGAATAGCAGAGAAACTGGAATAGAATACAAATGAAAAATAAATAAGAAGAAGAGCTGTAAACAGAAAATATAACACAGGAATAAAGACGAACGAAAATAAAAAACAGGAGGATATTAAAATGAAAATACAGAAAAGTGGCAGTATAAAAACAAAGAAATAGAGGAACTTTCGAAAAGAATAACAGAAGAATTGGGGTGCAAAAAAGACAGATATACAGAAGGACAAATAAAAAGAAGAACAGATAAAAAACAGAAAAAGTAGCAGACGAAACGAAAGTTAATGAACCAAACAACAGAACATATGAACAGAAGAACTGTGGACCAGAAAAACAAAACAATAGAGGAACAATCAAGTAGTATCGAAAAAAAAGAGAGGGCATATTAACAGAAGAAGAGAAAGAAGACAGAATTGACAGAAGATAGAGAAGAAAGAAAAAAAATTAGTAAAGAAGTGTAAAATAGAAATAAAGTAAATAGAAAAACAGAACAACAATATAAAACATATTAGCCGAACAAGAAAACAAAAGATTAGTAGATCAGGAAATAAAATCAAAACAAAATTATATAAAAAGAATACAAAAAAATCTTAGAAGAGAAACAGCAGAATAGTAGTAAATCATGAAGATGTGAGAACAGAAAAACAGAAGGATATGAAATCGGATAGACAGAAAGAAAAGAAATCCATAAGAGCATGAGAACACAAGAGAGCAGCAGAATAAATAAACATAGAACGGGAAAACAGTCCAATATATATGAAAAACAACAACAAACCGAAGAACCGTGAAACATAGGAATATAAATAGGTAAGCGGATTTTAGAAAATAAAAACCTGAAACCAGAAAACAGGTAAACGATGAAAAACAAAACACAATAAACAGGAAAACTTTAAGCTAAGATATAAATGTATGAATAAATCTGCTAATTTACTTTAAGACAGATTTTGGATTCAAAAAAAGTTCTAACGTGTCTACTGAACACAGTTTAAATTTTATCGATTGTAAATACTGATGTCTTTTCTCAAATACTGGTTTAAACATTTTGTCAGAACTCAAAACTCTACCAAAACCTGTGAATTGATTATTTATGTCTATTTCTTTTTACTGAGAGAGGCTTGAGCAAATTTAGCGCAATCAGCGAGAACTTGAAACATTACGGTGATTCCATTCTATTGACTTACAAACTATATTACAATATTTACCGGCGTCAATACAACATTTGAATATCTTTTATATTTTTAACCATTGTATGACTTTCAAAATCTCGCCATTTTCCAGATTTTTACACAGGAAGGCGGATTAAATCCTCCTAGTACTATGAACTCAAGACTTGAAAAGAATATAATCACAAATGTTTCTTAAAAAAACTCGGATTAAAAAAAATTCGGAATGAAAAAAAAAATGACGACATCCATAAGTTACGTAACGCAAAAAACCCAATTTTCATACCCCCACCTCCCATATGTAACGAATCGTACCGATTACACATACCCCTCCCCCCATAAAAATCTCGTAACGCTGTAGAAGAATTCGCTTAATAAAAAGGTTCGGTTTTGAAGAGTCTCTCCAGAGATTTTTTGTTACGTAACGCAGGTCTTACCTCCCCCCTCCCCTATGTAACAAATTGTAACGCCTAATGATATCGCCTCTCCCCCCCATGAGCGTTACGTAATTTACGGATGTCGCCTAACAAAGCAAATAATTTTTCGTATAGTGCGGGAAACAAACGATTTTTAGAATTTGTTTAAAGTGTACAGTCAATCTGAGCAAATTCCACAATGATTTAATGCTTGAAATGTAGGTTAGTTTATTACAATTGTTAAGAATTCCTGTTTATTCAAGAATCAAACATGAAACTAACTTATTTCTATTAACAAAAATATTTCGAGAATTTTCCAACAATAATAATGCATAATGCCAACTTTATTTTATGTTATATTTTGTAACTTGTTTTACAAAGCTGATGTACGAGTAGAACAAAGTACATCGCATTTATATTGAATTTAATTCTTTGTTGATGATATTATTTGGAGCTCTTTTATGTTCGAATCAGGAGACACATCATTTAAGTACTTCAGATTTAACATTTATTTTAATTTTTTTTGCTATAATTCATTGTTATAAAATTTCTCTCCTTTTAATAAATTAAATAAAATTTACACGAATAATTAGATTGATTCCTTCACATGTTTATGTTGGCTTTCACCCACCCTTCGCACACCTCCCGCTATAACGTTTTACTAACAGTCAATCGACAAGTGACCGACAATTTGCCTAAATTTTCCAACGCAAGCATACGTGTGTGTGTATTTGTGTTCACCAAGTCGCTTTTATCGTGTCGTCCCGTATGGTCACTCGTCGGTCACCGGCCAAAGTTGGGCTGTTTATTCAGGACAAAGTGCTTTGTTTGCGCGCGGGGACGCACATATCGATTAGGATCGTCGGCCGGCAGTCAACTGTTGTTCGGATCGGTCCGCACGCACGCAAATGTTTTGATGAAATTTCACCCCAGCAGCTGTGTGGGCGCAAAATCAACATTTGATTATTAGAGGTTTGGTCGAACTTGATATTTTTCCATTCCATTAATTTTAAACCGGTTTTCGTATTGCAATGAATTTTATTTGCGAATTGAATGCTTTCACCTCTAAGCTTGGGAGAGAACAGCCGAAATAAACACCAGCAGTAAAAGGTTGATCAAAATGGATGGCATTCGTTGACATGTGCTATTAGTTTCTTCATCCTGTCGTAGAGCGGCACGTGGTTCTCGTTTTCCAACTCGAGCTATGGGTTGTTCGGCATGAGAGAGCAACCAAGTGACGATGGAGTTTTGATCCTGCGAACCTTCGTACGTCAGTGGCTTTCTGTTACGGTATAACCTAATCACAGGATAATTTATAACAGCTTGATGTTGAGCCAGTTCCTGTTCTTTGGTGATGTCCACTTTGGCGAATGAGACGTTTGGATTTCTAAGGGCTAATTCTTTTGCAACGTCCAGGAAAATTGGAGCAAGAGTTTTACAGTGAGGACAGTGAGGCGAATAGAACTCAACAGCGACCAACGGATTATCTCTTAGAGTCGAATTAAAGTTTCTTCGCGTTAAACGTGGAAACGGGTCATCTGGACTGTTTTGCGATTCAGTCACAGGAACTTGCTGCAGCAACCATTCCACGAGAGCGGTTTCTGTATGCTGACCTTTGTACTCCGTGGGAATCCCGTGCCGAAAAAACCTAAGCGTTGGATAGCCAAGCACACCGTAGGGCCTTACGAAGTCCGAATATCGGTAAGCATCGATTACAGCCAGTTTTATGGGTGAGCTTGTAGCTGCCAGTTGCTTTGCTGCGTTGGCATATTTCGGTGCTAGAGCTTGACAGTGTTTGCACCAGGGAGCGTAAAATTCCACCATCAGAAATGGATATCGCTGCAAAGCTGATTCAAAGGTATCCGGTGTCAGTGCCAGTATGCCGTGTTCCGGGGAAAGTTCACTGGCGTGGGATTGGACCAGGGATACGGCGAAAATTGCGACTAAAATCCACTTCATTATCTCGGCAAAAATATGTCACATTTAATTACGCCTGCTGTGTTTTGCTGTTAGCTTCGATATTGGGATGTTGAGCTTTGGAAGTTCATGTAAAATAAATCATTTTAATTAGGATCTAATTTGTTCGACAATATTTGCTTATTCCGTGACTCTCAATTGAAGGTTTACTTTAACAGTTGGAAATCGATTAACCAGGTAAAGCTGTAATATTTTCTGGGAATTTAACATTCGATTCAAAACGCGCAACTTGTACAATACGCCCACACAATTTGCAAGTCAGAAGGTCAATATCGACAGTGAGAGTGAAGAACCACACTTGAACGTGCCGCTTGATTGAGCTATCATCCCTTTTTTCGCATCATTGATTATCAACTCAGCCAATAACCAACGGCAAACGTATTGAACCCGTGACACACACGTACACTAGCGGAAAGAGAGAGACATAGAGAGAGAGACCAACATTGAATTAAATTCACCCTTGCTAGGGAAAATCGTGGCTATTTCGGTTGCGTAAAACTTCACCTTCCCGCACTGGCTCGCAGCTGTAAATAAGGTTAGCATTTCTACGCCAAGCGCGTGGAAAACATTCGCCTCTGGTCTCTGCAGGTACGAGGGTACGTAGTGGGGGAAGACGATGTTGGTGTGTCAATTGGATTTGCCTCAAGGGAGTGCCACGGTGGTGGTCCAATCAGCTATGAATTCAATTCCGATCGTTCCATCGTTCATATTTCCCACGAGTCAAATACCCACGAATGTTGATTCGGTGAAACAAAACAGAAATACCTGCTGCTCCCGCTACTGATGCTGCTGCCGCTGTCAGGTGGCGGGAAACTGGGAAAACTCAACAACTTCCACGTGACTGCTGTCGATGTTTTTCCCTGAGCGAGGGATAACGTGGAAAGAAATTTCATTACGCTTCTTTGTATATTGTTTGAGAATTTCAAAAATACTAATCCAATTTATTATCGAGGACAACGGAAAAAGAAAACCTGTCCGTCGGGAACGCAAGGATATCGAACGAAGAGCGAACAGTTTGATTGGCTTTCTGCAACGATTGTTGGTCCTGGGACCGTGATAGCGTTTTTTTGGAGATTGCAAAAAAGCAAGTTGGTTCCACAAGCGTTAGTGATTCCGATTCGCATGAGTGAAATTAATGTCGGAGTGAATGCTATAATTTGCTTACATTATTACAATGTACATCTGCCACACTGAAGTTGGATTTTATCACATCGAATCACAATACGACTTGCATGTAACATACTATTCATCATTACCACATTGCATAACAATACAGTAAGAACGATGGATCATAACATTGAAAAGCTGAATAATGAACAGATGTTTAAATTTGTTTTCTGGTAAAAAATATTCATCTGTCGTTCACCTTCTTTTCTAAAAGTACATTTAATTACGTCGTTGTGATTATGTTTCTTTTGACGTAGAATTACGTCTTACGGCAACATATACAGGTGACCAATTTCAATACAGGGATCCATTTTCAAAAACCAAATACATCGAGAGCGTCACGAAAATTGTCCAATTTCAAACGTTTTAAACTCAGTCAGTTTCCAACCGTTTTCCGTCATTTTTGCAGTAATCAATTGGAAAATCATCTAAGTACCCGTCCAAATGCCGAAAGTTGTAATCTAATTGTTCGACTATTGTACCATTGAAAATTATCAAGCCTTGTCGGAATGCAAATGTCGACCTCTAATTGGTCGCTCAATGCTTCTTTCCCTAACAAGGTCGACAGAAAATACCTAGTTAACTAGTAATGCGCGATTTGTGTTTTATGTATAACTCATTCCATGAATATACCGATACCACACGGACGTTGGATGCTGATCGTGATGAAGAATGAAAAGCCGGATTTCAATTTCTGGCTGATCGCGCTGGGCGCGTTGATGCTTGAACACCTATCTATCTGGCGGCTGTTATGAAGTTTTCGGTAGCTGCAGAATTATTCGAAATGGCAGGCAGTTCTACTAGAGAAAACGGGAAAACCAGAATCATCGGCGAATGGTAATCCGAAAAGATGATAATTGAACAAACTTGCTAGTGTTGTTACTGTTGTGAAATATAATAGCACCTTTTAGTGCTCTACAATTATGTGATTGATGTAGTTAAGGTTTTTCATCATGTGTATTAAGTAACAGAAGAAAAACCGCAAAATTCAGCATTTGGTGGCCCTGAGAAGGGCCGGTTGTAATTTATACTTGTTCTCGTCCTGGATGGCAGCAGATAACGGAAATGCAGCACTTACGCTCTATCAGTCCGGCTCGACAGAATGTAGTAGTAGTAAGCAATTCTTTATTTCTATGAGTTTTTTTGGTTTTGGAACTTGAAAAGTTACAAGTGATTTACATTAATTGTTTTCATCTTTGATTCTCTGTGTTTCGGTTGCTTTTTTTAAATTTTGCTGAATGTTTTCCAGTTATTTTTGGAAGAAGGAGTACATTAGTGGCTTTGGTAACTGTTTAAATTTTTAAATAGCAACTATATACAACTATATACAACTGAAATCTAACTTATTCTACAATATACACTTAAACTACTATATACAGTAGGGTGGGGAAAATGATCGATTTTACAGAATCAAGCTTTTTTGGTTCCTTTTGGGGCCCCAAACAACCTTAAACTTACCGGAAGTCGATTGGTTTTGTCTCCGCTTGGCGCTTTGCATTTCAAATTTGTATGAAAATTTATGTGGAAAACCCTACTTTTTTGCATTTACCTTTATAGAGAGCTCAACAATACTCTAATAATGCATTAAATTATGTTAAAGTATGGTATTTTAAATGCCTAACAACTTTGCCGAAGACACTGAAAATTTAGGATGTCCATAAGAAGAGCTATAGCTGTTTAAAGTTGAGTATGTCGAGTTAAATGCAGAAAATTTTGTTTTCTGCCAACATTACCAATGTACCGGTGTCAGCAGGATTCCTATCAGAAGTAACCTGTCGTAACGAGTTTATACACTCAGCTGGATCAAGCAAACAAACTTAGGTCAACTTTCTAGGCGTAGGTAGAATCTACAACGTGTTTCTGAGGTCACTTCTGATGGAAATCTGACTGACGCCGATACACTGGCAGTATTGGCAGAAAAAATGATTTGCAACATAAATTTCGGCATACTCAACTTTGAACAGCTCTAGTATTTTTTGGGACACCCTAGCACTTAAGTGTATCCGGCCAAGTTGTTAGGCATCAAAAACCCTACCATTTGAAGTCATTGAACCTTTGGTTTGAGCCATTTTGAGCTCTTTAGAATGGAATATGCAAAAAAGTTGGTTTTTCCATACAAATCTCCATATAAATTTGAAATGCAATGCGCCAAGCGGAGACAAAACCAATCGGCTTCCGATAAATTTAGGATTGTTAGGGGCCCCAAAAAGAATAAAAAAAAACTTGGTTCTGGCCTTCTGCTATCAAGTTTCGTTTTTTCCATATAACGATTCCCCACCCTAATATACAGTCCGCTTATTAAAGCGTGTTCGGAATTTTGGCATTTTTGTACACTAAACTAATTAAAGAACAAATCAACGCTCATGCTAGAAGAGAGTGACAAACGATTTTTATCTGTTGAGCTACCTGAACGCACTGCAGTGAAATTTGAAATCTCTCTCTTGCGAGACAATGAACTATGGTGTACTTTCTCACACGTGGGGAATCACGCACAATAATTACACTGCAGAGCTATCTGCGGTGCGTTTCACAGTTGGTTTCTTGAGCATGGCAGAAGAGGAAAAGAGATTGGGAGAAAAAATAATAGACTGCGTTGCTCGTGCCGCTCGTGCCGGTCGAATTTACTCTGGTGGAATTCGTTTTCGCAGTGTAGCTACACGAGGACTACATTTTTGTCCGGTAGTTTTTTTTTTCACCTTCCGGACTACTCGCCAGTGGGCACTGTTGTGTACTTCTGCGTTTTCTCTGTAGAGTGATTCACCCCTCTTGTTTCTATCAGATGTGGGGTGAGCTGGAAGTGTGTTTGTCTCTCTGTAAGCTGGTTGAGACACTTTGGAGTGGAGAAAGAAGCAGTGTGGTGAAAGCACTTGCTACACGCAGGCACATACTGGAAGGGAAGTGCGCGTTGAATTTTTTCTCCTCTCCTTTCACATACTGCGGAGAATGACATGCCTGAGCATGCCTGTGAGCGATCAAAGTCACCCCGGGATAATGACTGGTCTTTTAGTGGAATTTTAGAGCATGTTTAATAACAGCAAAATTGTTGCTAAACTTTTGAAGTAGTGACTGGATCTTGCTCAATGCATGCCAGTACTTTTGTAAAAAATATCAAACAATATTATTTACAGTATATTCTGAAAATATTTGAGATACATTCAAAAAAGTAATCAAAGTCACCCCAGTTAACGGTGCTCCAGTTTGAAAGCGAAAATCTTCCGATTTCGACTGTGTACAATTTCTTGCAAACTTGAGTGTGGAAGACCGGACAAAGTAATGGACAAAAAATACTTCATTCTTCTTGTCTAAACCATGCTAAAGTCCAGTGCACAGTGGTCCAATAAGGCAAAACGTGGAACTTAATTCCATAGCGCCTTTCACCTTCATCCTAGCTTAATAAAGTTTTCGGAACAAATGTTTGTATGAATGACCCGCATAATCGCAAATTGTCAAAAAGTATAAAAAGTTGTAATGAGATAGAAGAATAGTTTATTCAGCAAAGTTGCAGAAAATATGATACTTTGTTGAACAAATGAAAATCCTATTTTTTTCAGTACAAAGTTATTAAGTATATTACATGGAACTTACTTAAAAGTTATTTTTTTCTACTTAACTTCTGTTAGTTGCAATTTACACGAAAGTATTGTTCAGAAGAATTATTGGGGCACACAGAACACACAATTTTGCCAAAAGATATATATCTCCAGGACTTTTCATAACAAAGTTATATCTTATTTCAGCTTATTTTTTCGATAATTACAAAACCGTGTAGGTTAAAAAGGGGCAAGTGGAATCATGATGTCAATACTTTCTCTTGAAGTTAAGCTGAAGTACTACAAACTCCTTAAGGTTCCATTTGGCCCAATCGACCCATATTAGAGTACGGTGAGTATATGTTACAGTAGGTTTTCATATATTCAATATACTAACTTTTTTGTGTTAAGAGATAGAGAAATGATTTATTCGGCAAAGTTTTAGAACGTGCAAAAATATGAATCTTTGCAAAACAAACAAAATTCCTATCTTCATTGGGTACAGAGTTACAGAGTATTAAGAGTTACAGAGTCTGTAAAAGTTACTTAAAAGTTAATTTTTTGCACTTAACTTTTGTTAGCTACATTATACAAGAAAACGTTGTTCTAAAGAAACATTCGGGCATACAAAACACACGTTTTAGTTGAAGACTACACATCTCCAGGACTTTTTCTTACAAAGTTCTAGCATCATGATACATATTATCATGATGCTAATACTTTTTCTTGAAGTTTAGCTCAAGTGCTCGAAACTGCTATAAGTTCCATCTGTCCCAATCCACCTAATCTTTATTCTATACGTTGTAAGGAAAAGTCCCGGAGATGTGTAATCTTCAAAAAAAATCTGTGTTTTGTATGCTCAAATGCTTCTTTAGAACAACGTTCTCTTGTAGAATGTAACTAACAAAAGTTAAGTACAAAAAACTAACTTTTAAGTAACTTTTATAGAAAATACTCTGTACTTCTGTACCCAATAAAGATAGGAATTATGTTTGTTCAGCAAAGTTTCATATTTTTGCACGTTCTAAAACTTTGCTGAATAAGCCATTTCTCTATCTCTTAACACAAAAAAGTTAGTAAAAGGATATATGAAAACCTACTGTGACATATGCTCGCCGTACCCTAATATGGGTCGATTGGGACAAATGGAACCTAAAGGAGTTTATAGTACTTCGGCTTAACTTCAAGGAAAAGTATTGACAACATGATTCCATTTGTCCCTTTTCAACCTATACGTTCTTGAAGTTATCGAAAAAATAAGCTAAAATATGATATAACTTTGTTATGAAAAGTCCTGGAGATATTTATCCTTTGGCAAAATTGTGTGTTTTGTGTGCCCTGACAATTCTTCCGAACAATACTTTCGTGTAAAATGCAACTCACAAAAATTAAGTACAAAAAACTAACTTTTAGGTAAGTTCCTTGTGATATACATAATAACTTTGTACCGAAAGAAGATAGGATTTTCATTTGTTTAACAAAGTATCATATTTTTGAATCTTCTACAACTTTGCTGAATAAACTATTCTTCTATCTCTTCACACGAAGAAGCTAAGTTTTTTTATTTTTAGTATAGTTAACTTTTCATACTTTTTGACAATTTGCGATTATGCTGGTCATTCATACAAACATTTGTTCCCAAGACGCTATTAAGCTAGGTTGAAGGTAAAAGGCGCTATGGAATTAAGTTCCACTTTTTGCCTTATTGGATCACTGTGCAGTGGCTTGGCTGTCAATCAAGATGTGTACCAAAACGAATGTTTGACAAAAATTCAGATCACATTTCTTTACAACCCATGTAACAAAGGCAAATTGGTTTTATTTACGTTTTATGGTAGTTTCATAGAAGGATTTCTGAATCTATGAAGTTTTTCGAAGTACTTGCGGTTTTCATTGATCAACAGTTCTCAAGAGTGTTTAAAAAATAATTGAGCACTGTCCACTGACATCCTCGCGACACGCCCGGTATATCGTAGCCTTCCCCCTGCGTCAGGTGCACAATGGGTATATCTTCTAGTGTTTTCAGCTCATGGTTTATACGTTCGAATACGGCCAGTGCGCGTATGTCATCCGTGGGCATTGTCTAAAAAGCCTATCAGTTGACTACGTGTACTGAATCGTACCTTTCGTTTCGATGCCCGCTAGTCGGATTACACCCTCAAAAGCAATGTTGAACAATGTGTCATTTCTGAAGGGTCATCTTGGTCCATAGTAGCGGGTAGCAGTATGACGCCCGCTTTTCTTCTACTAAAAAAAGATTGTTGTAACTTTGTAACCAGCGTTATGCCACGGTAGTTGCTAATTTGTGTCAATCGCCTTTTACATAAATGGAGCAGACAAGATCATTTATCCATTCCTCCGGTAGACTCTTCTCAAATCCTGGGAACTGCCCAGTGAAGTGTCGTTTCTAGTGCGTCGTTAGGAGGGTTATAGAGTAGGCAATCTGTTATTTTCCAGCGACTCTGTTGATTTTAGTGACACAATTCCCAGTTTAACACCCTTGTTATCGAGAACTTAAACATAGAAAGAGCACTACACAGAAAGGTTGACTTCCCTTGCTCCAATATTGAGGTGCTCTCAGCTGTTGACAGCCTCGCGCTCGCGTGTGATCAGGTTTTCTACCACACCTCCACACATATTTAGTTCCGGTGTGTAGTATTTACGGGATTGATTCACCATCTCATCAAACAGTTCTGCAGCTCTTTTTTCTCTTCATCGCTTGGCGGCATTTTGTCATCGATGACCGACGGTAGCTTGTCCCACCCATCGTTGAGATTTGAAACACTTTGGTGCCATCCACATTCCACGTGGACAGATTTTTAACGATTTTGAACGCCCCCCCCCTCCCCCTGCGTGGACAACTGTCCATATAAATTCTAAAAATAATTGTATAGACCGTGGACATTACACCGACCCACCTCCCCCCCCCCCTCAAGCGGTCCACGTGGAATGTGGATGGCCCCTCAGTTACTCGGTAGAAGGTTCTCCATTGTCAAGTAGGCGCGTATATCCTCGGCAGACTGCAGATTGTGCAACTGCCGGATGTTAAACTTTGTCAATTTTGTTTCTTGTTCGGTGGTTTTGTGAATATTGAAGCTGCGAAATTGATGCCTTGTTGGCCGTTGACGTTCGTGTCGTTGAACCCCATGATCGGTGTACAAATCACTTCCTTGCCGATTTGGGCGTTCAATCTCTGAGGGCCCGTGGTGAGCAGCATTCGTATGTAGCCTCCAGCTACGCGAAAAACCGTTACTAGGATATGCTACATAGTCTTGTGATTCAGCCGCCTGTTTCTAGTCAGACGCTGTCGTGAGCCGCTTTTAACCTGCAGAATGAACGCTTAGAAAAGCTGGACTTTCCTCTGAAAAGGTCAACCCCCTTTCTCTTTCTCGGATCACAAAATTCTGTCTGGAGCTGTCTTCCGGCTTCTGTGCATCATTTCGTTTTTGAAAATATCCTTGGATTATTGGATTGGATCAGGTTATTTTCTGAAGGCCGGAACCGCCATCTTGAAACTGTCGGTCATATGAATTAAGCCGTAACACAAATAATATTCTTTGCATATTTGTGTTTACTCAAAGAAAAATCACAAGAAGGTTGTATGTGAAGCCACGACCGCAAGGTTGAAGTAGAATACTTTTACAAGAAAGATAACCCGGCTGCTTGCATGTCAGTCATTTTTTCTAGTAAATAAACGTTGACCGTTCATTGGCAGTATTGTAATTTCTTTCTGTCTGATATTTTGAATGAAGTTCATTGTATATTTTTAAATTTTGTGCAAATGAGAAGTTGAAGTGCTGCCGAATTGCAATATGCACCTTTAATACGACATCATTAAAGGGGAACGGAACAAAGGCTACGGTTATGCAGAACGCGAATGCCGGCGCGATGCGATTATCCTTACCGTGGTGAAATGTACAGCTCTTTTTAAGGCGAAGTAGAGCTATACATTTGAACAGATTTCGTCTTGCCGAATCGCATCGCGCCGTTATTTGCGTTCTGCATGACCGTAGCCAAACACTAAGCGACGCAAACACGTAATAATAATCAGAGTATGCATGTAGATGAAGATAATTAACTTTGGATTATAGCGCAAAACGAGAAAATATTAACTCTTCAAATAATCATTTGTGTCCTTCAAATTTCAGTTGTTCAATTTAATATCCGATGAAATGTTTGTTTATTTTTTTTTTCTTCATCTATAATTTATTTGACACGGCACAAATACAATTAATTGTTTAACGGCGCCAATTATATCTGGTAGCTTCCTTTCTAAAGTATTTTAATAACTAAAAGCAAATTTTTTATCCTCGCTGCCGACTACGAGCTGAAACTAAATCTAACTTAAAGCTAGAATCTTTTGCATTAAAAGCACTGATTTGTTGTTTGATGGTTTTCCATCGCCATAGGTAAACAGCATATTGAATATGTTCCGCTGCTGGGCCAAGTTATTACGGACTGGCATATTGGGTTGTCTCCCTCGGGACCTGAGGGTATCGTGCGGGTCTAGTTGCTGTTTCCGGATCCGGGGTCTTAACGTGTTCTTGTCGTTTGGTTGGATGTAGGCGGAAGGGAATAGGATTAAACTGGGGCGTGGATGGATTTCAGGAAAACGTATATAAGGGACATGTAGGATAGGTCACGGCTCGCCAAGACATCACGAACAGGAACAGCCGGCTGCCTACCTTCGGCCTGCAGGGAAGCTATTAATCTAGACCTGGCGTCACGGTGTACAGGGCATGACCAAACAACGTGCTCTATGTCGTGATAACCCTCACCACAGGCACAGATACCACTTTCCCCGAGCCCAACACGACGGAGATGCGCGTCAAATCTATAGTGATTGGACATAAGCCGGGACATCACGCAAATGAAATCCCGACCTACATCCAACCCCTTGAACCACGGGTTCGTCGACACCTTGGGGATTATGGAACGTAACCACCTTCCCAGTTCCCCTCTGGTCCAAGAATTTTGCCAACTGATGATCATATTCTGACGTACAAGTGCGAAAAATTCATTAAAGGCAAGTGGTCTTTCATAAATATGACCGTTTGTCGCGCCCAACTTAGCCAAAGAGTCCGCTTTCTCATTGCCCGGTATCGAGCAGTGAGAAGGGACCCACGCTAAGGTAATCTGAGTAGATTTTTCGGATAAAGCACTCAGATGTTCCCGTATTTTCCCCAGGAAATACGGAGAGTGCTTAACATCTTTCATCGATCGGAGAGCCTCAATGGAACTGAGACTGTCCGTAAAGATGAAATAATGGTCCGTGGGCATTTTTTCGATAATCCCTAGGGTGTACTGAATTGCAGCCAATTCTGCGACGTAAACAGAAGCAGGATTATCGAGTTTATGGGAGACGGTTAAATTGTAATTGAAAATACCGAAGCCAGTGGACCCATCAAGAAGTGATCCGTCAGTGTAGAACATATTATTGCAGTTGATGTTTTGATATTTATTGGAAAAAATTTTGGGAATCTGCTGCACGCGTAAATGATCCGGGATTCCACGAGTTTCTTGTATCATGGATGTATCGAAAAACACAGTAGAATCAGAAGTTTTTGATAAGTCGACACGATTTGGAATATTCGAAGAAGGGTTAATATTTTTGGACATGTGATGGAAATACAATGTCATAAAACGGGTTTGAGAATTAAGTTCGATTAAACTTTCAAAATTTTCAATCACGGGACGGTTCAAGACCTCACATTTGATAAGAATGCGAGGAGACAGGCTCCAGAAGCGGTTTTTCAATGGTAGTACTCCAGCTAAGACCTCCAAACTCATCGTATGAGTCGACTGCACGCAACCTAAGGCGATACGCAAACAACGATATTGTATTCGCTCCAGTTTGATCAAATGTGTGTTTGCTGCGGAGCGGAAGCAGAAACACCCGTACTCAATAACAGACAATATCGTTGTTTGGTAAAGCCTTATAAGGTCTCCTGGATGGGCTCCCCACCATTGTCCGGTTATTGTACGAAGAAAATTCACTCTTTGTTGACATTTTTTCATCAGATACCTCACGTGACAACCCCAGGTGCCTTTAGAGTCGAACCAGATACCAAGATATTTGTGTACCAAAACCTGAGAAATCGTTTTACCCATTAATTGTGTTTGAAGCTGAGCAGGTTCATGCTTCCTAGAAAAAACTACTATCTCAGTCTTCTCCGGAGAGAATTCGATACCTAGCTGTAAAGCCCAAGCAGACAAATTGTCCAAGGTATCTTGCAATGGTCCTTGCAAATCGGCAGCTTTGGCTCCTGTAACAAAGATTACACTGTCGTCTGCAAGTTGTCTTATCGTGCATGAATTTGCCAGACATTCGTCGATGTCATTTACATAAAAGTTGTAAAGAAGGGGGCTTAAACATGAGCCCTGGGGAAGACCCATGTAGCTAATGCGAAAAGTTGCCAAATCGCCGTGCGTAAAATGCATGTGCTTTTCGGACAACAAATTGTGCAAAAAATTGTTTAAAATTGGAGAAAATCCTTGTCGGTGAAGTTTGCCCGAAAGAATGTCAATAGAAACGGAATCAAAAGCCCCCTTAATGTCCAAGAACGCAGACGCCATTTGTTCTTTGCGAGCATAAGCCAGCTGAATATCTGTTGTAAGCAGCGCAAGACAATCATTCGTCCCTTTGGCACGGCGGAAGCCAAATTGAGTATCCGATAGTAGGCCATTTGATTCGACCCAATGGTCTAAACGACGGAGTATCATTTTTTCCATCAATTTCCGGATACAGGATAGTATTGCAATCGGCCTATAAGAGTTGTGATCAGAAGCTGGTTTCCCTGGTTTTTGGATGGCGATCACCTTCACTTGCCTCCAATCCTGCGGTACAATGTTTTGCTCCAGGAACTTATTGAACAAGTTCAACAAGCGCCTCTCGGCATTGCCGGGTAGATTCTTCAACAAGTTGAATTTGATTCTATCTAACCCAGGCGCGTTATTGTTACAGGACAGGAGGGCAACTGAAAATACGCGATTCCGCATTCTTCGGGCTGTGTTCCAAAGAATGCTCATCGATGTCTCCCTCGACGTCTCGTTCACGAACCGACGCCAATATCCGCGTTTCTTTGCTTTAGCCAAACTTTTAAGCTTGGTATCAAGCTCCGAATACTGTAAATAGTCGCCAGGTATACCTCCCTTCTGGAAGGCCAAAAACGCGTCGGATCTTTGCGTGTAGACATCGGAGCACTCTTGGTCCCACCACGGAGTGGGAGGCCGTTCTTTGATCGTTACGCCGGGATATTTCTTCGTTTGGGCTTGCAACGCGGCGTCGAGAATCAAGCCCGCGAGGAGGTTGTATTCTTCAAGTGGTGGATGATGTTGAATCGACTCGACCGCTTTTGAAATCATTTCCTCGTATAACTTCCAATCGACATTCCGTGTGAGGTCATACGGAATGTCAACTGGTCGCATGCGAGTTGACCCGTTATTAATTGAAATAAGAATAGGCAAATGGTCGCTACCGTGAGGATCGAGGATTACCTTCCATGTGCTATCCAACCGTAGCGACGTCGAACATAAGGATAGATCCAAAGCGCTTGGGCGCGCTGGAGGTTTCGGGATACGTGTCATTTCGCCGTTGTTTAAAATAGTCATGTCGAAGTCATCGCAAAGGTTATAGATTAAAGAGGAGCGGTTATCATTGTAAGGGGAACCCCAAGCCACGCCATGAGAGTTGAAGTCTCCCAAAATCAAACGTGGCGAGGGAAGATGTTCTATTAAATCAAAGAGCAGCCGTTGCCTAACCTGTGCTCTGGGAGGAATATATATTGAGGCAATACAAAGCTGATTACCTTGTATTGTCATTTGACATGCGACAACTTCGATGCCTGGAATCGAGGGGAGGTTAATACGATAGAAAGAATAGCACTTTTTAATCCCTAAAAGTACTCCTCCATATGGGGTGTCTCGATCAAGGCGAATAATATTAAAATCATGGAAGTTGAGATCAATATTTGAAGTAAGCCAAGTTTCACAAAGGGAAAATGCATCGCATTTGTTTTTATTTATCAAAACTTTAAACGAATCAATTTTTGGTAAAATACTTCTACAATTCCACTGTAAGACAGAGATAGAATCCTTCATATACGCAGTTGAATTAGGCATCGAAGGATACAATCGCTGCAAGGAGGGGCCATTGGGCAGTCAACTGCTTCAGAAATGATCTAACTGTTGGGAGGAATGCTGTAAGAAAAAATTTAATTGGATCGGATACATTGAAAAATTAAAAAATCCAGTCCACAATGTCAGAAAATTTCACTAATCCAGAGTTTGTTTCATCAACTGGGAGTGCAAAAGGAACAACTGGGGTTTTAGATGTTCCTGGCAGTGCTGGGAACTCCTTCTGGGACTTTAAATTTGCAAGCCCAGGAGGAGTTTGCTTCGGTTTTTCCGCAGCACTGTTTGGTTTGTTTATAACTTTCATTTCACTTTGAGAAATCTTAGGACCTTTTCTGGGAAGTTTAGGAGAGAAAATATTTTTCCTCTTTCTAGACTCCCCTGGATTGGCGTAAGATGTTCCCGCTGGTGAATCGTCAGAATCGGTTTCATCAGAGGACAACAGATCAAAAGGGTTTGATGTAATGGGAGAAGTGGTAACGGTTATCTTCAGCATCTCAGCATCTCAGCGTAAGAACGCTTCGAACGCTCTTTGAGAGACCTCTTTATTTTATCCCTGCGCTGCATGTACACCGCACATGTCGAGAGCTCATGCTGACTCTCCCCACAGTGAATGCGTTTTTCAGCATTTTTACTGCAGGAATCATCCGCATGATTCTCCCCACACTTGCCACAACGTGCCTTATTGCAGCAGTAGGCGGCGGTGTGGCCTAACTGCTTACAATTCAGGCAGTTCATGACGCGAGGCACATGTAATCGCACAGGGAGGCGAACCCGGTGGATCGAGACGTGGCTTGGTAGCGCTGACCCGGCGAACGTAACTCGAAACGAGTCTGACGGAGTGTATACTGTTTTGCCACCGATGATCGATGCTGACCGTAATTGCTTGCAGTCGAGCACCTTTACATCGGGACAGGTTTTGTTCTTAAAGCACCCTTTGGCACTTTTCAGTATACACTCGACGGACAGACTCGAATCGGTTATGACACCGTCGATCTCCACGTCTCGTGCGGGTATATAAACGCGATACTCGCGTGTGAAGAGCTCAGAGCAAGCTATATCGTTGGCCTCTTTCAGGTTACTGACCACGACACGGAGCTTGTTAGGTCGGACCTTGGAAATTTCGGTCACGCCCTTGTACTCCTTCGTCAGGTCCTTAGAAATCTGCAAGAGGTTCAACTGTTTCGATTTCGGTCCCGCCTTTGGCCGAAAATAGACAGTATAGCTGCCCTGGGCTCCGTCTGGGTAAAGCCTGGGGCGAGGAGGGACTGAAGAATGAACAGGGGAAGGGTAACAGAAGGGTCAGGGTCAGAGGTGTTCGGGGATGGTGGCGCGGGAGGCGAGGGATCTACATCCATCCCGCTAAGTCTAGCGCACTAGCGCCGACAAGAGCACGTACCTTTTTACTTCTCCCTTCCAGTAAGGTTGGTTGTCCGATCGTTCGAAGTTGCAGCCGTTACAGCCAGCAGCACCAATACAGCAGAACCAAACAGCCACCAGCAGCGAGCCAGGTGTGAGATCACTCCACACAGCGATACAACTCACTGTCAACTGATGGCTTCTTCTTTTTCCTCCTTTGTGTCTCGTCCACTGCAGTAGCACAATTCAGCCAGCAGCCAAATCGGCTTACGCACCAGCTGGTAGTCACGATGCGAAACAATTGCACAAAGGCGCGACCTTGAACCCGGATTTATTTCACTCGACCAGGCAAACAATGCCAACACTTGTTCACACGTCTTTTGTTTTATATTCTATCGGAGCGATCACCAAACACGTCCGATACTGATGCGTGTTCGGCACAGAATGAAATGTTGATTATTATCTGATGAAGCTCTTATATAGGCCAAATGATGCATTCCCAATTTACTAGGTCCATAACTCTGCCGACCGTGCTTGGGAAAGCGCGGTATAACAACCAATCAGAGGTCGAATTTTATGTTTCGACAAGGCTTAAGAGTTTTCAATTGTACAATAGTTCGAATGATAAAATTGCAATTTCATGCATTTGGTAGGAATCTTAGAAGATTGCTGCAAAAACGAAGGAAATCCATCGAAAACTAACCGATTTATTAGCATTTGAAATTTTTCTCACTTTTTTCAGTTTTAGATTTTCATTTCACATAATTATGTAGCCGAACTTCCTGAGAGAAGTATTCTTATTCAAAATTAAATCTTCATTAATTCATTTGTTGTCCTTATAAGGACAATTGTTCAATTTATCATAGGATGTAGTGTTTATCTTACATCTCTGTGTTAGCTTGATAGTGAGGACTAAGGCGCACGGTCAACACAATGAAAAAGGTGTTTTCACATTGAAAACTAGACACGGCTTTACTGGAGGAAGTGTTGGCAAATGCATTTACCGCTAATACCACCGCTATCATACGAAAGCGCGTCGTTTCATGTGGGGAATATCAACAACGAAAAATGACGCGCGCCTAAGCATAACCCGAACTGTTTCGCCGTGCTGCTCCCATTTACCTTTACATTGGCCTCAGGGAAGTACCGGCTGCATCTGCATCTACCGCTGAGGCTGTCACTATACTGCTATTGGTACCAAAAGATATTAACTCTTCAAACAAGTGTTTTATTTGTTCTCAAAAGAACAATTGTTCAATTCAAAATCGGATTGACGCAATCGCATCTCTGTAATATCACCGACAATAATATTCTTCTGAACAAACTGATACAACTTTTCCATTAGGCCTCTGCCATAATAGACGCGAAAAGCGACGCGAACCGATTCGCTCGGCTGTAGGTTAATGTACAGCCATCAGTAGAGCTGTACATTAACCTACGGCCGAGCGAATCGGTTCGCGCCGCTTTTCGCGTCTACTATGGTAGAGGCCTTAGAGAAAGTTGCTGGCTGATGTATTCACTTCATGCAAGCCTGCTGCTTGATGCTTCCCGCTACCACACTCAAACAGCATTTTAGTGAAGGGAGTGTCGTTGCATCAGCTGACCCTGCTACTATCGATGCTGATATACCCGCTGCAACAGCTACGCTTGCATAGCCATGCCACAGTTGTGGCCGCTCGCTATACGCTGGCCCAACTGCTGAGCAACTGCAACGCTATCCGTAGCCATGCCACAGTTGTGGCCGCCATCGGTATCCGCTGTACCTGCATCTGCTGGCCCTGCTGCTATCGATGGTGAGATCCGCTGAAACTGCTACGCTTATCCGCAGCCATGCCACATTTGTGGCCGCTATCCGCTATCGATGGTACCCACTGCTCGCTCCCGCTGCTGCTAAGGGAGGACTGCTGTCGTCGCTGTTCAGAACTATTATGAGCGGCTTCGACTAAAACAGGCTCTTATATAGGGATGAAAATAGGAATGAATTATTTTTCGTACGTGGTGGAATGATATAACTTGAAAAATATGTGTGACTTTATTCCGACTCTGAGCGATCATTTGATAAGCTCCACCTCTTTTTTCAGTTTCTAAAGTTTTTCCTCAGTTTCGTAGCACGGATGCACAAAAATGATTTCTTGTCGAGCCGGACCGATAGCACTCTCATTGAAGCAACAAAATAACATGTTTTGTGTCGTGTTGTGCAGCTTGGTTGAAGAAAATGTTCCCGTCCCCGTGTCGCATAAAAGCAGATTATTGCGTTCAGTAGACAGTAGATAGTGTATCCAGCGAATAAACACCGATGGTGCTCTCACACACGCAACGGTTTTAACCCGTATCTTATTGCGGTTTGTAACATCAAGCGATTTCGTTTGCTCGCTGTTGCGTGTTGCATCATGTTGCAACTTGGCAGCTGGGAGACGACGAAATTCTGTTTATGCTTATACAGTGGGGGGTTTACTAAATAAAGTGAAAATTAGACAACTACAACAGAATTTGATTGCATCCCGCACAGAATGTCTGCTTGTGTTGATGCCAGAAAATTATTAACCTTCAATTATTTTTTTAATTTGCCTTGAAAAAAGCATGTTGCGGTTCAAAATCGGTTGCTAATTACAACCTTTGAGCTGCCCTAACATTGGGGGAATTGAGATACACGAACAACATGCACTGTGGAAGCTATTTCACATTCAGTAAATTAGACGGGTGCGACAAATTTAAATTGCTAGGATGCAACACAGAATGCTTGCTTGCGTTGACAAAAATTATTAACTTTCAATGACCTGTTTAGTTGCCTTGTAAAAGGCATTTTGATTTCCAAAATTGGATTTCCTGATGGCAATCTTCATGCTGCCCCAACACGGGGGGAATAATGGCTGTCTGGCGACACACGCTGAGAAAAACCGCGCTGCTCCTGAGACGTGGTGACCAACCACAGGGCTAGTGCTGCTGCTAAGGAAGGACGACTGCTGTTGTCGCTGTCTAGAACTATTATGAGCGGCTCCGGCTGAAACAGGCTCTTATATAGGCCAAATAGCATGTTTTCAATTGCAAGGTATATGATCCTGTCGACCGTGCTTGGGAAGCAAGCATATAACGACCAATCAGAGGTCGAATTTTTCGTTTTGACAAGGCTTGACTATTTTCAATAGTACAATAGTGTGAATAATAAAATTACAATTATCTTATTTTGGGAAGAATCTTAGAAGATTTTCCAATCTATTGCTGCAAGAACGAAGGAAATCCATCGAATACTAACCGATTTATTAGCATTTGAAATTGGACATATTTTTCACTTTTTTCGGTTTTAGATTTTCATTTCACATCCCTATGTAGCCGAACTTCCTGAGAGAAGTATTCTACTTCAAAACTATGCAGAACAGCTTGTGTTATGTTCTGCCATGTGCTTATATTTTGTCATCTTAATTTTTTAACCACCATTCGTAATGAATGAGTACACGCTGGTACACATTATCTCAAAGAAGAAACATTATGTTCCTCACTTGTCACTCAGCGGAGCCGGCAAGAAAAACAATCCATTCTAGTTGCGTTGCGTTTAAAACAATCCATTAATCACATAGGAAGAAAAACGCAAATCACTAATGGATGCCACCTTGTTCCGGTATCTCGACCCTGTTTTGTCGTTGAGAGCTTTTGAGGCAAATAAATTTCAGCGCTCGAGTGAAAAACACGCAACCACACAATCGTCAGGGTGAACGAGTTTAAACCGCAATTCCCCCACCCCAGGCGGAAACCATCAGCTGATACGTTCGAACGATTTCGCGCCTCCTCCTTTCTGCGTACGTTTACAATGAATCATCTCACCCTTCGCACATGCAACGTAGGCAACGCAGGCAGGATCCCTAGCTCCAAAACATTTCGATTCAAAAAATGGGATTTCAAGTGATACGTAGAAGAAAAAGATTTTGTTTTTGATTGATAACTGATGTTCGCTCCACTCAAGCTGTTCCTTTTTTCCGAGTAAAACGGAGCGATAGACAAGTGGACCCCCCCCCCCCCTTTCCGGAGAAAGTCTCAAACTTCAGCTTACCCGAAATGAAATACACAAACAAATCATGATCTTGAAAGGAATCCACTTTTACGAACGGAGTTCCTTCTTAAGAAGCTGCCCGGATTCCACAACCCAGCCCGGTTCCCGGCTTCCTGTTTCCCTGCACCGGTGCCCGTTTGTCGCCCAATCTATGCAAACCGGAAGGAGTGTTGATTTGGATTCGGGAAGAATCAATCTTGCTGACAGGCATAACAAAAGCGAAAGGATTCGCCCGGGGAGTGCTAGTCGAGCAAAAGGGGATTGTTTGATTGAAGTGAATCAGCAGAAATCGGATGCCGGTTTCGAGCTGATTGCGAGTGCTTGAAAACTGCTCCCCGTCGCCATACCGGCCCACTTCCATGAAACCATTAGGATGACGATGGTGGTGGTAATGGTGTAGGTGCCAGTGGGAAGATAAACAAAATAAAAATCCCTTCAACTGAGCGGCGAAAGAAAATCAACCGGCAAAGGATTGTTCTCCGCTGGTCTAGGTAATGATTCTGTTTTCAGCCGGTTCCACAACATTAAAATGAATGCCGCAGTGGGACGCGCTGCGTCAATAGGATTAACTTGATGTGTTGTTTTGTCATTATCGAGGTGGATGACACAACAAACAAACTTGAGACAGTATATATATTGAATTTCATGCGGTTTTGGTGAACTCAGACTTAATAGATATTGTGAAAGAGTATAACGGATTTCCAATGAAAAATTGTATTTACTTTTTGGTAATTAGAAATAGACACTATAATGACCAGTTTTCATTAAAATTAGTTATTCACATGCATGGCAGAACTGATAATACTGTATAGCAAATTAAAATCAATTTGTCAGCAGAAAGTTGGGCGTAGTTATTAGGTAATTATAATCATAACCTAGCCCGGGGAAAGCCCTGTTTACATACAAACTTGCGAATGCTGCGAAACTGTTGTTATCTCGTGTGATCCCATGGGAAAAGCGCGAAAACGCAACAACGGTCCAAAATTCGCAACTAGTGCATAATTCAGAAGATGTTTTGGCCAATGCGAGCTGCAATTTCAATTAGCCAAATCGTAATGGCTTCTGGTTTTGTGGCTATGTTCTATAATGCACTATTCACGAAGCATTCAGCCGAGCGCACTGTTCGTCATAATGCAGCTAGATATTCCCGGGATGGTGAAATTCCACCGCAGAGATAATGCCTCGATTAGCTGTGCGACGTACAGGAGCGTCCCTAGGAAAAGTTGTTCGCTTACCAAGGACTGAGTGATGCTATTATTGAAATTAGCATCAATTCTGATGTTTGTTAATAACTTGAACCCGCTCAACTATTGAGACGTGCAGACGTGTTTTTTTCGATTGCGCCTATCACAAGTGAAGCATTTGCCTTTGAAAATTCTAATTCTTGATTTATACCGTGCCGCGTCGCGCGTAGCAGTGTTTCCGCGATGAGGCGCGAAAATACCTTCAAAATTGATTATTCGAAGTTTGCCATAAAGCCGTCAGTTGAAAAGCTCTACGGTTTTTGTCGCTCAGTTCTCGGCTTGAAGAGAGAAGCAATGAAAAGATTACAGTGCCACAGAGGTGGATCATGTGCGTTTATAAAGGTCAGTGATCTGACGCTTGCCCAGAAAGTCGTCGACGAACACGACGCAAAACATGAGGTGGAGTGTGAAGGGAAGAAACACAAGCTACGAATCACGTTAGAAGATGGTAGTGTTGAAGTGCGTGTTTACGATCTCCCCGAAGATGTGGGGGAAGAAAAGGTCGTTGACTTCCTAAAAGGCTTCGGAGAAGTAATCTCTATTCGCGAAGTGTCGTGGAGTGAGAGTAACGAATCCGAAGGAATACCGCTCGGCATATGGTCTGTACGTATGTTAGTGAAGCGGAACATTGACTCGTGGGTAACCATCGACGGAGAGCAAGCACTTGTTGTCTACAAGGGACAGCTGCAATCCTGCCGCCACTGCAAGGAGCAAGCACACACTGGAATATCGTGCGTCCAGAACAAAAAGCTGTTGTACCAAAAAGCTACGCGAATGTAGCGAAACAAATTGGACAAACAAACAGGCAAACTGCTGGTCACCAATCCAAAAACTCAGCTAGCATGAGACCAACAAACATGAAAATAGTGGGTGCTAAATCCACCGCTCCTCCGCTAAATTCGTTCACCGCCTTCCCCAACCTGCCGAAGAGTGCCACTAAGCAGAGTGAGCCAGCAGTCCCGAAAACGCTCGGAGAAAACCAGCCCACAGTCGGGTTAGTTGCATCGCATCAAACCATGCAGCAAACGTACGATGCGTCACTGCCATCCGTATCACAGCCGAAAGCTGTCGGAAATCTGGGAGATATTTTTAAAAAACCCTTCCTTACGCTGCGAACGCAAAGGAAGAGCAGCAACGGTAACGAAACCGACGATTCCACTACTTCAACTAACAGCCGAAGAACTCGAGGACGACCTGCTGGTAAAAAACCACGACCGAACGACGGCGATGATGAGCAGGAGGAGAACTACCAACTATAAATGGCTCTCACATCCTACAATATCTCGTCCATCAACATCGGTACCATAACGAACCCCACGAAACTCAACGCACTTCGGACCTACATCAACAACCACGACCTGGACATCATATGTCTACAAGAAGTAGAGAACGAGCAGCTATCTTTGCCTGGATACGTCGTTTTCTTCAACGTGGACCAAGCGAGAAGAGGTACGATTGCTCTGAAGCAGCACATCCGAGCCACTCACATCGAGAGAAGCTTAGACAGTCGACTTCTCGCATTGCGAGTGCGAGACACGACGATATGCAACATCTACGCTTCCTCTGGATCAGCACAACGCGCTGCGCGGGAGAATTTCTTCAGAGAAACGCTTCCCTACTATCTTCGTCACCATACAACACATACAATTATAGCCGGTGATTTAAATTGTGTGCTTAGAACATGTGATTCAAGCAGCCCGAATACCAGTGGTGCCCTCAGAGCAATCGTACAACAAATGCAGCTTCACGATGTGTGGGAGAAATTATGCCCACGTGATGCGGGCTATACGTATGTCTGCCGAAACGCGAGGTCGCGCCTCGATCGCATCTATGTTAGCAACGGCTTGCGTGATCAGCTGCGTGCAACACATGTCCACGTATGTTCGTTCACCGACCACAAAGCGCTAACACTCTGGCTCTGCCTTCCTAGTTTGGGACAAGAGTATGGTCGTGGTTTTTGGTCTCTTCGACCCTATTTGTTAACCGATGAAAATATAGCGGAGTTCCAATATAAGTGGCAATATTGGACTCGACAGCGCAGGAATTATGCCTCATGGATAGAATGGTGGCTTGCTTTCGCTAAGCCCAAAATAAAAAGTTTTTTTAAGTGGAAATCCCGAGGAATTTCACTCTCAACATCAACATCTCTATGGCGAGCTACGGCTAGCTTACGATAGCTACTACCAACATCCAGAAATGATAACCACCATCAACCGGCTGAAAGCTGAAATGTTGACACTCCAACGTAGATTCTCTCACACATTCATGAGAATCAATGAGGCGCACGTGGCAGGTGAACCCATGTCAACGTTTCAGTTGGGAGAAAGACGAAGGAAAAAAACCGTCATAACACAGTTGCAAACAGAGCGGAATGAAACGATAACAGAACCAGGGGAGATCGAAACGCACATGGTCAACTACTTTTCGTCACTATACTCGGAAGAGGCAGGAGAAGAGTTTGACAACAGCTTCAACTGCACGAGAGTAAAGGGCTATTCCCACTGCTTCCGGTCCGGGACCGGGCTCGTCCGGGACTTTTCATGCATTCACACTGCGCCGTGCTTGAACCATGCCTGCGTTGCGCTCTGGCTGCGAAATGTTGATGTGTGTATGTGAAAGAACGTCTTTCTCTTTTTTTCATATCGCAGCTCACTCCGCGCGAAATATGTCACCACAACATACACGCATCCCCCCGAGTGCCTTCCGTGCACTCTCCGGCCAACACAAAGTATCGTCGGCAACGATAGTTTTTCTCTCGCACTGCGGCAGCACGACGGCAACTCAACGCTGCCCCGGCCTGGGCACGGCGCGTCGGTGTGAATGCGTTCAAAAGAACGCATGCAAGCAATCTCAAACGAGCCCGGACGACACGCGGAACAGCCACGGCCCGGTACCGGCCCGGTCCTGGAACGGAAGCAGTGGGAATAGCTCTTAAAGGGCTATTCCCACTGCTTTCGTTCCGGGGCCAGGTCGGATCCGGGCCGTGCCCGTGTCCCGTCCGGGACTTTAATGCATTCACACTACGCCGTGTACAAACCGTGCCTGCGCTGCGCTCTGGCTGAGAAAACACAACACTTTTTTAACACAACACTTTTCCCGAACTATAATTCAACGTTTGACTGTGACAGCAATATGCATGAATGCAAATGCAAAGCAAAACCGAAAATATGTTACTACTACATACACGCATCTACCCGAATGCCTTCCGTGCACTCTCCCGGCAACACAAAGTATCGTCGGCAACGATAGTTTTTTTCTCGCACGGCGGCAGCACGACGGCAACTCAGCGCTGCTCCGGTCTGGGCACGTCGCGTCGGTGTGAATGCGTTCGTAAGAACGCATGCAATCAATCTCAAACGAGCCCGGATGACACACGGATCAGCCACGGCCCGGTCCCGGCCCGGTCCCGGATCGGAAGCAGTGGGAATAGCCCTTAATTCCACCCAACGACCCGCTGAACGAAGCCTGCACGAACGACATCACGACGGCAGAGATCTGGTCAGCAATACTATCGTGCGCACCCCGAAAATCACCCGGATACGATGGTATTCCGAGAGAATTCTACCACCGCTTGTTTGATATCATCCACCGAGAGATGAACCTAATAATGAACGAGGCAATGAACGGTAATCTCCCTCCGTCGTTTGTGGAAGGCATTATCGTGCCGGTGAAAAAGCGAGGCGGTGATGATACAGCCCGATCGTACCGCCCGATATCTACAAGCTCTTCTCACGCATCCTCAAAACCAGGATAGAGAGAGTGATGCAGGAACATCGCGTCCTGAGCGATGGACAGAAGTGCTCAAATTCAGAGCGCAACATTTTTCAAGCAACTCTCGCTCTGAAAGACCGGATCGCAAATCTTTGTCACCACCGGCGGGCAGGCAAACTGATTAGTTTTGATCTCGATCATGCATTCGATCGGGTTCGGCAGTCATTCCTCTTCGGAACCATGCGGGCGCTCGGCTTCAACGACGAATTTATCACTCTGCTCTCACGCATTGCCAGCCGATCCACATCTCGGCTGTTAATCAACGGACATCTCTCCCATCCCTTCGAGATTCAACGTTTTGTGCGGCAGGGGGATCCACTGTCCATGCACCTCTTCGTACTGTACCTTCACCCACTTGTGTGTAGGCTCGAACGTGTATGCGGCGACGATCTACTGGTGGCATATGCAGACGACATAAGCGTGATCATCTCATCGACAAGGCAACTCGAAGAAATGAACGACCTATTCACCCGCTTCGAGGTAGCTGCTGGCGCAAAATTAAATTTGCGCAAAACTGTTGCTGTAGATGTTGGGTGCAGCGAAGGGAACGCAATTAACACCCAGTGGCTGCAGACAACCCATGTTGTCAAAATACTAGGTGTGCAATTCACAAACTCGATACGCCCGATTACTACGTTAAACTGGGATGCGTTGGTAGGCAAGTTTTCACAACTAATGTGGTTGCATTCTTTACGCACACTGACATTGCATCAGCGGGTCACCATGCTGAACACGTTCGGAGCTTCGAAGGTATGGTACCTGGCTTCCATCCTACCACCGTTGTGCGTACATACTGCGAAAATAACAGCAGCAATGGGCAAATTCCTGTGGAGAGGGATGGTCGCTCGAGTCCCAATCATGCAGCTAGCTCGTAGCACAGAAAATGGCGGGTTAAAACTGCAACTACCGGCATTAAAATGCAAATCTCTCGCTATCAACCGACATCTGCAAGAAATTGAATCACTTCCTTTCTACAGATCCCTTCTTTTCCAAACGAATCCTCGCTCAACGATCTCGATAGATCTCCCTGATCTTAGACAAATACAGACAAACCTTAGACAAATTCCCCATCAAATTCAACAGAGTCCCTCCACCGGCCATATCCATCAGCATTTCATCAATCAAACAGATCTACCAAGGGTAGAACGAAAATATCCAGGAAGTGGCTGGACGCGCGCCTGGCGGAACATAGCAACGAGGAGACTAACATCAGAACAGCGAACACAACTGTACCTACTAGTAAACGAAAAAATTGAACATCGCAAGCTGCTATTTGTGATTCAACGTGCGGACGACGAGAACTGCATACACTGTGGAAATCGAAGTGCAGAAACTGTAGAACATAAATTTTATGAATGTGATCGCGTAAGACCAGCATGGACAACCTTACAGCAAAGGACAACAGCCATTCTGGGTGGATGGAGACAGCTAAGTTGTTCGGACCTAGCCAAACCTGCA
Source organism: Wyeomyia smithii (assembly GCF_029784165.1). NCBI lineage: Eukaryota > Metazoa > Arthropoda > Insecta > Diptera > Culicidae > Wyeomyia > Wyeomyia smithii. Next base: position 212,792,421 of record NC_073696.1, read on the forward strand.
TTATTTGGAATAAATGAACAACGAAGACTCAAAATACTAAGGCTTTCAAGAAATATATCTGTTTTATAAATCAATGTAATATGTAATATTGATACCACAGAATTAGAGTTTCATCTCGATTTAGCAAACCCAAGCTAAAAGTAAATTTCATGTACATATAAACGACCTGACAAATAAAATCATTTTACAAAAAAAAAAAAATAACTTCAAGTAAAATTGACTCTGTTCTTTTCGTAAGCGTTACACTCAAATTTTACCAGGGAAACAAAAACAGCCTAGCGTGTATCTAATAACACCAGACCAGAATGATGATACGCAACTGACCCTTCTACCCGCGTATTTCAATGGGAATGAATTGGACACGGACGATGGAGTTCAAAAACGAATTTAGTTTCGATTTGATTGACCCATTTTGATCTTTCGTTTGTACTCTTTTTTTTTTGTTGCTCCCGTATCTCCATCACTCGTCACAGTCAATTAATTCTACAGAATGTAGAGCGTTTGTAAAGCATCATGTATTCATCGTCGGAAGCGTCCGGAGTAGAGCCAGGCCCTCTCACAGCCATCATGTCGCTCCTCGCTCTTACGAAACGGGGGCATACAATCCTCCACGCACTCGGAACACATGGGGGAGCCCGCGTGTCCGAACCTCAACACCACAACACCGAACCCAGGATGAAACCTTGCGGTACCCCTGCGGTGATTGGAACGCACTTCTGACCCTCCATTGTGTTGTAAACCAGTACTCGATTCTGGAAGTAGTTGTCCAGAATCTTGTACAGCGACACCGGTACATGGATGCTCCTGAGCGCGAGCGCTATGGAGTCCCAACTGGCGCTATTGAACGCATTCTTCACGTCAAGCGTGACTCTTGCGCTGGAGTGCCATCTCCGCCGTCTTGGTGACAAAGACGAAGGCATCCAGCGTGGACCTGCCCTTTCGGAAGCCGAACTGGTTGCTTGCCAGACCGTTTACACCCTCTGTGTACCTCACCAGTCTGTTGAGGATATTCCTCTCAAATACCTTGCCCGCTGCGTCTAGCAGGCAGATAGGCCTATATGCCTATGGGTCACCTGGTGGTTTCCCAGCCTTCGGCAGTAGGACCAATTTCTGTCGCTTCCACCTATCCGGAAAGAGGCAGTCATCCAGGCACCTTTGCATGACTACTAAAGCAACCCGGGGGCCGTTTCAATAGCCAGCTTGATTGCCGGGTTAGGGATACCATCCGGTCCCGGTGCCTTGCTCACCTTTAGAGAGTTGGCGATCACGATGAGTTCCTCATTCGTAACCCTTGCATCCTCCTGAACCTCGACACGACTGTCGTCGCCCATACTAATTATGGCCTGCATGAACCCATCCGTCATCTCGCAGTGGAGTACAATTTAAATGGACAAAATTTTAATTTTTAGCTCTTGACTACTGTTTGTTTGTTTGACTATTGTTTGTATGTTTAAAATCATTGTATTGAAAAGTATTGTCCTAGGTTTGTAATCTTACTGTTATCAAAATGCTGGGTTTTTATGCCGCTTTGAAATCCGCTACTGCTTTTTCAAAGCGGCTTTTCCCAGCCACCAATTCATTAAGACCCTGTGTCGGATGAATTTTAAAGAAGAATAAATAAATAAATAAATATACAAGCCGCTTGGTATTGACCCACGAACTCCCGTGTTAAGGTAACAGGCGATGGAACAGGATCTGCGAGAATATTTTGTAGGTGGTATAAGCCCTTTTTGTAGATAAGACAGATAACTCATCTAGTAGCTTTTCCTCCTTACAAATACTGGAAATGACCCAGTGCAACTAGTGCGTGCAACCAGCGCCTCTCTACCATAATTAAAGAGATCGCTCGAAAGTCTGTAATAGCCAGTGGCTTTGTAGTGAACATCGGGAACACCAGCTTCACTGCGGATCAGTGCTGAGAATATTCACTGTCATGATATTCAAAAGCGGTGATTTTCAGCCGTCTTTATATTGATATTCATACTACCCATGCGACCGTTGATATTCATGATACCAAACAACCGATGAACACCGACAAGATAAACTTTAACACTCGTGTTGATATTTTGATCGTCAAAAATGAATATCATATCAAAATAGTGAAAATCAAAATTAACCTTATTCGACCATTTATACTGTACTGGGCAGTGTACAGCGTCTGAACAGATTTGCACTACTTGGATTGGTAATCACCGAAGCTTCTTTGAATATCATTACGAGGCCTTTGATATTCATTCCACTGTTCTGTCATTGAATATGAGAAACGATATTCACGCATCGTCGCAATGAACATAGGTTACTGAGTTGCATTAGTGAATAAATGTACTGACACTGAGATTAATTCAATTCATCTACTCATGAATAAACATTGATATTCTAAGGAACTGCTGCGGAAGGTTATATCATCAGTAAGGTGTCCATCCAATAGCTTGTTTTACTTATTGATCGACTTGTTGGCAACATGTCCGAGAAATCCGGCGTGGTCAAATTCTCTCCGGGAGAGAAGGTACTACGGACCAGTCTTCGGCAAGTTGAAAAGTTAACGCATTGGTGGCCGTTATTTACTTTGATTTGCAGGCTTTTGTGGGCCGATTATCGGTCAGTCCTTCTTTTCTCTTCGAATTTAAGGGTTCCTGTTCTCGCTGACGATCTTGATGTCTCGATGCGAGCGGCTGTTGTAGAGTTTCTCCGCCTGCTCGAAGCAAGCTTCTTTCTCGACATCGGGTCTTTTGTAAGGGCAATACACGTTGAGGATAATGAAGTTGTAGAAACGGAATGTCGCTGATCACCTGCCACTTGATCACACGACTCTGCATTCTGCTCAGCACTATAAAGCCGGTACCCAGCTCGTTAATGGTGCCGCTCCACTGGTCATTCTGTGCTCTACGGTCACAAATCCTCCATATTTTCTTTTCTTTCCCGTAAAGCTTTTGGAGTGCAACGATCTCGAAAGGACGGAATTCTAGGTGATCCAGCAAAATGCTGTCGCAACCTAGGGCGTTAAGTGATCTAAGTTCCATCACCGAGCTCCCAAACGTCGTCGTTATTTCGTCGTCTAGGTCGTTGTGTAATTTTCCTTACTAGTGCTTCAGAAGTCTAGTCTGGCGACTGGATCGCCGTTTTGGGTGTAGCTGGCGAGACACTGCATTTCGTTTGGCCCTCAGTTGTTGCTTAAGCTGCCCCTGACATGGTGGACAGACTCTCAGACAATCTCCCCTTCAAGAAGCTCCCCCTTCTCTGTCATCGTATGACTAAGTTCTCACTGGTTTCCCGATTTTCCCATGATTACTCGTATCCCAGTCGGTACTCCGTGAAGGCAGGAATACGAGAGCGTAGACAATATGCTCTGGACCACACCGGGGGCACAAACGTTTCCACTGCTAACTTACTGACTAGCCACATCGACTGTCCAGCCGTTGCGCCCAAAAAGCGACAGGCCAATTAATGCGTATTATCAGCGACTTCTGGATGCTTTCTGAAGACATTGATGTGTGTTTGTTTTAATTTAATTCATTAAATCATCATTTTCACATGAATTAAATTTTAAGAAAGTTGGATATCCTTCATTTTAAGATACGTTTTGTACTAGTTGTGGTTATGTTTGACGAGTTTGAACGTGATTTTGTTAAGTAGAAATTTGTTCTCACCTAGCGGGAAATAAACCTGACGTAGCTCATAGTGTAGCAATCAAAAGAATGAGTTATGGAAAACTATCTAGCAACTAACCAGAATAAAGGCAGTCATCTCCCACCGACATCTTAAGATACCAAACTGAGTCACACTGTAGAAAACATTTTGGTACTAGTACTGCCTGTTGCAGCCAGCGCTCATCATTGTCTTCTCGATCTTGAGGTTGATGATTGGGAGGAGGTCTTCCATTGTGCTTGCAAAGGCAAGTATATTGAGTTTGTCTTCGTGTGAAGCTTTAGCCCGCAACCAGGTGGGGTGTGCTGCAGTTCCAAAAGTCAATCCGACTCCATTCCATGCTGTATGGTACAGACCCCACGGTGCGGTCGTCGTAGCTCCACCTGGACGCAAGATTTACTACTTGAATGTTCGAGGTTTTGGAACGATGAAATCGATCATGTTTCCCGTTCTGAGAAAAGGTAATAAAAGCGACATGAAGTTACCTTACTTTGCGTTAGCTCCAAACTTTTCGAGATACTGACTAACGCAGAACACTTCCAAAGTCATATTTTTCGCATGAATAATATAACATTTTTTCTAACAGATCCATTTTAACGAATCTACTACAATTTAGAACACTGTGCCTCACCTTCATAGCACAAGGGTATCATGTTGATACTGTATACATCCAGGTTTGTCTTTTTTTTTTTTTTTTTTTTTCAGAGAACCACTAGCGAATATCATTCATTGTGGAAACAATTAGTATATTCTCATTAGAACGATTCACCACTTCTTGTTTCGAGAGCGAAAATCGTCCACCTTCAAATGTTTGGTAAAAATGGTAAAAAACTTGCTATTCTCGCCAATTACCAATTATCAATCAATTAATAACAAAGAGATTTGAAAGAAAATTGTCGCCGCTTTACACCAATACATTGATTAACTCAAATCGAGGGTATTCCCTAACCTAGTACAAAAAATACATCGACATATGACAGGCTACGGGGAGCGTAGAGGGTTTTCGTGGGTTCGAATCTTAGTAGAATCAGGCCATTCGATGTCACAAATTACTTAAGCATGAGGCTGTTCTCTGATTCTATGATCCCTTGGTGTGACTTCCTCTTAACAAACAAGACTTTCTTATCATAAAACTGAACAGAAGCACGCCCAACGAAACTTCTCCAGGCAGGGTCAGATTTGTGATTTTGGGGGTCCAGGAGACCAAGTAACTTAAGGGGTCTCCTTTTCAGTTGTCAAAATTTCAATAGAATAATTTGTCATAAAAACAAACAAACATATCGCACACTGGACGGCTAATAGCGGTCTCGATCAACTAGATTAGTTGAGAGAATTCGTTATCAATATTGTTTTTGTCACATTATGCATGTTGTAGGATAGGTACAACGATACACCGTGCTCCAGTGTTGAGTCGAGAAAATTTCCAGCTCAAAAAGCCTCGACCTGATCGGGAACCGAACCCGACATCACAACCGTGTGGGAGAGCTAGCCGACCGACAGCACTAACCACAGAACCACTGGGACCACCAATATGTCATACAAAATATAAATTCAGGAAAGGTCATAAAAACTTCTGTCAGTTTTATTAAAATATAAGTTTTTAAATTGTCACGATTTTTATTGGGTTTGTAGTTTTTTTGTAGTTAGTTATAAGTCATAAGAAATAAAGTTTTGTGGGAGCTAAAATGTGGCGATATTTGGCCGGAGAAACGGTATAGTAGAGCGTTAAGCGAGTAAAAGTAAGGGTAAAATCATATTACACACAGGCACGGATAAAGAATAAGCATGCCACTTCTCAATAATAGAATTGCGGGATACAGCAGACATATGGGCATATCTCCCAATAGATCAACAATTCTGGTCGCAGTGAGCAAGTTCGTACAGGGAAAAAAGACGGTCTGTCGCAATTCTACGTTAACCTTGCGGTCGTGTCTTATAAACAACCTCTTCAACTACTTTTTTACGAGCAGTAGAAGAACAACAAAAATCAGAAGAAAGAAAGCTGGTGCAAAATATGTCTACACGCAGTGCTCGTGCCTGAGCAGGAGTGCACGATAAATTTTAACTCCGCTCTTTCCACATATTGAGGAGAATAACAAGCCTGTATACACCGACTTAAAATCAGCCTTCCGCCATAATTAGCCATTGCATTCTACTTGCTAAGTTGATTCATATCTATGTGTCATCGAACCTCATGCGCCGGTCGACCGATATCGGTGAGCAATTGTTGATTATCTGTTAAGCTAGGTTCCGTACACGCAAAAGATGGACTGTGCGTAACCACATCAATATTGCGTCTTTTCAGAGCAATTTCTGTACTGTTTCGGAACCAGTACAATGAAAGTGTGTTGTTCATAACGCATTTGGTGCTCTAGCGAATGTTCAATGTATTGAACGGCTCAAAATCAAAACACTTTTGAAGTATTAACCGGTGCTAGTATTGCCATCATGGTTCGTACTGGTATTGGTAATATTTTCCAGAATGCTACTATCGTTGAAGCAGTGCAAGCAGTAATCAATACTGATGATTTTGGTACTTATTAGGTTAACGCATATATGAACTGATTGATTCACTATCATGAATCCGGTCATTCAAAAACATCATCGAATCAATAACATTTAAAAAGACATTGGATTTGTTTCAAACATTCTGCATTTAACGACGATTCTGGTTTTATTCATATGCATTCGGTTCCACGTAACTGGCACCAGCGTCAGTAAATTCTGTTGCAACGAGGCTCGCTGTTGGTTGTTTCGGTTGCTGACGGCGATTAGGGGTGGACGAGCTTTTCATACGCACCGACTCATGAAAGTAACCAGCGGTTTTTTGAGCGCCCCAAAACTGATTGTTTGCCCAAAACCGAAGTCTACCGAAACCTCACGATTTTGTATGTATGATACATATTCTGATTTCAATCTCTGTCAATGTATTCATTACGCAACTGTTGTGTTATCCTTTTGACACATTTGCTGTGTAAAAGCCAGAGCACTTAATGTGCGTTTTGAGAGGACACATCGGATGATGTAAGCTTGAACTTTTGCGTCAGAAGAATTTACTTACCGATCGGTTGCTCCGCAAGGTAGTAATTCAGGGTCACTTCTCCATATTTGTCAACGACGTTTGTTTAGCGCTGCCTAAAGGCTGTATATTGGTTTATGCGGATCACTTGAAAATTCAATAGATGATACTGCTTCTACAGAACATATTTGAAAGATTTGACGACTGGAGTTAACATAACATGATGGTTGTCAGTGTGTCGAACTGGTCAGTGATACCTTCTGCAAGGTAAAAACATCTTGTTCAATGGAACTACCATATAGGCACTGAAACCAATAAATTAACGTCATGCGATATCTCGTTTTCTTGCTCGACTTTTGTTCAACCTACAAGAACAATAAAGCCAATGTTGGATTCATTTTTCGGGTGTGAACTAAATTTTTATGATCCTTACTGCCTGCGCGCTGTGTACTAGTTACAGTATAATGTGACCCGTCATAGATACAGCTGCCGTGGTGCGTAGCCCTATTCGCAGCACTTGGATTATGCAAATTAAAAAAAATTCAGTCAAAATGTGTTAGATTCACCTAGAGCCTAGATTGCTGTAAAAAGTGATTTTGCTTGGAAAACTTTGCTGGATGAAGTTAACGCACCGTGGTTTCTGAATAGAGAAGGTTTGTAAAGTTATTCTAAAGTTTTTATTCATTATCGAATAATTGAGCAGCATTTTTCTATGTGTAATTTTTTCTAGTCTAGAAATCAATTTTCGACAACTAAAAAGAAATAAAAGTTTTTAAGATTAAATTTTTTAAAGATTTCACCTACCAAAATATATGCGTCATTATCAATAATAAGTGTTGTGTCAAAAAAGTTCAAATACCGTTGGCGAAGTCATGTGTCCTCGAAAACATGTACAAAGTTTCGTCAAAGTCAAAAATGTTCGTTCCAGATTTTGGCTTTTTCAGGACGATTTGATTTGATTTGTTCCGACATGCTATAAAAATCTGATGAAAATTATTTTTCTAATTTTTGTTCCGGCTTAGAGATTGATGTTTCAGACTGTTTTCATAAAATAAACCTAAATTTAGGTAACTTGATCGACTTTTTTCTGTTATTCGCAACATTTGCTATCGGTTAATGAAATTAAAAGGACTGACGTCAACTAACCAACCAAGATAATGCCATCAATGCTGGATACGACTAAGTTAATTTTGAAGCTCCAAATATGAAAGCCCGATATTTTTTTCCCAAACATCGTCTGCCAAAAGAGGATTTCGTTCAAGCTTAGAATCTTCCCCGCCGCCGCTCTGAACCGGATGTAATGCGCTTTATAGAGGGCGCAACCTCTCTTCCACCTGATCGACATTAATGGCTAATGCATCCGGAGAGCTCCACAACTCCACCTTTCTCGCACGAGTACACACCAGCAACATTCTTCGATGACTAGCTATGATTTATAGGGAACGATGAATAAAATATTCCTGGCACATAAAACAAATATCGCATCCACCTTAATACACATCTTTTCGAACCCCGAGCTCTAAAGGCATAATCCCGCACGGCACACATTCACCACATACATACATACATATACACTCCCGAATGCGGCATCTTCAGCTGTTCCTGAATTTTCCACCCGGTTGATTGCTCGTGCGCCCCGGAGGAGAAGGCGGTAAACGAAAGGATTATGATGCTTTCGCTATTGGGAGAAATTCATCTTATTTTTCCATCCACCACGCGCTGCTGCCACCACAGAAAACTGCTGGTTCCGTACCAAAACCAGGGAAGATGGTAAATCAGCGTGCGACATTCGCGCAAAAATGGGATAAGCTGTTCAATATCCATTTGTGCTTGTTATCTGACATCAATCACATTCCGGCAATCTCTTCGGGGTAGCGCGGCACAAACTGGGTATTACCTGCTGCATTGGAAACCGGAGCCCGGTGGCTCGTGCAATTGCTGAAAAATGCACTGGGATGTTTGACAACCCGCCAGGAGAAGCGTTCGTCGGCATGGATATGGGACAATAAATTATGGGAGAAACGTTCTGGTTGATTGAATTGGAAAAGGTTGAATGTGAGAAAAACAAGAGCGTATTTTCCAACCAAGTTATCAGAGATAGCTAGTATTGCAAATCGTTTTGTTTTCTGTTTATTATTTTTATAAAATTTTACTAAAATTAAACGGTTCTATGTAGTCCAAATGTTTTGACTAAATATGATAAAATTTTTTTTTTGGATTTTTTATTTATTAGTAGGTTTTCAATTCCCAGTTGAATTGGCGTTGGTCTTAGCTTTTTTTTTAACTTTCTTTAACTTCAAACTTTACATACCTTTTTTACCTTACTGAAAATTTATCTAAATGCATTACAATAAAATGTAACTTTTCTGCCATCACTGTGCTTAGCACAGTATCATAGGCGTGTTTCTTTGTCTCGTCGTCGAATTGGGAGTTGAACCCCAAAAATCACCCCGTACACCCGCTAATAATTGAAAAATATTGATCTTTTGATATTCTATGGGTTAATTTATATGACGTAAAAACCATTAAAATTTACATGCTTGTTCTTGTATGGAATAACAATGATTAAAAAAATAATACTTTGTTTCTTTCCGAACTGAAGCTGCATCAATCATTCGCCACAATAAATATTTCATAAAATCATAAAAAGATTAACTCTGTGCAAAGTCTCACGCGATAGCTATATTAGACGGAAGCATATTGCCACCCGTCATTGACGCCGCCAATCATGTCGGCAAGCCGACGAGGAACGGTACGGAAGCCAAAGTTGAAGTCTGCTGCTAGACAGGAAGTATCAACTTCGATGGCATCTGTCAATACATAAATTTCCAATACACATACATTGTCGGCAGAGCAGAGACGGCGACCGATATCGGACGGAAGCTTGAGTCCGGGCCGAACAACTTGACTTGGCCATCTGTGGCAGCCCGTACTGGGGCACACACACGTACGGGTTCGGTCCAGACGTCGGAAGGCAAACGAGTCACGGCTTTTAAGGGGGGACCCTACTCTAGAAGGTCGAAAAATCATGAATTTTCATTTTTTTTTTCGGCTGTCTAGAGTAAAGTTAAGTGTTTGGCTATTTTGGCTATTGATTAAGGTATATTTGAAGATGTATTTTCCATGTCGTGAATGTAAATATAGTGAGTATTACACTGTTGGCAGCTTGGAACGTGGATGCTCTCTCTAAATCAGTACCTAACTGGTGGTAAGTTTTTCTCAGCTTCTAGTAGACCGATCGGGCTGAAATTTTTTTTCAGTATATAGAAACATATTATCTATCTTGTTACGTAGTTACGTTTTTGAAAATTCCTAAAATTGCCAAAATGGCGGCCATTTTAGTAAAAAATTGTTTTTTTTTCATGAAAAATCACTATTTAAAAAATCATAAAACATTGAAAAACTCAGATATCAAAAAACGGCTACGTAACAAGTTAGATAACCCATTTTTACGTGTTAAAAAAAATTCAGCAAAATCGGTTCAGTAGATGCTGAGAAAAATTTACCACCAGTTGAAAAAACATGGTTTCGAGAAAAACACTGCCAATAGCGTAATACTCACTATATTTGCTCCCACGATACACAAAATACATCTTCAAATATACCTTAATCCATAGCCGAAATGCCCGAACACCTCACTTTTCTCTAAACATCCGAAAAAAATATCACGAAAATTCATTATTTTTCAACTTTCCAGAGTAGGGTCCCCCCTTAACGATAGGTCCATCTGACGCCACCTCGGTCAACTCAATTTCCAATCCATATAGAGTCAACCACTACGGAGCATCCCGGACGGTACCTTCAAGGAGCAGATAGACAGGCGTTGGCTTCGGTCGCTATTACCATCGCCGCCGTTGTCAGCAGGCACGATTTGCTCATAAAACACTTGCGAAAGTGAGTTTATCCGACGAAATGTGAAAGCGCCTTCCATCCGAATCACCACATTTTATCAATCATTCTTCCTCTGCCAGGAGTTGACAGCAGCGCTGAAAGTGCAAAGGATACATGAAGTGGATTAGACGAAAGTGCTTTTATGGGGCACATTTCGATATATGTATGTATGTGCAGGTTGTCGATCAGTCAAACAATGGGCTGAGTGACGGCGTCTCATCGTAATGTTTGGTAAATGTTATGATATTCGATTAATGCGTTTATTGACAAATGCGGTGGCGAAATTGAGCGACTATTCGCACGAAATCTCGATTTTGGACAGGCGTGTGTGTTCAGGCAAAAAAGTTTCTGTACATGTTATTCGGTTGTTTTTGCTTCAGAACATGACCCACTTTAGCTTCATTCCTAAACAGGCAATGAATAATAAAATATGCTATTCGTGTGCCATTGCGATAACACGGGATCATCAATAATTAAAATTCACCATATGTCTAAATTTGGTATGTACTATCAATGACAACTTAGTTGTACAAAGATAACAATAATTTCAAGTCAGTTGACGGTTATAAAAAAACTTTCCGTGATTTTATTGTTCATTAATTCTCATGTTGCACGTCCTTTGTTCGTTAACAGGTTGGTCTTCACAGTTCACGGGCCTTCTTTAAACTCTGTCATGCAATGTTTCATTTGTACATTTTTGCAATCACTGTTAACCTTTAACGTAAATAATTATCGATTTTTGTTTTAATTATATTCATTTACATTTACATTTATTTTATTGAATGTGTTTTATATATTAACTCTAAGCTCTTCTTGTTTTATTTCTCACTCTTATTTCTGCGAATATAAAACAGTTAATCTTCTATTAATATAAAGACAAGTTTTGCATGTATGTTTGTATGTACGTTCCAGCGTAATTGTTGAATATCTAAACCGATTTCCGCTAAACTTGGCATAAGAATTCCTTTTACAAAGGAGGTGGTCATATGCTTATTTACATGGGAGAAAGACAATAGAGATGGTCGAGCTTCGGGTTGTCGAGCCCGAAACTTAAACCCAACCCGTACCCGTCAGGTTCGGATTGTGTTCGGGTTTGAAAATGTCGTGTTCAGGTCGGTTTGGGGTTTGAAAACCTGAAATCCGACTATATAAAATAAACATAATTGAAGAATAATTATGTCTAATATAATGCAACTGGAAAAATCACTAATATTTTAATACTATTCGTGGTTCAAAGCTTTAGGGGAAGCTCAAATTGGTATAAAACACGAATTAAGCAGTGAGACCTAGCCTTTCTCATTCGCATTTTATTATTTGTTGAGTTTAATTTGCCATAAAAAATTTAAATTTTCGAAATAAAAATTGCATTATGATAATTTCTGCTGGATCAATAGTTTACTCTAAATAATAAAATTAGGTAGCCAACAGCACAATTATATCAAACATTTTGAACTAAACATTCACTTGCATACGAAGATACATACACACATACAAACATGCTAACATACAAGTTACATTTTAAGAAATATGTTTCGAATATAGTAGGCGAATTTTTTTATGATTGTCACGACACTGTGGGTTTTCAGCTAGAGACCAGCAATCAATTTCAGAATTCTTTTTGAAATCCGAAATTGCGGCTTTCGCCAATAAAGTTTTTTTCCATACCTTTACAGTAAAGTGATTTTTTTTTCTTCACATAACATTTATTTGACACGGCACAAATACAATTTAATGTTTAACGGCGCCAATTATATCTGATGACTTAAAAACTAAAGCAAATTTTTTATCCTCGCTGCCGACTACGAGCTGAAATTAAGTCTAACTTAAAACTAGCATGGGATTTCCAATCAGTGTTTTGTTGTTCAATGGTCGTCTGATAATCGTCGAATGGCATGTATGGATTCGTTCTGCTGAGCCACGATGTCGTGAGTTGGGACAGAGGCTCGTAGTCCTTGGGTTCTGGTTCTATTGTGCGGGGTCTGGTTGCTGGTTTTGTGCTTAAGGTTCAAACGTGTTCTTGTCGTTTTGTTGGGTGTAGACGGAGGGGAACGGGACTAGACTGGGGCGTGGATGGATTTCAGGAAAACGTATATAAGGGACATGTAGGATAGGTCACGGCTCGCCAAGACATCACGAACAGGAACAGCCGGCTGTCTACCCTCGGCCTGCAGGGAAGCTATTAATTTAGACCTGGCGTCACGGTGTACAGGGCATGACCAAACCACATGCTCTATGTCGTGAATACAGTAAAGTGATGTTGTATTCCAAGTAAATGAATTTCATAATGATAGAGGTAAAAATGAATGAAATTTAACGTAATATTTTTAAAGTGAGTGGTGCTAATAAGGTTTATGGAAAAACATTATTCCTAATTCCGAACGATTTAATTCCTAGCAACGCAGAGAAAGTTCAACTAAAAAAAAAATTATGTTGAGGCCACTTAATTTTATTCTAAGCTGCCGGCTTTAAACAGTATTTGGGTTACGTTTATTTCAAATCTTTCGAACCACATGATCAGTTAATTTGAAATAAATTACTCGTTAGAGACAACCCGTTCGTATGACTACTGTTTTGTTCAAATAAGGTATATAATCTAATGGTGAAGTAAAAGTCTGACTGTAACAGAATCATAATTCTGCAATAACAATTTCCTGAGAGAATGTTTAAAAATATAATTTCAACTTGAATAGTATATTTTTTTTTCATTGGAAGGACAAAATTGATATCTACAACTTCACCGAAGAATGTTTTATGCAATCAGAAGGTACTTGACTCAGAACACAGTCCTGACGTCTGATTCATATCAGCACAAAATCCGGAATCTCATGTTTTGGGATGTTTGTTAATGATAAAAAAATATTTATCGTATCTCACCGGTTTATTTGATCGGTAGAGTGTCTTCAGCAAAGTTAAGCATGAGCATGAGCATGATTGACCGCCCGCGGTTGCTACTCCGTTATTGCCAGATCAGCTGTAATTACACAAAGAACCAACAGATGATGTTTGGGACCAACATGCATCCTCAATGTGTAAAAACAGGTGTCCTAAATCTTTATATTAGGCAATACCAGCGCCGGCCGCATCCGAATGCAGGTCAAAGAAGGAGTTTGTATTGGAATATGTTGACGTGATACTCGCTTTATTGGAAGCCGAGAACACCTCTGCACTTCCACGAGAAATCACTGGGATGTTGGATAAAGGGGAAGGTATACAGCAGGGTTCGTTTTGGTAAACGATGCGCTAATGTCGGGTTCTTCAGAACAAGTGCCGCGTCTACAAGTTTATTACATCCGCCACGATATTCATAATGTGATTCGAACTTATTTAGTTTGACAATGTAACACCGCAACAATAAAACGTACGCGAGGATACAGGATTTTTGACTAAACCGAGACAACTTAAAATTACCGTATATTACCGTAAGGTGATGCTCTTTATACCTAAAACTATTGCGCGTTGTTGATCCATCTGAAGATAATGCGACCTCATGGAAGGTACCAACGCGGGGGTTGAAATGATATTTATCGACTCAACGAAATCTACTTCGATTTCCGATGTAATAATTTAGATGCAACGCGCGAGCAGTCTCCGACTTAACGTTGATGAAGATAAGAGAGATATGATGAAATATCTGGGCTCACTTCGCGAAATCACCACACGCCGGAAGTCCATATATCAGCAAAACTCGCCCGGGCTGAATACGCGTTTACACCGAAGCGTTACGAACAACCGCTTTAATCCCCCCGGCCGACACATACGCGCAGGAACTCGGCGTTTACGTCGATTATCTCTTAACAATGTACGCCTAATACGCCTAATAAATATAAAAATTGGCAATGTTCCATGCATCCAAAGCCTCAACAATTTAATAAAAGCAAATATACATATAAGCCTGAATATATTTTTAAATTTATTGACAAAGTGCCGAACTAGTCATAAATATAACAAATTATGTAAAACAACTGGTCAAAAGCTAGAACAATCAAAAAATCAAAGCATATGATTCCTGAGAAACACATACTCCAAACTCCACAAACCACACTAACACTTTGTGGACAAAAATAAAACTTGTTACTGAAACCCTGCGGAAAAAATACCGCGCACACAATTTCAACGATGAAATCAAAATCTCTTTGTATCTGTTTTCTCACATAAAGTAAAACAAGAAACAAGCATCAAAATATCACTTTACAATACAGACAAGACAAAACGTATACTTAGCTTTCATCTCTTCATTTTCCAGTTGTTTTCATCGTTTTTGGACTTTCTTCAAATGGAAGTACAGTGGCAACATGCGTGTATGCCTTCACACACTCGTTTAATCCATACAACATTTTATTCGTTGAAAAGAGATAGCACATAAACACTGTAAAAAACATGCATGGTTTTGATCTTATTGGCAAATTTTCACTTCAAGTTTAATTAGATACAAGCCAAATATAATTTGCACTATGCCAATGAATAAATCCCTAATGAGCATTCAATCACTATAAAACTATGTGGAGCAGCTGCTCGAAAAACACTCTCCTTATTGTATGTAATAACACCACACACTCCACACTTTCAAACCGTCGCCAAGACAGCGATAGAAAAAAAAAAAAACAAGAAAAAATAAACACTTTGGTGAATCTAAAAAGCAACGCAATAATATTCAATTTTCACAATCAAATTCAATTTTTTCTGTGGAACTTCACACTTTTCGCACTCAGCACATTTCAATAGAACACCTGTATATATGTTTAACAATTCTTTAGGTGTAAAATAACCAAAAATCACCAAACAATGTGATGATTTCAAAGCAGGAACCAGCTGGCCAATCTTGATCACGGCCTCGCACAACCATCCGCGAACTTTTCCAAGAAAATACAATTTTAAATTTAGAAAATAAACTCACTCCGCGATAACATCTATAACGAACGTGCACAACTAAATTAAACAATTTTAAACAATTAAATTAAACAATTTTTCTTCCGATATAACATGCGAGCGAAAAATTTTTGCGTCCGATTTCGGTCATGGCTTGCTTCGACCGGTAGAGTGTCTTCAGCAAAGTTGTAGAAAAACTGTATAATAAAGTTCGGATTTTTTTTTTGTTATTTTTAACAAATTTTAATATTTTTTATTTCTGCATGTTCAGGTAACTATTATTGGTTAGTTTATAAAGTGTAGGTAAAAATTGGAGGATTTTGAGATTTAATTTTTAATATATTTGCGTTTTGTTATCTAGAAAAGTTTTTTGTCTTACAGTGTGTGATTTTTCTGGAAGGACAAAATTACTATCTACAACTTTTCTCAAGACGTTATACCTATCAAACCAATCGTTCTTAATTTTTTTTCCGGAAAATATTAATGTTTTTGTTTCTCGTTTCTCAATGATTGGGTAAACATCATGTATAAGTGATCATTTATAATTTTAAATAAAAACATTTTTAAAAAATGAGTTTTTTGGGTGATAAAAAATGAATTTTTGAGTTTTTTTCTGAAAATGAAATTCTTAGAGCATTGGTTCTTTTTTCAGGTAAACAAAATAATTATCTGCAACTTTGCCAAAAACGTCACATCGTTTCAACTTTTTAAATAAGAGTGGCTCAAAGTATCGGTTTATTACACAACCGACTTCTTTTGACTACAGCCTTTACAGCGCGACATCTTTCGGCACAATTCAGAGCGGGCTTTCACGTGATTGTGCTTCACGAGGGTAAGACTGATGCTGTAATGAAAGCAAAGTGGTGCAAAATACGCCTTTTCTCACGTGAGAAACTATATTAACAATTAGGTAATGTATGAAACGGTTTGCTTCGTACTTATTATGGCATCAGCCTAAGAAACAGCCGAACCGAAGGAGTGCGAGTCCAACATCACATCATCGATCATAGCCGTAGTCAATCAGCAGGCTGTCAACAGCGCAGGATAAACCAATAGGACATCCTAAAAATGAACAAACTAGGCTGTCATGTCCGAATGAACAAAATACAGTACAGTTTTAGTAAAAAAGAGAGCCTAGTCGTCAGTATACTGTCGCACCACAGTACTTTTCCGAAGCCTGAACTCTACTTTACTGCCCATAGTTGAAGAATGGGATAATATGCCATTTTCACTAGAATCGAGAGAACAGTTTCTCGTGATAGTAAACACTCCAAAAAACGTCCCTACGGAAGCCGATTGTCAAAATATGTCTTTGCAGAGACAGCAAATGTAAAATGATGGTATTTGCAACCTGCATGTATCCCAACCAGTGTTATTACTGTACACTCAGCGGTCCTCAACCTTTTTTTGTCTGCGAAGCCCTTGGCGGTTTTTCCCCAATTCAATGAAATGCCAAATTACCCCCTGGTTTGGAATATTCTCGCAGAGTGGGAGAGAGCAGTGGTAGATCATGTTAGGGTAGCTTAATTCAGGTTTCAAATAGAACTATGGTTTGTTTGATTGCTGTTTTAAGAGCAAGTTTGAACAATAAATGAAGTATTATAGAGAAAAATTGCTTTGTCCGCCATTACTGATTTTTCTTTGGCGTACCCTCTGAAGGCTTTCGCATACCCCTAAGGGTACGCGTACTCCAGGTTGAGAACCGCTGCTGTACACTAAGGTCGCTTTTTACGCGGGTATTTTTACGCGGATTCCAGAGTTTACGCGGATTCCGGAATTTACGCGTTTTTTTACGCGGATTCCGGAATTTGCGCGGTTTTTTTCACGCGGCACGAATCCCCCACGTGAAATGTTTTAGTGTATATTGTTTTGTCAAATCTGGTTTAATTTTTTTCGCGCCTTTTAGGAAAAACATTTTCCGCATTAATTCGCACCGACATAAACATTAAACATGCGTTCTTCTCGATTTCATGTTTACGGCATACAGTCGATATAAAGCAACTCTTTTTTCGTTACTTCGATATAAATCGAAGCACGAAAAAATTTTTTTTCATCGATGCAAAATTTTTGTAATTACTCAAAGGTGCGCAAAAAATTTATTTCCCTTGACCTAGCAGTATATAAAAGCCTTTCTTGCGCCCCTTTGAAATAATGTTTGTAGACAAGCATAACCAGTCACAAAACATTGGGAGAATGTCAATATTACCTCGTTTTACGGCACTTATTGGTTTCAAAACTTACTAAAAAAATTATTCGGTACACTCCAAAAATAATTATTATACAGTCGAATCGCTTTATAACGACATCTCAAAGGACCGTTGCAATAGAGAATTGTCGCAATAAAACGAGGAAGTTTTATGAATGTAAAAATGTCGGAATAGAGAGATTTATCATTATTAAAAAGTCTTTATAGAGAGATTCAACTGTATTTAAATTTTATTATAATTTAAAAATCTACGTTATATCGAGGTAAAAGTTACGTTATGTTGAGGTTGTCTTATATCGAGGTATGACTGTATTAGCCCTTTCCTGCATTTTGTGCAAAAACAACAATAACTATACGAAAATTATGATACAAACCATTTTTTTCCGATTAGGAGGGTTCAAGAACCTGAAGATCCGTTGAATTTTTTATTCCATAATAAATTATTACATAATTTTTAATGTTGGAGCTTGAATTTTCAATTATTTATTGTAACCTCCTGAGGCTCCACTAATGCTCAAAAAGTTTAATATCCCATGTCAGATATATTCTATGGTCATTTAAGCAATGTATCGATCGATGGTTTACGATTATATGAATTGAGAAGCCGTGTATGGAAAATATTCAAATTTCTGACGTGTTCATTAAAGCAGACAGTGTGTGTAGCAGGGAAAGCGAAAAATAAGCGAAATTGAAATATGATACAGATTTGGAAAAATATACCGCATCCCGACAAGCAGGGCCTAAACCCGTAATCTCCTTGCCTCCGGCATGGTGTTTTGACCAATTCAACTACTGGGGACAATCTATATGCGTATCCCATTCCACTGCCGACTTATTCTTTTGCTCATCCCTAACTACACACACTGCTGTGCAAGCGTTATTTATACGACTGAAAGGAATGTCTCATCACACACAGGGTAGTCAGCTGACGCTGATAACTCTTATAGACCTGTGTGATCGAGACCAAAGTCAGTCTGAATCGTGCTTGCAAGTGCAACACAACAACGGAAGGTGCTCCGTAGGGCTAAATTTTTTCGAACTAATTTCTATTTTTAATAACGGCTTTTACGGAAAACCAAGGAAAACTGGTCAGGTTTTGAGCGCTTATATATCAGTCCTTTATTTTCAGAATATCGAGGTTTTGGAATTACATTATCAGAATTTTTATTTTCGGTTGAATTTATGTATCAAAAACAACCTATTATTTGAGATACACTCTTGAAAAATTGTCTAAATCATACCGAGCAACCAATCACTACTTCTCTTCCCAAGTACAGCCGACACTAACGGATACAATCGATCTGACTTTGTAAACGATTTGTTGTTAATGTTGTTGTTTTACTTTCCTTGCCATTCCTTACTCTTCTAACCTCCTCCCTCTTTCCAAATAACTGACAAAATCTTGATATAAAAGGTACCATACGAACATTACACCCCATTGTTCTCATTCCAAAACTGTACCGGTTTTATACGCACCCCATCGAATTGAACTTCTCATACGTGCGTTGGCCGGCAAAGCAGACGGTTCTTTCCGAAGCAACAGAAAGCTGGTGGTGGCATATATTGGTCGCTTACAAAAGCGCACACCATCGAATTAAATTTCTCTTTCGTTCGTATGTATGGATTGCTATAGCACGAGTGTGAGTAGCTATTGTGGGTGATTATCGAAGATTTAGTATTTTCTCATTTATTCATTAACACTTTATTAAATGTATTAAAACGCCTAAATGAACACAGTTGGATAATTTGAGTTCACAGCAGCGGCTTAAACTTCTGCAGCCAGTCTTTATTCATCGAGGAAAAATTAATGCCGATGAATGATCAACACTTTTGCTTTTGTTGGAAATTCAAATCAAAACAAGTTCTTTTAAGTACCATTAATTATCGGTAAAAGGAGTATCATATATTATCGACAGAGTTTTCTCAATTGAGCATACATTCAATTTTCGTTTTTGTTCCTCGGTGCGCGGTTTTGTTTTAGTTGTTCGCACGAAGAGAAAAAACAAACTTGTCTCTTTCGTAAAAAAAAACATTTAGAAATGCTCTAAATCATAATAGAAGAAGTAACATATTTTTCTGTCACTCGCCAAAACCTTGATAACAACTACGCAAAAAGCGTTTAATTGAGGTCTTGCTTTTTTAAGTATTTGAAATAAACGTAATTTATTAAAATACATAAAGTTAAAGTAGTTCAGAAAATTGCACCCAATTCGCTAAATTAAATGATTGTCTTGGTATTGCAGCTACGAAGGAAAGTTTTTCGGAAGTGACAGCGCTTATATAAAAGATCCATCCTTTTAGTATATTATTACACTAAAGCCGCTTTTTACGCGGGGGATACGTGCCGCGTAAAAAAAACGCGTAAAAAAATCCGCGTGAATTCCGGAATCCGCGTAAAAAAACTGCGTGAATTCCGGAATCCGCGTAAAAAAAACCGCGTAAATTCCGGAATCCGCCTAAAAAAAATCATCGTTAATTTTGCATTCCGAGTGAAGGGAAACCGAAATCCGGGCAAAAAAAAATACCGCGTAAATTCCGGAATCCGCGTAAACAAAACCGCGTAAATTCCGGAATCCGCGTAGAAAAAAAACCGCGTAAAAAGCGACCTTAGTGTATTTTTAACGCTTTAACGTCTCCGCATTTAGAAATGCACTGTTGGATAAAATTGCAGAAAATACTATTACAATTCTGTCTACTATTTGTTTTAATGAAACATAAAATTACCGTAGTCCAACGTCATGAGGTCGTCCATCCTACTTTTTTGTCAAACCTAACCAAATACAAATTCAGTATCGCAGTTAATCTTATTCCCTTCGTTTCTGAGGTGTATTCGATTGTATAATTACCAAGAGAAAAAACAAACTTGTCTCTTTCGTAAAAAAAACATTTAGAAATGCTCTAAATCATAATAGAAGAAGTAACATATCACTCGCCAAAACCTTGATAACAACTACGCAAAAAGCGTTTAATTGAGGTCTTGCTTTTTTAAGTATTTGAAATAAACGTAATTTATTTAAATACATAAAGTTAAAGTAGTTCAGAAAATTGCACCCAATTCGCTAAATTAAATGATTGTCTTGGTATTGCAGCTACGAAGGAAAGTTTTTCGGAAGTGACAGCGCTTATATAAAAGATCCATCCTTTTAGTATATTATTACACTAAAGTCGCTTTTTACGCGGGGGATACGTGCCGCGTAAAAAAACGCGTAAAAAAATCCGCGTGAATTCCGGAATCCGCGTAAAAAAACCGCGTAAATTCCGGAATCCGCGTAAAAAAACCGCGTAAATTCCGGAATCCGCGTAAAAAAAAATCATCGTTAATTTTGCATTCCGAGTGAAGGGAAACCGAAATCCGGGCAAAAAAAATACCGCGTAAATTCCGGAATCCGCGTAAACAAAACCGCGTAAATTCCGGAATCAGCGTAAAAAAAAAACCGCGTAAAAAGCGACCTTAGTGTATTTTTAACGCTTTAACGTCTCCGCATTTAGAAATGCACTGTTGGATAAAATTGCAGAAAATACTATTACAATTCTGTCTACTATTTGTGTATTCGATGTATAATTACCAAATCCTATCTCATGTGTGTATTTTCAAAGCTGATATGATGCTGATATAATGCCAATTTTGAAATCCAAGCGGTTTTTGGAAAACCGCACAAAATGGCCAATTACCGTCATTATGTAAAAAATCAACTTCAGACGCCATTTTGTATTTTATGACTTCAAGTTTCTGGAAAACAGCCTAAATGACCAAATATCAGAGGTAAAAATATAAGATAGGAGCAAAGGTTTGATGGAATCGTATTATTATTTTGGATCATCTAGCTGCATGAATAAGTCTATTTGGAAAAGTTTTCTTGACATAATTTATTATTCTAATAGAAGTTTAAAATCAGCTGACAGAGGTCGTATGTGTTTAAAAATGGAATCTGTGCTTTTCACTATTAGTGAACTTCACCACTAGTAAACGGTGCATTGGATATAAGTTAGCATTAGCTATAATATTATAACTTCAGGCAAGCACTTATATTGGACTGTCGTGATGTAATTGCTGCTTGCATATATCAATTGGCATATTGACGACGCAATGCGACAAGTTAGCATTTCCAGAATGCCAAAGTTATTCCGACATGAGAAAACTTTCTGCTGATATTTTATCCATATGGCAAAAAACAACTTTTCGCGGTCGTTACCTTAGCTCGAAACGTTCAACACTCGCTTGAGTATCGTAGGAATAAATATTTTGCACGAGAAACTGTTCTCGAAGATTGCACCCTTTAAATTGCATTTACCATCAATTGGTGATTTGCGCTGCATCTTCCAAACAAACAAGAAATTTCGAAGAAACTGCATCACGTGTTTCTTACACGCGGGAATTCTGGATCGATGGTGGAGAAGTGAATTGAATTGATTTTAATGGATTGATTGGAACTGTTTGCTCAGCTTGACGTGCAAAATTCGATTTTCATGCATTACGTCTTGCTGCGAGTTGCTATGAGCATTTTCGTTTCATTTCAGGTTTCTACTGCGCCTTTGAATCAAATACTGCGTATTTGATTCAAAGTAAGTTATGTATCAATAACTATTGAGAAAGTTGTGATCAATAACCCATACCGTTCGAACAAAGTTTTTAACCTAGAAAAAAATTACCGAAAGTAAAGAGACAATACAAAACTGACAAAGAGCCCCCATCAATTTCATGCTTGCACTCACCTCCAAAAATATGAATAGTTTAAAAAAAAATACAGCTCTCCAAGCATCGCATTTCAAACGCTTGAGCAGAGATAGCAAAAAATGCCAAGAAAGGAAACGTATTCGCCGTTGCTTCAATCGATTGATAGATAAAACAGTTTCCCGGATGCATTTAATGGCACGACCACAATTTTTGCACAACAGGGAAGTGGAAGATAGTTTTCTATCGATAAACGATACCGATAGACAGTTCATTTTTACGGCTAGTCAGTTTTAGTGGCTAAGATGAATTTCTTGTAGTGCTTGCTAAGAGATATAACAATAGCTTCGGTGTGATTTATTGGGATGATTTTATTGACGTCGTTGAAATAAAAACCTAAATTAATCCACCTAGCGGTCAGACTCAGCCTTACTCATTCAATCTTGTTATTTGTAAAAATTGATTCACATGATTGCTTGAATCCAATAAGGGTATATTCACTCTTTGGGTTCTAAAATATTGATGTTGTAATTGAAGAATAAAATATGAATACTTAAAAAATAGCGAAATAAAAGAAATTACTCTTAATTTTGAACAATTTAATCACGAGCGATACCGGGAACGTTCAAATAGTACGATACCACATTTAAATTATGTTGAGACCACATATATTGATCAAAGCAGGTATAGTTTCAAATAGTCTTTGAATTTCTTTTCTTTCCAAAACTTTTGAACCACATATTAAATTGTTATGAAGTTTGTTATTTGTAAGTCTGAGAGATGACTCGTTTGTATGACACTAGTTATGTTCAAATAAGTCGTGTAATACTTGAGATAATAGACTTACGTTGTTTTAACAATTTAATGAAAGTATGTGAGTATGTGAAAATCAAGGGACAAGCCTCGGCCTCGTTCACTGTAAATTCCGGTCTACCTCAGGGAAGCCACTTGGGACCGCTGTTATTTGTACTCGTGATGAATAAACTTCCAGACTACTTGACTAATGCCATAATCCTGATTTATGCTGATGATGTAAAAATTTTCCTGCCTATCAAAACAAGCAGTGACTGTCTAAAATTACAACTGGACATGCAAAGTTTCGGACAATTCTGCTCGGATAGTGGCTTAAATGTCAACGCGGACAAATGTTCAGTCATGACATTTTCTCGTAAAATATCTCCGCTCATGTTTAGGTACCATTTCAATGGAACTAAACTAACACGTAAAGAAACAGTTCGCGATCTAGGCGTTATATTTGACCGATCGCTTTCGTTTACTAACCATATTGATAATGTTTTCACAGACAGCTTAAGATTATTTTCGCTCGTGAGACGGTACGGGCGTGATCTTAAAGACCCTCATTCCATATTAGCCATTTACAAATCGTTAGTGCGAAGCAAGCTGGACTTTGCGAGCGTCGTTTGGCGCCCCCAATATGTAACACATATACAGAGAATTGAAGGAATTCAAAAAAAGTTTGTGCGTTTTGCCCTACGGAACCTCAGATGCAATGGAGATCAATTACCTCCCCATCGAGAATTATGCGCATTAGTCAATATTGACACAGTACATTGCCGACAAAGGATTGCTGGTATAGTGTTTTTCACCAATATATTAGCGGGACGGGCCGAAAGTCGTAGTCTCTCAGCTCGAATACACCTGAATAGCAGCCCAGTTACGCTAAGAAATCCAAGAGTGTTAAACCCTCCGCAACGAGCTCGGAATTATTCACAACACGAACCTACATGCCGTTTTATGAGATCTTTTAATGAATTACAGCACCTTATTTATATCGACATGTCTCCAACAGTTTTAAAAATAGATTAAGTTTATATTTAAGAGGACAACTTCGTGACTGTTAATTGTTTGTATTGTTGTTTTTGAATTTATTGTATTTTAATCTTAAGTGTGGATAACGGGCTTTTTGCCTATATTTTCCTGGACAATAATTAAATAAATAAATACATAACGGTTGCTTAAGTTTGATTACAATCAAATGAAAAGGGAACGTATAGGGCAGCCAAACTTCGAAACCACTTGTTCAATCATAATTCATCAGTTAACCCTTAACTAGCCCGTTCATCTAAAATTTATATTGTTCAAATCGGCTGTGTAGTTTCTAAGATAATGAAGTTTCATAATTTTCACATTTCGATACATTACAGACGAAGTTACAGTCCGATTACAGCAAAGCAAAATTCAATAGGGTGTTATGAGGCAGCTAGACCTTTCATTTGACACTAAAATTGTGAAAATCGATTCAACCATCTCTGAGAAAAGTGAGTGAGTCCAAGTAGTCTTCGGAACATGTTTCTTTTTATAGTTGGATTTCACATTTTTAAATATAACAAGCAAATTAATAATCCGTTTGCAAAAAAAATCAATAGGGTCTTTTGGGGCAACAAAACCTTCCATATGACACTGATTTTATAAAAATCGGTCCAGCCATCTCTGAGAAACATGAGTGAGATTAAATAGTCTCCAAAACAGGTTTCTTTCCATAACTTCTGAACCACATATTCAATCTTCATAAAATTAAAAAGTTAAGGGTTTTTTAGGTAGCCCGTTCATTTGAAACAAATTTTGTTCAAATCGGTTGTGTATTTTCTGAGCTATTGAGGTTTCGTGATTTTTATATTTTGCTACATAATCTCTGAACTAGAAATAAGATTACAATAAAATTCAATAGGGCTATAAAGGGCAACTAGACTTTTCATTTGCAATTGATTTCATAGAAATCGGTCCAGCCATCTCTGAGAAAATCGAGTGAGATTGGGAGAGCGTTACACTCACAGACACATACACACACACACATACAGAAAATGCTTAGCTCGTCGAACTGAATCGAGTGATATACGATATTCGGCCCTTTTGAGCACTTTTATAACTTTAGTTTTGCAGTGATTGCTATACCTTTCTAGTAGAAAGGCAAAAAGTGAAATGATAGAAATGGCTTTTAATTTCAACTTATATCCCAAGCAAGGCCGCAAACATTGAAATAGTACAATATCAAATTTAAATGATGTTGAGGCCACATATTTTGATCGCAGCTGTAGTTTGAAACAATCTGCGGGTTACGTTTCTTTCTATAACTTCAAACCACATGTTTAAACGTTATGAAATTCGTGTTGCTTAAAAGCCCATTGATTTGAATTCAACTATGTTCATAGCTTCTGAGATATAAGAGCGATTTTTACATTCTGACGCAGCGCCAAAACTAAAGGTTTGATTACAATGAAACTCAATAGCAACCTAAGCGGCAAATAGACCCTTCATTTGACACCGAGATAGAAAGAATCGGTCTGACCATCTCTGAGAGAAGAGAGTGCGGAAAAAACACGTACACACCCATACTCACACACACATATACACCTATACATGCAGAGAATGCTCGATTCGTCGAACTGGATCGAGTAGTATATGCATTCGGTCATTTGGATCACGTTTCTACCTTTTAATAAGCCAGTGATCGTTAGGAGAAAGTCAATATGTTTACTTTCATTATGTGATTTCTCATTTTTATGAACAACGGACAAAGTTACAATCCGATTACAATGAAATTCAATAGCAACCTATGGGGCTACTAGACCTTTCGATTGACACTAATTTTGTGAAAATCGGTTCAGCCATCTCTGAGAAAAATGAGTGAGTTTAAACAACCTCAGGATAACTTTTCTTTACATAACTTTTGAACCATATGTTCAATCATAACGAAATTTAGAAGTTAAGGGTTTTGGAGACAGCCCGATCATTTGAAACCAGTTTTATTGAAATCGGTTATGTGGTTTCTGAGATATTGATGTTTCGTGATTTTTACATTTAGATACATAACCTCTTAACTAAAAATCCGATTACAGTGAAATTCAATAGCAACCTATGGCGCAACTAGACCTTTCATTTGCAATTAATTCTATAAAAATCGGTCCAGCCATCTCTGAGAAAAGTGAGTGAGAAAAAAAAGTTGCACATACACACACACATACACACATACACACATACATACATACATACAGAAAATGCTCAGTTCGTCGAAAGGGGTCGAGTGGTATATGACATTCGGCCATTGGGACCACTTTTATACCTTTGGTTTTTCCAGTGATTGCTATACCTTTCTAGGAGAAAGGCAAAAATACATTAGTTCAATGAGTTGTAGAATATTGTCCAGATGATAATCCAACAGGGGCACCGGTTTCTACGAAAAATATCCCCCAGAGACTATTCAGTACTTTCCCATAAGTCCGTTTCTTATCAAGCAAGCTCGTTAATTTGTATTTTCCCCCTCTTGTCGTTGCAGGTTCGTAAAACACCATTTCCAATTGCTTTCACCGCGGAAACGACCATCATCAATTCCGGTAAGATCTAAAGTAACAATCGGCCGTTAATTTCGCTGGAAACGAGCCCCGCACGAGACCGGTAATCTACGATGTAACGCTGGCCCCTCCTCCGGAACCGAAATCCCTCATCAAATTGAACTCATTGCTGGAAACCTGAAAACCTCAGGAGCCTCGAAATCGAACAAATAAAAAAACAACACTCAATTTTCACTCCCATTGGGCGCGCATTTTATGACTTCATCCATTCGTGTGGCCAGGCAATGTAATGAAGGGAGCTAACAAACTGGGAATCTCAATCACCCCCCACTGGACACACCATCGTTGTTTACTTCCCGGGTGGAAAGCCACAAAATTCCTAAACTTTTCCGGGTCCACAAAACTGTTCGATTTCGCCTGAAGCAATTCCAACTGGAAATGAGAACTGGTGGCAAGCTGTCCCATGTTTCCTGGGTATAGAATTATACTTTCCGATCAATTCGGCGTCCTTGGATTCTGCCGTGGACAGCAATGCTAAAGGCGAACTTGTTGTTTGGGCCAGTTCTGTCTCTGGCGGTGCTAGCCAGTAATAAATTTCACGACTGAATATCGTACCGTCATCGCCGGTGCCAGCAGAAACTCCACGCAAAGGCTATTGTTGCTTTCCGAAGGATGCACATCAGCCGTGGAGGGGGGCCTTTGGCCAGCGGGCGGTTTCTCAGATTAATGTGATTTTTATGCGAAAACTTTTTAATATACTCCATTTGGCTGTTCCGCTTGCATTTCTCCGTCCACTCACTTAGCAGGCTTTTCCCCCCGAGCGAAGGGTGGATGAGCTCGAGAAAAAATAGGGGATGGGGAAAAATAAACCAAACCGGGCCAAGAGGAGGTCGCGTTTCCGTGGAAGGAAAAAAAAGGAAGTACGGTGGTAATATGCTTCCAAGAGGGGGGCGTAATTTTCGCGTAAATGTTTCAAGGACGATCAATAAAGTCTGGTAAATCATGTACTTGAGCCATCAGCCATAACACAGTTAGTCGGGCTTAAAAGCTTTCGCTTGGCCCGGAATTGGAATGGGACAGATAAATTGCCATTGCATACTTTGTCACCAATTCCGGCTTCGCTGGTGGTGGAGGGAGCGATATTTGGGAAAAATTGATCAGATTTATCACGAAAACAGATTGTTGCGAATGAACAGAAGCGAAGCATTGCTAGCATTTACATAACATTTATTTGCCCCCGTGATGGCGGTTTGTTTATTTCTGACAATACGCGAGCGAACTTAAAACGAAACGTGATATCAAGGGCGAAGAATGCAGGAATGTTTTCACAGAGGTTTATGCGTATGTTGTTCTTTAAATACTAACTTTCAGCTAGTCATTCAACTTTTCATTCAAGACTTTTAATATTTTACTTTGAAATTCTGACTTTTATTTTTTGACTTGAGTCTGAAGATTTTTATGTGTTGACTTTTGAGTTTTGAATTCAGACTATAGACTTTAGACTTTAGGCTTAAGACTTTCGATTTTAGACTCAAGACCTTAGACTTTAGACTTTAAACTTTAGATTTTAGACAAAAACATTGATAAACTATTTTATATATTCATGAAATAATAAGTTTTGAAAACAATTTTTGCTTGAAAGTGGCAATGAAAGGTTAATTGTGAATCTTGATATGTGATATCAGTTTTTCTCAATAAAGAACACAGAAATCATATAAAACAGAATTCTAGGCGAATAAACTCTTACTCGCAAAACAGGTACAAAATATCGCGCCAAGCGTTGAGCAATTGTTTACTGAGTGCCTCTTCAACAAAATCTAATTATTCTCCTCCTCAAATTTCTATCTGTAACTCGCGGAAAATTGCCTGCTACATTTGGATCGGTGAAACAAACAAATAAAGACAAATGCCATTCCCGGGTTACGTAAAAACGACCTTCCGCCGCAATTCGATATCGTCACCGCGCGCTCGTCGTCCTGGTACCGATCGCTGTTTGTGATGGCACCCCGTTGATTCGGTGACAAAAACGATGAAAAATGGGAACCGCAAGTACTGCCAGCAGGTTCTGAACCTATGGAAGCTATAGGGGGAGAAAAACCAAGAAACGTGCGCGAGAAACAGCTGAGATTGGCTTCCATACAGCTTAACCTATACGCCCTCCCAGCAATACGGCCCTAATGCTACATCAGAGTGGCTTCTTGAGCCACGGGATACGCTGAGTATCAGCATCGGTAGCACAGGATAATACATGGTATAACTTTTCTCTATAAAATCTGTTTTGTACAGTTCAAAGCTTTCCCGGTGTGCGCACTAGCGACTCAGTATCTCGTAAGCAGAAAGCATTCGGTGGGATGGCGAAATGAAAAACTGAGCAAAAAAGACGTTCATATTTTGTTATGATGTTTTACTTCACATCTCATTCAGCGCGCTTCGTTGTGGGGAGAAATAGTAGGTCGGAGAAAAAAATGTGTCATGATTTATGAATAAATTTTGATCTCACGCAATCGCTCCAATGCAGATTCTTTTGGGATGAAATTGATTGTTGCAGTTATCACTGTCACATATTGCAGTGCTGTTCTAAGATGGATTTAGAAATGAAATTTTTTCTGCAGTAACAAACCGGCTTCATGTTTGGTATGAAAGCCTCGTGGAAGTGCTCGTGGCAGAGATTGAGAAAAATTCACTCAAACCAAAAGACACCCATCGCATCTTGAAGAAGACAATGTTAACAATCGAAGACAGGTTTCCTTCTATGACACGTGGATCGTTTCCACTAAAAATAACGTCGTTATAAAGCTGCTAACTTCTTGACTTTGGAAATGATTCCATTTCTCAGTCGACTCAAAACTTAGTCAAATAAACAGATCTGTGTACAACGACGCAGAAATAAAGCAGATAATTCTATTTAATCAATAGCAAATTACCGCTACGAGCTTAGTTCGACAGATTAAATATTATTATTCCGCTGGCTCAAACTAATGCTCCGGTTGCTGAAATTGCATGGTGATAACTGAAACCGACGTTGTTGCTTTAGCGACGAACAGTGGTGTTTTGAGATAGGAAAGCTCAACTTTTTTTCCTGGCAGACAGCAGAAACTGTTGCTTCTGCTAGGTTCTAGCAGAGTAGAATCCTTACGACCGGGAAGTGTAGCCTGGTTAACCCAATCCGACATTTCACAAAATTTATAATTAATTTTTCACGAACCGGTTTTTCGAGTAAAGAAAGAGTGGAGCAGGAATCTCATTCAAGGATAGCTTTAATTAGTAAAACAGGCTCACCAAAACGTTGAAACCATGTATTTTTTGATGTGAATAAAAACAAAAATTACTTGTGGAATTTGGAATTCAATCGTGTTTAACGTTACAAAAAAAAAACATGTGCATATTAGTATTGAATCAAATAACGAATCAAAAGCAAATTTGTTGTAGATGATACAATCATTCAAATTTTAACTGATTGTGTTGGTTTTTTATTTAAAGGTTTTTGAACAGTAAGTAATGAAAAATTAGAATTAGAATAAAAAGTAGAAGGTAAGACCAGAATTAATCCTTTCAGCATTGGAACGTACCTCTGTTATTTTATACCCAATACTTCAGCTAAACTAAAGAACGTATGCGTTATTAAATTTCAACGATATTCATAAATTTTAAAAACGGAAACAGTTTATAATCTGAATATTGAGAACAGGGGTGGCATTGTGCAACTCGATTCGAGCGATTTTCACTATTTTCGAGTACGTCACATACTGCCAGTTTTGCTTTAAGCTCAAAAGGAGCTGTCATTGTCATTTGTCCTTCGGCTCATCTAACCCGCAAAGTCGAAAAAATACGAAAAACAAAACGTAACGCCCACCAGCGATCGTTTAGTTTTGTTCGAGTTACTCGAAACGAAATGCGCAATGTCACCCCAGGTTATGTTTCCATTTTATTCTACTACTACTATAATCTAAAAATAACAAGAATATCTGAACTCAATTTTTATTCAAGAAAAGGCTGAAATTTCAATTTTTACTTTCTTTTAAGTTCATTGAGCTATGTATAGTTTTCAATTCAATTGCTTAATACAACTTGCAACTCAAATTTCTTTAGCATTACCCCATTGAACATTTTAAAATAATTATTAAATATCTGCAAACAATATTTTCCCTACTTGATTTTATAAGAATTACGTGTTCACAAAAATTCAAAAGAGTTTGGAACTGTCGAAAACCAACGTTTAGTTTTGAACAGGCTTGTAAACGGTTAACAATTTCATTTGAATTCGCTTCTTTAGTGTGCGTCACAGTAGGCTTTCGCTCGTAAATATAGAACAACCGTCGCCTCTTACATAAAGAACAGACGGTCAATTGACACTCGCGCATCGAATAGATGCACACTGTCATTCGTTTGGCGCTGTGATTTTGGCCTATTTCTGTCTGAGAGTAGAGAGAAAGTAGAGAGAGAGAGTAGAGAGAAAGTATAGAGAGTAGAAGACGAGTACAGAGAGAGTGGAGAGGGAGAGAGAATAAATAGAGAGTAGAGAAAGTGAAGCGAGAGTAAAGAGAGAGTGTAAAGGAAGAGAGTAAAAAGAGAGAGAGGGAGAGTAGAGAGGGTAGAGATAAAATATAGACAGGGTGGAGAGAGAGAGTAAAAGAAGAGTGAAGAGAGTGTGGGAAGAGAGTGTGGGAAGAGAGTGTGGGAAGAGAGAAGAGAGAAAGAAGAAAGAGAGTGCAGAAAGAGAGAAGAGAGAGTGGGGAGACAGAAAAAGTGAGCAGATAGAGAGTTAAAAGAGAGTAGGCAAAGAGAATAGATAGGAAGAGTGATAAGCGAGATATTAGAGAGAAAATAGGAAAAGTAAAAAAAAAATAGATATAAAAAAGAAAGACAGTAGACAAAGTGCAGAGAGCGAGTAGAGAGAAAGTATAAGTAAAGTAGAAAAAGAGTAGAAAGAGAGTGGAGAGAGAGAGTAGTGGGCGAGAGAGTAAAGAAAGCAGAGAGAGAGATTATAAAAAGTAAAAGGAGAAGAGAGAGAGAGAGTAGAGCGTGAGAGCAGAGAGATAGTAAAAAAAGAGTAAAGAAAGCGCAAATAAAGAGTTGAGAAGAGTAGAGAGAGAGTAGAGATAAAATGGAGACAGATTAGAGAGAGTAAAGAAAGAGTAAGAAGAGAGTGCATATAGAGTAGAGAGAAAGTAGAAAGAGAGTAGAGAGAGAGAGTGTGTCAGTGGAGTGAAGAGAGAGTAGAGAGAGAGAGTAGAGAGAGAGAGAGTAGAGAAAACGTAAAAAAGAGAGTAAAGGTGAGTGAAGAGAGGAAAAGAAAGAGTAGAGAGAAAGTAAAATGGAAGTAGAGAGGGCAGAGAGAGATGGAGAGAGAGAGAAGAGAAAGAGTGAAGAGATATCAGAGAAAAATCAAAGAGAAATCAGAGAGGGAGAGTAGAGAAAGTAAAGAGAGAATAGAAGAAGAGATAGAATAGAGAGTAGTAGAGAGAGGAAGTAAAAAAGGAGAAAGTAGAAAAAGAATAAAGAGAGTGGGAGAAAAAGCAAGAAAGGCAAAGGAAACAACAATTGAAGAGTGAAGTAAAAAGCGAAAAGTAAAAAGTAAAACGTGAAAGGTAAAAAGTTAAAAGTTAAAAGTAAAAAGTTAAAAGTAATAAGTAAAGAGTTAAAAGTAAAAAGTAAAAAGTAAAGAGTAAAAAGTAAAAAGTAAAGAGTAAAAAGTGAAAAGTAAAAAGTAAAAAATAAAATGTAAAAAGTAAAAAGTAAAAAGTAAAAAGTAAAAAGTAAAAAGTAAAAAGTAAAAATTAAAAATTAAAAAGTAAAAAGTAAAAAGTAAAAAGTAAAAAGTAAAAAGTAAAAAGTTAAAAGTAAAAAGTAAAAAGTAAAAAGTAAAAAGTAATAAGTAAAAAGTAAAAAGTAAAAAGTAAAAAGTAAAAAGTAAAGAGTAACAAGTAATAAGTAAAAGTAAAAAGTAAAAAGTAAAAAGTAAAAAGTAAAAAGTAAAAAGTAAAAAGTAAAAAGTAAAAAGTAAAAAGTAAAAAGTAAAAAGTAAAAAGTAAAAAGTAAAAAGTAAAAAGTAAAAAGTAAAAAGTAAAAAGTAAAAAGTAAAAAGTAAAAAGTAAAAAGTAAAAAGTAAAAAGTAAAAAGTAAAAAGTAAAAAGTAAAAAGTAAAAAGTAAAAAGTAAAAAGTAAAAAGTAAAAAGTAAAAAGTAAAAAGTAAAAAGTAAAAAGTAAAAAGTAAAAAGTAAAAAGTAAAAAGTAAAAAGTAAAAAGTAAAAAGTAAAAAGTAGAAAGTAAAAAGTAAAAAGTAAAAAGTAAAAAAAAAAAGTAAAAAGTAAAAAGTAAAAAGTAAAAAGTAAAAAGTAAAAAGTAAAAAGTAAAAAGTAAAAAGTAAAAAGTAAAAAGTAAAAAGTAAAAAGTTAAAAGTAAAAAGTAAAAAGTAAAAAGTAAAAAGTAAAAAGTAAAAAGGTAAAAAGTAAAAAGTAAAAAGTAAAAAGTAAAAAGTAAAAAGTAAAAAGTAAAAAGTAAAAAGTAAAAAGTAAAAAGTAAAAAGTAAAAAGTAAAAAGTAAAAAGTAAAAAGTAAGAAATAAGAAGTAAAAAGTAAAAAGTAAAAAGTAAAAAGTAAAGAGTAAAAAGTAAAAAGTAAAAAGTAAAAAGTAAAAAGTAAAAAGTAAAAAGTAAAAAGTAAAAAGTAAAAAGTAAAAAGTAAAAAGTAAAAAGTAAAAAGTAAAAAGTAAAAAGTAAAAAGTAAAAAGTAAAAAGTAAAAAGTAAAAAGTAAAAAGTAAAAAGTAAAAAGTAAAAAGTAAAAAGTAAAAAGTAAAAAGTAAAAAGTAAAAAGTAAAAAGTAAAAAGTAAAAAGTAAAAAGTAAAAAGTAAAAAGTAAAAAGTAAAAAGTAAAAAGTAAAAAGTAAAAAGTAAAAAGTAAAAAGTAAAAAGTAAAAAGTAAAAAGTAAAAAGTAAAAAGTAAAGAGTAAAAAGTAAAAAGTAAAAAGTAAAAAGTAAAAAGTAAAAAGTAAAAGGTAAAAAGTAAAAAGTAAAAAGTAAAAAGTAAAAAGTAAAAAGTAAAAAGTAAAAAGTAAAAAGTAAAAAGTAAAAAGTAAAAAGTAAAAAGTAAGAAGTAAAAAGTAAAAAGTAAAAAGTAAAAAGTAAAAAGTAAAAAGTAAAAAGTAAAAAGTAAAAAGTAAAAAGTAAAAAGTAAAAAGTAAAAAGTAAAAAGTAAAAAGTAAAAAGTAAAAAGTAAAGAGTAAAAAGTAAAAAGTAAAAAGTAAAAAGTAAAATGTAAAAAGTAAAAAGTAAAAAAAAAAGTAAAAAGTAAAAAGTAAGAAGTAAAAAGTAAAAAGTAAAAAGTAAAAAGTAAAAAGTAAAAAGTAAAAAGTAAAAAGTAAAAAGTAAAAAGTAAAAAGTAAAAAGTAAAAAGTAAAAAGTAAAAAGTAAAAAGTAAAAAGTAAAAAGTAAAAAGTAAAAAGTAAAAAGTAAAAAGTAAAAAGTAAAAAGTAAAAAATAAAAAGTAAAAGTAAAAAGTAAAAAGTAAAAAGTGAAATGTAAAAAGTAAAATGTAAAAAGTAAAAAGTAAAAAGTAAAAAGTAAAAAGTAAAAAGTAAAAAGTAAATAGTAAAAAGTAAAAAGTAAAAAGTAAAAAGTAAAAAGTAAAAAGTAAAAAGTAAAAAGTAAAAAGTGAAAACTGAAAAGTAAAAAGTAAAAAGTAAAAAGTAAAAAGTAGTAAGTTGTAAGTAAAAAGTAAAAAGTAGAAAGTACAGGTGGATTATCCGGAGACTCAATTATCCGGAATTTTAGACTCGATTATCCGGAATTTTATTTTTTTTGTGTTCGTTTTAAATTTTCATTCCGAAATTATTTTTACCATCCCATTTGGCATATTTGCTACCATTTATGTCACTTCCGGCATGTTTGGGACATATTCGAATTAAGTGAAAATAATCAATGTCCAACTTTTTTTCTTCTCAAGATGTAAACCCTCTTCGCTGCAGAAATGATTTTTAGTTACGCCACTGCATCATACAAGTAAAATAAAAAAAAGGAAATATTTATTTAATGTTCGTTAAAAGCAATTTTGAGTATTTTTTCTGTGATTCGACTATCCGGAAAACTCGATCATCCGGAATGAAAATTTTTTTTTGATGTTCCTGATAATCGAGTCCGACCTGTAATAGACCTGTGCGCCGACCACATCTTCGGCGGCGGCGGCGTAGAATACATTTTATATCGGCGGCGATCGGCGCGTCGGCGCGTCGGCGTGACGCCGTTGGTATTTGTCGGCGGCGGCGGTGGCGGCGTTTTCACTCTCATGTTCGGTTTTTTATTTCAACATAAATAAATAAAAATATGTTCATCCGGGTTGACAGGATGTTAAAAAAAGAAATAAGAATGGTTAGAAATCAAATAGACAAACAATTTAACAACCAGCAAAGAAATGACTATCGGCGCGATAAAAATTTCTTCGGTGGCGCGCCGACTCAAAATCATCGACGGCGGCGCGGCGTGGCGGCGCACAGGACTAACCTGTAATAAGTAAAAAAAAATGAATAAAAAGTAATTAGTAAAAATTAATAAGTAGGAGATAAAAATTAAAAAGTAATAAGTAAAAAACGAAAAAGAAGGAAGTAAAAAGTAAAGAGTAAAAAGTAAAAATTCAAATATAAAAAATAGTAAGTAAAAAGTAAAACGGTAACGGAATGTTAAAAGTTGAATGTTGAAAGTTGCAATATAAGTAGAAAGTCGAAGTTAAAAATTTAAAGTTATAAGTTGAAGTTTAATCCTCTAGTGTCCCATGCCACCTTTTTCAATAAACACTTAAAAAGTGTTTATAAGGATTTATTTATTTATTAATTTCGTCAAACAAAAGTAGACTACATATGTTTATATCTAAATTACATGCTATATGTTATTTATACTAGTGAAAGAGGAAAAAAAGAGTTTATTCATAGTGATTTTACCGTTGCCCGTCTAGAAAATAACTTGGTCACTAGAGGGTTTGGTTGAAATTTGTAAATCGCAAGTTAAAAGTTGCAAGCTTAAAGTAAAAGTTATGATGTAGTTAAAATTAAAGTTAAAAGTTGGAAGTTGATAGCTTAAAGTTGGAAGGTCAATGATAAAAACTGAAAGTTGAAAACTGAAAATTGAAAGTTGAAAGCAGGAAGTTGAAAATTGATTTTTTAAGACTTGAAAGCTGTATGGTCGAAGTTGAAATATGAAAACTGCAAGATAATGGTGAAAGTTGAAATTTGAAGAATGAAAGGTGGAAAAAGAAAATTGAACATTGAAGGTTTAAATTGGAAGTTGAACGTTGAAAATTTATATTAAGAGTTGAAAGTTAAAAATCGTAAGTTCAAAGTTGAAAGATGAAAATTTGATGTTAAAAATTGATAGTTAAAAGTGTGTAAATGAAAGTTAAAAGTTAAAGGGAGAACAATAATTGAAAATTAAAAATAAAAATTAAAAATTTAAAGTTGGAAGCTGTAAGTTCAAAGTTAAAAATGAGAGTTGCAAGGTTAGGGTGAACGTTGAAAGTTGAAGGTTAGAATATGGAAGTTTAAAGTTAAATGTTGAAAGTGATAGCTTAAAATTGTAAGTTAAACGTTGGAATTTTAAACTAAGAGTTGACAGTTTAAAGTTGAAAGTTGGACGATAAAAATTTGATAGGTGAAAATTGAAAGTTGGTGAATGGAATTTGCAAGATAAATGGTAAAATTTAAAAATTGAAAGTCAAAGATTTGAAGTTACAAATAAACAATAAAAACAAGTTGGAAAATAAAAAGTTTATAAACAGAAAAATATGAATAATTAAACGTTTAACGAAAACCAAGAGAGGATAGACAATAATTGGACAGTTCCAATATTCAGAAAACCGCAAAATGAAAAACATAAAATAAGCAGAGTTAAGGTGAAACGGGATTGTGGTATTTTCCTATACAATTTTGAGGTTAGAGTTCTGTTTTCTTTTGTAGTTTGAGCGTAAAAAATTCGGCTTCCACTAAATAAACAGCACTCAAATCTCTATTTCAGGCATGCAACAGTTGTGAAAACAATTGATCAAAGTTTCATGTACGTAGTCTTCATAAATCAGGTAAAAATTAGATTGCAACCACGTCCCGTTTCACCTTAAACGTAGTTCGAAAACCTTAAACAAAAACGAATAAAATAACCATAATATTTATTCAGTATTTTTTTTTTTTTTAGAATTAGCTTATCGCAACATAAAAATCATTGTTATGTGTGAAAATTTTGTGCATGTTCACAAGATTATGCATGTTTTTAATTTATGCAAAAATGAGTTTCCGACCTACTTTACTAACCTAGCAGCCTTCACTCCAATCACGTCAACCAATTTCATTCTAACCGCATCATAATTAACCTGCCAATAATGGTTGATTCACTCCGAGCCGAACCGAACGAGTAAATAATACATAGTTTCACACAACCGACTTAACTGCATCGTCCTAGCTAAGACTCACAGTACGTACGTTGGTATCCGAACGGCAGTCTCGACAACTGTTGACCCTGGGGGAGCAATCTATGAAGATACAACTTCCGACCGCTTCCTGTGTCCGTAACGATGGAAGTTTCCGACAAGCCATTGATTGTTGCAAGCCGCACAATCCCTGCTGGCCGGTAGTGAGGAGCGATAAGGTCAACCAGCTGGCCGCAAGGCTAACAAAATAAATCTATTAATAATTCAGCTCGGATTCCTATTGAACTTTCTCCTGCGGCGTACGCATCGAGAAAT
Organism: Wyeomyia smithii; assembly: GCF_029784165.1. Lineage (NCBI taxonomy): Eukaryota > Metazoa > Arthropoda > Insecta > Diptera > Culicidae > Wyeomyia > Wyeomyia smithii. Next base: position 212,829,749 of record NC_073696.1, read on the forward strand.
TGGAGAAAGGTAGATACCGCGTTGTGACCACGAACTTTCCTCCTAGGCCAACGACAATAACGACGACAATAAAGTCTTCTGAGAATTGAGATTTGTGCTGTGTCTTCGGAGGCTGCTGAAAAGTGGCTGACCAAACGTTCTCATTGGTGAATATTGCTCTGATGTGGATTTGCTTTAGTTATCGCGGTAATTCTATGACGACGACAACCGAACGTTCATAACAATGCTCCCTCACGGAAGTTCTCAAAAGGAAGCGATTGTGTTGAGGACAACGTTCTAGTTCAGTGACAATATAAAATCGGTCAACCAGAAAGGACAATAAATAGCGAGCATCTTCGTCGTTTCCGGGTGCATCGTGAGAAACAAGTCCGCTCAGTGGAAAACCAACACAGGAACCAGCGATTTCAATTAAAATTAATTAAATCCAAACATTCCAGGAAGTGCACGAACCGGTCTAGGGTAATGCGGATCGCGTTCGACAACGCGGAAATTTTGGCACTGACGAAGGTAGTTCAGCACAGTAGAATGGAAGAAAATCGATAGGATGTTGGAAGCTTTTGTGCGAGGCCGGGATAATGAAAAAATAATTATGAAATAATCATTTTCGGAATTATCTACCGTACACAAATTTGTACGGTAGTGATTACAGTATCATTACATTTAATCCGGCACGGTGAAATAATTTCCACAGTCGCACAATTCATAGAGATGAACTTCCGTTGCCTCTTGATTCCATAATTCAAATAAATACTAATATTAATTCAAATAGAAACAGTCCAGTGTGATCCCTTCGTATTAGAATTTATTGAAATGTCTGTTGCGCAGACATTTAATAACAACAAACTCGCCCTACATTGACTATTCCCTCATCCATCACGATAAGACATCCCCTGTTGATCTGTTGAGCTACCCAATTTGGCACGTCTGATTTCATTTGGGCTCAAAGCGTTCTCTGTAAGTCCAAATAAATTACCTCGGGTTGGATTAAGCGTGTGAAACGATAAGCGCTACCGTCCTTTGTGAGAAAATGTTGCTGCTTTGTGTTCTAACATTATTATCGAAGTATTTTCGTTATTGATTGATCTGTTATCAAAGAAACAATCACAGTCAGCCGTCACCTCTAAGCTAATATCTTTATAAGAAGCATAAAACTTTTGAAAGTATAATTCTAGAAGAAAATGTCAAAGCTTTTAGCCATTTCTCTCGTCCCGCGGTGCAGATAGGCCAATAACTAGCGAAACATTCACCATGTCTGCCAACCAGTTTCGCCCGCTAATTAATATTAATATCGGGCAGAAAACTAGTTTTAATGAAAACAAACGACTTCGGCCGACTTTCCATTATCCTCTGGTATCACTGGCAGGTTAGAAATATCTTTAAAACTTCGTTACTAGTGACCAACACAGCAACAACTATCCAAACAGATGCTCGGCTTGAAATTTCTCTCACCCTGATTGCACCTCAAAAGAATTCCAACCGCATTCTCGGCCCAGGAATTTTACTGCCGAAATCCCTTTGCATCGCCATGTTGGTCCATCTGTTGTACGAGATGGACCCACAGAATGCCAGCTTTTATGCGGTGTCACTGGAACAATACAGCACACCAGCTGCCGGCCACACACGGGGGCCACTCAGCAAAATCAGGACAACGCACTTCCGTCTGAAACTCATTGTTTCTGTTTATAAGCGCTATAATTTACGACCATTGATTTACGACGCCCTGCTTCGCATTTAATGTCCGGAATTATGCACTAGTCCTTCAACTTTAATCGGTCATCGGTTACTTCGGAGGGGCGTGTATTCCCGGAATAGTCCTTTGTGTCCCGTTGCTGTGCCCGGAACTCATTCCGGGCGTTTCAGCCGATTGGTATTCATTCGGCAGCCTGTTGATTTATGGCCGACGTGATTACGCTACCACTCCGGCAAGGATCGTGCGGGGCGACGCGTCGGTCATGGTGTTTAAATAAGACTTCCTCTTTGGTGCTTGGTATTATATTAGCCGAAGAGTAACAACGTGTATTACTGGTTTCTTGTCTAAGCTGAAGGTGACAATCGTTTTATGTGCGCGAGCACTTTACCGATATCTTTGGGTAATGTTTGAGTAACGTTTACATTTATTTTTTCGCAGTTTTTTTTTAAATATTTATGGTCGTCAAATTATCTATTTTTTACAGTTTCTTCTTTTTTTTTGTTTTCAAATTCTGCCATTTGTACTCAATATTCAGGCTTTAATTTGATTTTTTTTTTGATTTTGTTTATGGTTTGGTTTTGGTTCCGATTCGACTTTATTTCTGGATTATTCGTGGAAAGGTACTGCCTCACTGGGTCTCGCGACGATGATGCCATCTTGGCAATAACCAGTGAGACACCGTATTTCATGCATTTTCGTTCCGGATTAGACGCTATTATATGCCGTCCAAGAAGGAAAATCGACTCGCACCAAAACCCCTTCCTTCAGCATGTGGTGCTTGAGACCCGATTTTTACTAAGGTTATTCATATCCCTGTTAGTCCCACGAGAAGGTTGAGTTAGGGACGTTCTCGGTAAAGGTGATAGATCGCAGCTTGTCTTGAAATGCACTCACCGAAAATTGCCATCACAATTAAAACATTTATCGTATTTTTAATATCAATCATTTGTGTTTTTATGTATTTAACTTGAATCTTTTCATTTTTGTTGGCTTCCACTTTTATTATATATTCATTTATACTAGTTATCACATTCGTTATTTTCTATTGTTTTATTATAAAAATAATGACAGTTTTTTCGTGGTTTTTATTGCATCAATAGATTTTTGTTAAAGCTATTTTGGTATTCTTACGCTTTTTTGTTGTTCTATTTAATTGTTACATAACACTGGTCAACAAAAGCGAAAGAAATACTGCCCTGAAGCTCAAAATAGTTGCCCTCGTAAAAGTATAACTTTTTAATCATGTCTGTGAAATTTGGTGCCTCTAGCCATTGACAAAACGCGCCAACTAACGTCAAAGTGTCGCATAGTAATTGCTCGCCGGGTTCGTCGCTTTGAGCGCCACAGCTGTGTTAACCAGTGTAATTTTCGTTAAATTTTTATTTATTTTTTCAAATTTCTCAAAATCAGGGTTTTAAATCCAATTTCCCAGCATTACTTGAAGCAGTGTGTGAAACCACAGAACGGAAGGTCAACTTCAGGTATATGATCAAACAGGAAGTGTACACAAAGAGGACTGAAAAATCACGAATGAATTTTCTTTGCCCTCAGCAAAATATATTTGTCGTGTACGTTTATGCCACTGCGACAGTGGTATAAAGTGGCATAATTTTTTCGATGTTTTGAATTGACGGTTATTTCAACAGTTTAACCTGTTCAATTCGAACCTTAACGTGCAATGCAAAAACGTTGTGCGAAAACAGCAAAGTTTCACATTTATGCAATTTTTTATCTTCAAAAATCAATAATGTGGCATAGTGAAGGAGTAAGTGAAAGTATCAACACAAGCTATCTGATATCCCGTACATGTTGGTTTGGAACACGAACCACAATCAATGCTATTTAAAACCGGGTGTTCGAAACTGTTAATGATGCAATTATTGCGAAGGCCTTCCTCTCACGATTGTATCATGAGTTAGCGACAGTTATTTATAAAAATCATGAATCATGAATCAAATATGAAGTGTTTTTTTTTTGTTTTTGTTTAAGAAAGTGCTACTTTGTGTTGTAAGAAGATGTTGTACAGATTAATTTTGTTAGGCAAATATCTAGATATAGAGCGGGGGCCTAGTGTGGTTGGTAACGTCTCCGCCAACCATGCTCTACGCCTGGGTTCGAATCCCACCGCCGACATAGGTGTCGATGGTTGTGAGGTGGCGTGATCCACTCACAATCAACCCAACTGGTCTAGATTCAATCCTAGCCGACACCGGGAGATTTTCTGAGGCGAAAAATCTCTGGGATCACGTCTTCCATCGCATGAGGAAGTAAAGCCGTTGGCGCCGGTCCGTTGATAAACGAGTCGTGAGTTAGGGTCCTGGGTGTGGAGTCACCTCCCTGGGCGTCGGTGATTGGCCACAACAGTGGCGGAACTAGACCGACGGAAAATAAGCGAGAATAAAAAAAAAAAATATCTAGATATTTTATAATTATGAACCTTAGTCGATCATGAAATTTCTAAACAGGTTTTATCCTGTTATTTCATTATATCACATGTTTTATTGATCACCCGAGATCCAAACTCTAAAGGTTTATCGGTTTTGGACTCATTGATGCTAGATGCATCCGATGGAATAAAAATAAGTAGGATGAGATTAGATAAACTTGGATAAGCTTCTGGAGCAACAGATAATGTGGTTGTACGAACGGATATGTGGTTGCAGCATCTCAATTTTGCGAACGATATTTGAATATTAACTATTCACGGATTTCTGGTATTTATATATCAGCTAAAAGAGTGTAATTTTCTAAACAAACGTGATTTTATATCATTGTCCCTCAATTTTTCAATGAAAAATAAAATTCGCACTAAATCGCATGAATGACAATGTGTACATTGTAGCGATTTCGAGCAGATTTCGAACTGTTTTAAATCGGAATTTCAAAAACGAAGGATGATAGAAAATTTTTAAAAATCATGATTTTATTTGAATGTGTTAATGAACCGGTTTTTAGAAAAGAGCGAAAGAATTACTCACGAAAAAGAGCCACGGTTTTTTGAGCGCACCAGAACTGATGGATTCGCGCGAACCCGAAGTTTACCGAGAAAATACGAACTGTCAACGTTCGTGAATCATAGTGAACCATGAGCCGTTCATATGAGTCTGTTCGGAACGGTGAGTGAGCGGTTCAGAGACGCTTTTGCAAAAGAGCCGTTTCGCACACCCCTATTTGAAGTCTTGCTCTTCGGCCTAAATAACACAGTTATATATTTTGCCAAAGCCCGTCGACATGTTGAGCAGGAGTGCGAATGAAATAGCTTGTCCCCGGGTCGTTTCACACCTCCTGTTTTACTGGTCTTATTTCGAAAAATGCACAAGAAAAAGCAGGTCTTCTTCACACAGAGTTCTATTCCACAAAATCAATATGCGTCGAAGCGAAACTAATTTAGAACACTTTTTTATTAAACTGAAATAAGTCTTAGAATGATCTTTCACATTATGTGGATTTAACCAATATCTTCTTTTCAATGGTAGTACATGGGATTTAGCAAATAGGATATGCAATCTCTCTGGTGCAGCGATACTATGTAAATCGCAGATTCTAAAGCAAAGCAAAGCCTTGCTACTACATTTTAAATCGTAACTCGACATTCTGTTATACACCGACTTCGCATCCAACTGTTTGAGTGTACAGGACAATTGCGGGGCAAGCACTATGATCCCACTGACAGTGTCAGCACATACATAAGACATACGTAACACTGGCGTTTTTTCCTGGTACACGTTGCCCCATAGTACTTCGTACCTCGTCCTGTCCAGCTGCTCGACAAATAATGAACAAAATGAATTTCTTTTTCTCCGTTTTATCGAGCCCCAAAGAAAATCCCATAAGGAACTGTCAAACAGTTATTTACAAAATCAATGCAGCATTTTTCGAGTAGAAACGAGACAAATGCAGGTACACTGCCTTCAAAAACAACTCAAACAGTGATTTTATTCAGAGCGTGGTAGGGTAGGCCAAAATACCCCCGGCCCACATGCATATTTTGGCCCACCCGGTAACATTTTACGCATTTTATCTGATAAATTCAATGAATATTAGAAAACTATGCATGCAGCATTGAATAACACACCTAAGAATCGTACTACACTATAATTTTCCGCGAAAAACTGGCTCTAGGTAGTGTTATTTTGGAATTAGCTCATACATATTCAGAGTCATGGCTGAGTCAACCTAAAGTCAAGAGGAAGTGGTAATATACAAGTCAACGTCCGGAAGCTATTGTAACAAATACGTATGCTATTGAAACAATTCGTTGTTGTAGTAACATCAATAAAATGTAATAGAAACAGTTTGTATACTCTACATGTTGGAAAAAGTTAAAAATGTGGTTAAACGCAAGTTAAGTTGGCCGAAATATGTTTGCCTGTTTCAGAAGCAAACATATTTTGGCCATGCCAAGTTTTGACATCTCCCTTGATTACCATTCGGCCGTTGCACGTGAACAAAGAAGCAGCTTGTGACAATTTACAGGTAATTACTTCTTAATTTATCACATTTAACGATATGAAATTGGATGAGAATGCCTGTCAAACCGCTATAAGCCAAATCATTTCATTTTTAGATGCCTAAAAATTACAAAAATTCACAGCAGAAGGATGTTCTCCTCAAACCCACTATTTTTGCTCTAAAAATACCGATGCTAATCTTAAATATAATTGGTCCGAACTATTTCCATATACGTCTGTAGATAGTGAAGTAAAAATTTGGTGGACCAAATTATGTTTTTAGTACTTCGTAGAAATTTTGATATTTCTAGGATATTTTTCAATATATTGCATTGTTGAACGGTGTATATTTAAATAGACACTTAGCTTTTAACAATGGTATAATAGAGTAGGTATTTATGTTGTAAAATTGTGTTTGTTTTTAATGACCTGTGCGAACACTTCCCAAAGCTGGCCAAAATACCCCCGTTACCCTACTATTCGAGTAGTTCATATGTGGTGTCAGTCTGACACTAACAGTCTCTTCCAAGCCGGGACTCGAATCTACGACAACTGGCTTGGTAGGTTAGCATCGTACCTCGAGACCATCTGGGACGGTTCGAGATCGCAGATTCTATAAGCATTCGAATCCTAATTACTTTTCGTGACGGACGCAATTTAAATATTCCTTTCATCCCCGTACCTTTCAGTAGTAAAAATTTGCAAATTTGCAAAAGCCTGGAGGAAGGTTCGAATTGTTTTATTCCCAAATATATAAAAAGAGATTATACGACTTTGGGCTTTTAGTCTCATTTGTCTCTCCTCTGTGTATGCAATGCAAAAAGTAGATTTTCTTTTGAGCAAAAACCAATTTGGTTACCAATCGGGTTAATCTACAATAACGGCGCTGCAATCGTTAGTTAATGAAATTGAGAAAACGCTTCAAGCCTAGGGAATTGCTATAGTTGCTTTTCTTGATATTGAAGAAGCATTCGACAGTACATCTTATAGCCCTATGCGTTCCGTAATGGAATTGAGGGACCTGGTAACTGTGTTATCGAATGGATGATGTCGACGCTTAAATGTCGAAAAGTTTCTGCTGATCTTAGAGGTTCGCCACTTACTATTAGATAGGTCTTAGTAGTAGACGAGCTTCTCAAAAGGCTAGCTAAACTCGGATATGAGGTGGTTGGCTACGCAGATGATGAGTGTTAGGGAGCTCACTCAAAATCCCTTAAGGGCTGATGGAGGACCCTGCTTGATGGAAAATAATCTTTCTACGCATATTGCCAAAATTTAACTACTGCAGAGTAATTTACGTTTTTTAGTTTCCGGTTTTGTTTGTCTGTAACACGATCTAGCACAAAAAGTATGATAGCTAGCTCAAATCTGTTGATTTCGTTGGAAAGCTTAAAAAAATACGTAATCAATAGTGAAAACCTTAAATTAAAGAGATTAAGAAGCACTTATAAAGGAACAAATGTGAAATCAAATGTGTTTGATAAATAAACTGCACTTTTCTAAACGCTGAAGTTTACTCTACAAGTTGTTCTTTGACACCAAGCATCTATTTTAATAAACTGCACTTTTCTCTTTGAAATGTGTGATATACATAAGTTTTACTGTATTAAACGCTGAAATCTACTCTACAAGGTGTTTTTTGACACCAAGCATCTTTTTTTTTCTTATCTGCTACTTACCTTACCAATCAGACGAGAGCCGTGGTGGCTCGTGCTGTATCAAGAATTTGTCGCCATTTTGGGCTGTGTTTCGCCGATTCCCTAGGCGTCTCATCATCCGCAAGTCTCCTTCGATCTGATCGAGCCATCGTGCACGCTGCGCCCCTCTATTTCTGGTGCCGGAAGGGTTGCTGAATAGAAGAGATTTCACAGGGTTGTCGTTCGGCATCCTTACGACGTGACCGGCCCACCGCTATCTATTGATTTTCGCCAGGTGTGCAATGGGATTCTCTCCAAGCAGCACGTGCAGTTCATGGTTCATGCGCCGTCGCCATTCTCCGTCGTCCGTCTGTACTCCACCGTAGATAGTCCGCAGCACCTTCCGTTCGAGAACTCCAAGAGCGTTAATGTCCTCCGCGAGAAGCGTTGTTGTCTCAACTTCGTGCGTCGTCGAACTCGATTCGATCGAAGTGTCGTCCGAAGTGAAAAGTAGGCACGATTTGCCTGGATGCGTCTCTGGATCTTTTTGCTGGTGTTTTCGTCGGCGGTCACCAGTGACTACAAATACACGAACTCGTCGACCACCTCAAGCTCAACACCGTCTACAGAGACTTGAGTTGGGAGGCTGATGTTGTTCTCCTTGGAGCCTCTCGCTCGCATGTATTTTGTTTTTGACGCATTTATCCGCAGTCCGTTCAGCTTCGGCTCCCAGTCGGGCGTAAGTTTCCTCCGCCGTCGCAAAGTTACGTGATATGATGTCGCAGTCATCCGTGAAGCCCAGAAGCTGAACAGACCTTGTGAAAATCGTGTCCCTCGTGTGGATGCCCGCCCTCCTGGATCACACCCTCAAGGGCGATGTTAAACAGCAAACAGGAAAGTCCATCACCTTGTCTCAACCCTCTGCGCGATTCAAAGGGACTCGAGAGTATCCCCGAAACACGCCCGTAGCACATCACTTGCGCCATGGTGGCTCTGATCAATCGAGTCAGTATATCCGGAAATCCGTTGTCGTGCATGATATGCCATAGCTGTTCTCGATCGACCGTATCATAGGCCGCCGCGTCATTGATTAATGAAGGCGTGATGCGTGTGCACGTTGTACTCGCGATATTTCTGTAAGATCTGTCGGATTGAGAAGATCCTGGTGAAGGGTGATAGACGACGGAACAGGATCGGTGATAGTATTCTGTAGGCGGCTTTGATAAGCGAGATACCGCGGTAGTTGCGGCACTCTAGCTTGTCGCCCTTCTTGTGGATGGGACAGACGACTCCCCCCATCCACTCATCTGGCAGTTTTTCCTCCTTCCAAATCCTGGAAATGACCCAGGGCAGCGCTCTAGCCAGCGCCTCTCTCCCATGTTTAAAGAGATCGCCATCCGTCTTTGCCTGCGGCTTTGTTATTTTTTTGTTATTTGGTTCGATTATCCGGAAAACTCGATTATCCGGAACGAAATTTTTTTAGTGTTCCGGATAATCGAGTTCGACCTGTCTTATCTGACATTTGGTTATATTTTGTAGTTTTCCAGATACCGAAAGACACCTTTGGGAATCTAAAATGGTGTCTGTAATCGTTTTACATTCTCTGGGCAACATTTCGATTATGGAAATGCACATACTGCGGGTATTCGACTATCTTAGGTTATTTTCTAGAAATCGGAAATCGCCATCTTGGAATTCAAAACGGCGTCTGGGTCATTTTCCTATTTCATCCCGGTTGCAAAAATACCTATATTGGATGCTATTTGACCTTGTTTTTTTCATTGTTTCTATGGCCTAGGGAAATTTTTTCGGATCAAAAATTTTGAAAGCATATCACCAAAATCATTGAAATGGTCTGTGGAAGTAATTTTATGAGCTTTGAACCAATAATTTTAAGATTTTATTTTAAATCGTAAAACCATGAAATTCTACAGTTTCAGAGCAAATCCGCGAATACCCCGTGCAAAAAAATACGTTGTATTCTAGTAAGGACGTGAAATATTTCTTTTTATTGTTTTAAATTGTATTAATTCATATTTATTATAATAATGTACTATTTTTGAATCTATTTCTATTAAACTCAATATGATTATTAATATGATATTGAGAGAAAGCAGAATTGCTGTTGATGATAAGATTTACACACACTCAAAGATAATTATATAATTGAGTAACGAATATGAGAACCATCCGAACATGGTATGTTCTGTCGAACATCAGACCAAATGTTCCACCCGAAACCCCTCAGTAAGAACCGAAAACAGACCCGACTTGAATTACTGCCGCACCATGGAATCAAAATTACTGCCAGCTCTATCAGCGCTGACTAACTAAATGGCGCTGCCATTGTACAAACAATCGCAAAACTGAAAAAGCAATTTCGCTGGCAAATTACAAGCGTACCATCCGAACGACAGCGACAGCCATTCCGCGTGAGTAAAACTTTCGTTCATATCTCGGCTGCTTGCGCTGTAACACTCATTAATCAACCAAACATTAATGTTTCATTATTCCAAAAGCACTTGGCTGCCGTTTGCGCGCTTCTGCTAAACATTTTCACCAGCTGACACACAGTCATAGTTTTCCGCTCGCAACTCGTGCTGAAAGAGAAGGCTTCGCACTCGACAGCAAACGAAAATGACTTTGCGAAACGGAAAATGCACTTCGGTTGCTTCCGACCGGGGTAGGAAATACGCGAAGTGCGATACGGAGACTGGTGGTGTACGGATGTGCGCAACTCACACACTAGGACACCAGAAAATGAAAATGTATTGTTGAAATGTTGCAACTTTGCATTGTCCGTAATTAATTAATTAGACGCCGCCACAGCCGCCAGTCCGATTGTTTTGTGTTTCGATTTTTAGTCAGCGTTGAAATTTACTTAGTCAAAATGAGCAAGGTTTTCCTCGAATATTATCATTTGAATTCTATTTAACAAGAGACCCTTGCCTCGGCAATCCTTTCATCCTAACGGCTAACGACAATGCAGTATCTGTGCGACGGAGTGTATTGCTAATAGTTCTAATTTGCAACGATAGGTATTAAGATGCTCATCACGCTGAAGGCAATGACAATCATATAAACTCTATTTCCAGTTGAACCTTTTCTATTTCCCTGCAGCAGTATGAAATAATTTTGATTTAAATTTATGCTTGCTTCATAAACCAGCCACCTGATCCTACAGAATCCTGCTAAGAGGGTGTCTGCTAGGAGGGTCGGGAAATGTCGACGGGGGAAGATTACTCCGGCAGCTCCTCGTTGGCGGGGCAAGAAAATCCCCGGCTAAGCAGAGTTTCTCTAATGAAAATCTTGACTTTATCGGTTCTCTCCCGTTGGTACGGAAACGGGCGGAGAGCAGGGAGGACCGCAAACTGATTAACACTAGTTTCTTTGCCGTCTCAGGAAAAACTTTCCATGCTGGAGAGAAGAAAATCTGCACCAGGAAGCACAAATATTGTTTGCTATTCCGGTCCGATTCCCACTCTTCTGCACAGTAGTGTGCATTGTTCTTGCACACAACGTACAAAACGCGTGCCTTTCGGGAGAGTGTCCTGGCGAGGCGGGACTCCAGTAGGTTGAGTACAATGGTTCGGGAAAAGTCGAGGAAAAGTATATCATTTGAGGAAAGCAGCACGTGGGCAAGTTTCATTGCTCGCCAAGAGCGCATTTGTGATAAAAGTCATCTCGGCTTTGCTGCTGTGACGATAGTCTGGCCTGGGAAGCGCAGCACACCCTAGCAACTGCTCTCAGCTAAAGAGAACTAATGGTGGAAAAGCCAGAGGCCAGAGGTGTACGGCGTAAGGGAGGGGTCTATGCGAATAAGTTGTCGGAATAAAATTCCAATCACGATTTTATTGTCTTTTGCATTTGTTATTTTACTCTGCACGCGGGAGTTTGGTCACCGGACGAGATTTGCCCGGTTAGCAGCAGGGTTAGCCGAGGTCACATTCAGTAGGACGACGATTCAGGAAACTTCCCGGGGTTTTGTATCGTTTTATTATTCATTCCGGTACCGTTGGGTCCCGGGATCCAGGAAGTGATTGAATCACCGGGTCTCACATGGGTGGTTAGTGCAGCGGCAGCAGGATGTAAATGGTTCAATGACTGTCCTGAATTTCGATTCAGGGTAACCGTACTCATTTGAATGGTTCGTTGTTCAGGATTAGGTGTAGCTAAAAATACCAAACGTTTTAGATTTTTCTAAATTTTTGTATCCTAGAAAAATCACTGAACACACATGGAATAATAGGAAAACGTTTTCTCGGAAAAATCATCAATCTAAAGTGGGACATTAATTTTAGAAAAAAGTAATTTCATATATTATCCACACTTAAAACTTCACACACCAGATGGAACAAATTGAACATCATTTCGCTGTCACACAACCATTCTGTCTGGGTGTTTTTCCGCTGGAAGCCAAATTATAAATGACGATAATTTGCCTTATTAAAATTCATTAGAGAAAACGCTTCGTCTTCTAGTTACTCCGCAGTGATATACAACAGGGCCGACGCTTAGCACTGTAAGTGTCACCATAGAACGTGCGACAATCAATTTCATACCGATAATGCTACCCCTCCGTTGCTGCTGCTGCTGGTGCTGCGAGAAAATTAAATTCTAATACGTCAGTCAGTTCCGCATCAAGGCCCCAGTGTTGAGCGAAAGAAGTTCGACCTTATTTAGCGACATCACAGGGGGCCCGGGCTGCGCTAAGCTACGAGTCTTTAGACGGTATAATTAGGGAAAAATCACTGGCTAATTAATTGAGATATTAATTTTTAAATGCTGCACGTTCCGCAGCACGCAATAATTTTCTTTTGAATTTGTTCTCACTGATTTTTGACTTCACGGTATTTGTATAAGCTGTAATGGTTAACTAACTGGTTAGTTATCGGATGGAATTTATTACAGGTGAGCACAAAAACTATAAATTTACCATTTACCTCCGAGATTATAGTTTTTGAAAAAGTTTGTTGAAAGGCGATGTCCTAGTAAAAGCGCAAAAAGCAAACTCTTTCAGGTTTCTCTGAAAAAGTTGACAAGCTAATTTTTAGGTCCCGGGATGATATCCAAAGGCCGAAAATCAACAGCAAACGAAATGTTTAGTCCAAGATGGCGACTAAAAAACAGTAAAACCCGTTCCATTCAAAATGAGAAAATTAACTACACACGACATTGATATCCAAGGTGGTGACTTCTGGTTTCTGAAAAACAAGCGAAAAACATCCAGTATGGGTATTTTTGGCTTCGGGATGCTCAGAAACTAACCCCAGATGTTTTGGAATCCTTATTCAGTGTCTCCAAAATGAATCTTTTAACACCACCTATCATGGAACTCAAATGTTCGTACACTGTTGGTCCCGATGGATTACCGGCCGTGCTTTTGTGCCGTTGCATTGATATTCTAGCCGCTCCGCTTTGCACCATATTCAACAAGTCTTTGGTACAAGGGAAGTTCCCCGAGGTCTGGAAGCACTCTTATATGTTCCAGGTCTTCAAAAGTGGTGATCGTCTTAATATCAAAAACTACCGTGGAATAACCAATTTGTCTACCGCGTCTAAACTTTTCGAGATTATTGTAAGCTCTGTTGTATTGAGTAGCGCACGCAACTATACTTCTTCGGACCAACATGGTTGTCTCCCCGGACGATCTGAGACAACGAATCTAATGTATTTCACGTCGCATTGCATTTCAAAATTGGAACATAAAGTACAAGTCGATGTAATTTACACAGACCTCAAAGCTGCTTTTGACCGAATCGACCATAAAATATTGTTAAACAAAATCTCCCGTCTTGGTGCTTCATGTCGGTTCGTTAAGTGGCTTGAATCGTTCCTGCGCGATAGAATTTTACAAGTCACGCTGGGATCCGGTGTACCGTCTGGGTTCACGAATAAGTCTGGTGTACCACAAGGTAGTAACCTTAGGCCGCTCCTCTTCATTGGTTTCTTCAACGATGTCGCTGATGCTCTTTGGATCGGTTGCAGATCAGTTTACGCCGTTGATTTGAAAATATATTTGACGATTCGCAACATCGAGGATTGTTATCGATTACAATCACTTTTAAATACATTTGTGACGTGGTGTAAACTAAACTCTCTGATTATAAGTACTACAATATGCGAAGTGATAACATTTCATCGCACTCATTCGCCAATCATTTTCAACTATACTGTCGATGGAGAAGTACTACGTAGAGTCGAGTGCGTAACTGATCTTGGAGTTATTCTTGACCGGAAGCTTACTTTTGATAAACATCGCGCTGCAGTTATTTCGAAAGCAAGTAGGCAACTAGGATTCATCGCTAAAGTTGCACGTGATTTCAAGGACCCTCACTGTATGAAAGCACTGTATTGTTCGCTAGTGCGCCCCTTACTCGAAAACGTTAGTGTGGTGTGGACTGCACACAGCTGTCATGGAACCTGCGCCTTTAACGTGTTCAAACACGATTCATTCGACTGGCCCTGCGAGATTTACCTTGGCGTGATCCGACCAACCTACCACCCTATCCAGACCGTTGCCGCTTACTTGGACTCGACACTCTTGACCGCCGCCGTAAGTTACAGCAGGCTGTATTTATCGCCAAAATTTTGAATGCCGAACTGGATTCCCCGGAGCTGCTGTCCATGATGAATTTTCGTGCATCTCAACGCATGCTGAGGCCCTCTTCTATGCTTGTAAACCAATACCATCGTACAAACTTTGGTTATTATAAACCTGCTGCGTTTAGGTTAAAACTATCACGAGTGTAGAGCATTTATTTGAGTATGGTGAGCCAAGTCGTATTTTTAAGCATTGAATAACTAATACCTAGTAGAAACTTTCAATTGCTCTTTTAACATTCATTAAGACTTTACGTCAGATGATATAAATAAATAAATAAATAAATAAATGGGTATTTCCAGAACCGGGTTAGACTCTGAGGCCGAAAATTGACCCCAAAACGGCAACTTTCGGTGAATGGAAAACGACCTGACATGACTCAAAATTTTGTCCAGAGGATGAAAATCGACTATTACTTTACTTTTATGGCGACAGATCACGGAGCTCCCATGTCGACTCCAGAATGCGCCTTCATAAAACACTGTCTTGGGCTTGTCCTCTCCTGTCGCTGCTCGGGTATCCTCGTCGACAGCACGCATCCAACGCGTGCGGGATCTGCCTCGAAATCGTCGGCCTTCTTTCCGGTTACGCGCTACATGACCAACCCACTGTAGCCTACTGTGTTTTATCAGCATGACAATCTCAGCATATTCTTGTTGTTGTTTACCAGCCAACAGCCGACTTTTCTCTCTTTTTACTCTAAGTCAACAGTGATGGGAATGAGACAATATGACGTTTTATTTTGATATTCACAATTCGTGATGTGTAACAGACTGCGACGAAACCTGAATCCACTGAGCTCATAATGAAATGATGATTTGATGCATTGGTTTCCGAGAGAAAATAGACACATTATAAGACTACATCAGCTCTTCGAGGAATTTGTTCCTTGTGTTTGTCTCTCCATACGCCCATCGTTAGGGGAAGAAAGGATAGTACCAGTGCTTTTCAAAGGATCGCAAGTTGACTGTTAAAACACGAATGCGAACGCCTTCCGCAGTCAACTTGACTGCTCGATATTCGGGTTATTCGCGTTGAAAGAGATTTTGAAGGCTGTTCGCACCTACGTGAACTCTCATATGCAATTGTCAAAATGTGCGTGATGACAAAAGCAAAAATATTTCCTTCCTTCTTTTTCGCATGCAAAAACCAAACAAATATCAGCAACACCGTCAACGCGAATAGTCAAGCGATCGCCCAGAGAAAAAACAGTCAAAGTAAAGTTGATCGTTTTTTTAGTTTCTAGGTGGCGGTCATTCGCTATGGCAGCGCTCGTTAATTACGTTCACTCTCCGATTATGTGTACGTGCAAGACACGAAGTGAATGAGGGCGGTTGGTATCATTCTTACTGTTTCGTTTTGCGGTTGTTTTCGTATTTGTTTTTGTATGTCGGATTGGATTGGAATAGAAATTTGTGTAACATATGACTAATGCATAAATCGGTACTTAGGGTAGAGCGGGAAAAGTTGCTCATTTTTGGTAAAAATGTTCCATTACTTTATACCGGTAATGCAGTCATACCTCGATATAAGGCAACTTTATTTTCATTACCGCTACGTTATATCGAGTTACGTTATATCGAAGCAAATTTTTTTTTTTAAATTCATGCAAGAATGTTAATGATTACTCAAAGATGCGCGAAAACCTATTTTTCATCACCTATCAGTAATTTTAAACCATTCTTAAGCCCATTCAGGACAATTTTTCAACAAGCAAAAAAAAAGTTTTTTAATTAATGACTGTTGAAATGCAAAAATGCGCGGAAACCTATTTCCCATCACCTACCAGTAAATTGAAACCTTTCTTATGCTTTTCTTTAGAGAAAATTTCAACAAACAAACAAAAATAGTTGATGCAAGACTGTGAATTGTTACTGATACTTGCGATAATTGTTACTGTTACTTGCGTGGAAACCTAATCCCATCACCCATTAGTATTTCAAAACCTTTCTTATGCCCATTTGGGACTTTCGCATTGGTTTCATTGGTTTCAAAACTTACTAAATATTTCCGAAGCAATTTATACCCCAAAAACAGTTGCTATATCATTTATATCCAATATCAATACATCTTAAAAAGTTACGTTATATCGAGGTAAAAGTTACGTTATACCGAGTTACGTTGAATCGAGGTTGCCTTCTACCGAGGTATGGCTGTATTATGCGAAAATATGAACTACATTAAACAGCTCGCAATTTTGCGGATACACTAAAGTTTTTTTTACGAGGAGACACGTAGCGCGGAAAAAATCCGCTTGAAAAACGCGTAAGTTCCAAAATCCGGGTAAAAAATGGCGTTAATTGTAAGATCTGCGTAAAACTTCACGTGAATTCCGAAGTCTGAGTAAATGAACTGGTGATTTCCAAAACTCGCGTAAAAAACGAGAAATTTCTGAAAACCGCGTAAATTCCAAAATCCGAGTAAAAAACCGCGTGGATTAATACCGAAATTCAGGTAAAAAAACCGTGAAAACTCTGAAATCGTAAACTGGGGTAAAAAAACGTGTAAATTCCGAAATCCGCGTTAAAAACGCGTAAATTCTGAAATTTGCATAAAAAACAGCGTAAGTTCTGAAATCTGCGAAAAATTCCGTAATACGCGATAAAAGGCTTCAGTGTATTTTATCTTTTTTGAGCGGTTGACAGATTGGCCAATTAGCTCCTCAGGTAGGGTAAAAGTTGATCAGCGAGTGGGGTAAAGTGACAACTTTTATTTCGAAAGGACAATTCAGTTCTCCTCCACCAATGCATAAACGGCAGTCTGTAGCATTTAGGCGGAAGTCAAATCGTTTTCAGTTTTTCGCTTAGACGTTCGCAAAAGCTACTCATTATTGGATGAAAAAGTGTTACTCTCCCTTGCTTGACGAAAAGTTCACCAAGGTCGCCTTTTTTACAGTTTTTACGCAGGTTTTTTTATGTGGTCATTTTTACGCGGATTCCGGAAATTACGCGGTTTTTTACGAAGATTCCGGAATTCACGCGGTGTTTTTTTCTTACGCGGATTCCGTATTTTTTCATTTCGAAACCCGGAATTTACGCGTTTTTTCACGTAGATTCAGGAATTTACGCGATTATTTTTTACGCGGTTTCCTTTTACGCGGCACGTATCCCCCGCGTAAAAATCGACTTTGGTGTATACGTTGAAATTACATTGATGGTTTGAATGGTCACTTGATCAAAGAAAACACGTGTTAAATTGAAAACTCGAACCGAATTCCGCAATTCTAAAGTTTTTATGATTTTCTGATTGATATAGATCAGCTGAAAGAGAGTAATTTTCTGAGCAAAACGTGGTTTTTGAGAAAATTTTATCGTTGTCCTTCGTATTTTTAATTGAGTTCTTGCTCAAACCTGCTCAAAATCTGTTAATGAGTGAATTGTCATTTGAAAACGGGTGTTTATTATTCTTTAATTAGAAACCGACGGACAACGATAAACTTTTTTTTAAATCACAATTTGCACAACTGCACTTTGTTTTGTCATTTAGTTTCATTGCTTATCTGGTTATATCACCCATATAACACAATTTTTTTTATATAAATGATATGTGAAAATAAAACACAGTTTTTTCGAAAAATCCTTTTCTATAAAGGGCTATTCCCACTGCTTCCGTTCCGGGACCGGGCCGTGGCTGTTCCGCATGTCGTCCGGGCTCGTTTGAGATTGATTGCATGCGTTCTTATGAACGCATTCACACCGACGCGCCGTGCCCAGACCGGGGCAGCGTTGAGTTGCCGTCGTGCTGCCGCAGTGCGAGAGAAAAACTATCGTTGCCGACGATACTTTGTGTTGGCCGGAGAGTGCACGGGAGGCACTCGGGTGGATGCGTGTATGCTGTAGTGACATATTTCGCGCGGAGTGAGCTGCGGTATGAAAAAAAGAGAAAAGCGTTCTTTCACATACACACATCAACATTTCTCAGCCAGAGCGCAGCGCAGGCACTGTTCAAGCACGGCGCAGTGTGAATGTATGAAAAGTCCCGGACGAGCCCGGGCCCGGCCCGGTCCCGGAACGGAAGCAGTGGGAATAGCCCTTTAGTAACAGGAGAATATCTCGTCGACTGAGTAGCAGCAGAGGTGCGGTGCAATGAGAGGGGAAGTACGAGTACGAATATATCACAACTATTCGCTTTGTGTACATCGGACAAATAACTTCATATTCCGAGCTGTGCAGTGCACATCAAGGACCACGTGTTGTGGTGTACATTCACAACAGAAAATATATCGTAAGAAGGAGTGTGAAGAGGGTGTACCAGCACCGATACATATTTATTCGCATACTGACGACAATGTCAGCGCATATAAGTTTTTATGTATTCAAAATCGCTATGTGTTTCCGAAACTTGTGGAGAATCTGTCTCAAAGTGAAAAATTTGGTCCGTTGTAGATCGTCTCGCCCAAAAACCGCACTGGTATCCATCAACAAAAGTATACTGTAACGGGCTGAGTGTGTGGAACAACATGCGGGAGAGAGTTTTATATACGGATTTTATTTTAGGTAATAGATTTTATTGGACAAATTTGTCCTCACCCCAGTCTGAAGGTAGTTTTTTCTCAGATTATACCCTCTGGTTGTTCAGCTTTTGCAAGGTATTTCAAATATTTTTTAAGCTCGTCTAAGGTTGGCGACACAGTTTGTCCTCCCTCCCCAACTTCTCTCCTGTTTTCTCCGACGATTCTCCTACCTTTTTCATCGTTCCCCGATCAGAAGAGCATAACAAGAAAATTACAAAATTCTATCAACACGAGATACAAATAACATAATTTGATACGATTTTGTATTTTCCCATATGCTTTTGATATCAAAATATAATCTGAATGAGTTTTTAAAACAAATCCTGAAACAAAGTTGTTTTGAGACAAATCTCACATTTTTTTTCGTCTCCATCAAAACCTGTAGTTTATAACAATGGTTGTTATTATACTGTTCCATATGCTATCTCATTTTGTTAGAAAGCTGATACGTTAGTAACAAAACTTGATATGGGTTTGATATTAGTAGAATATTTATTGTTATAGTTTCTGTTATTTTAACACCTAACGGGATCTAATTTGAAACACAACCTGAAAGGTTTTTTTGTATAACAAACTAACAGCTTCTGTTACAATTTTGTTTTGTCTTTCTGATCGGGTCAGCATCACTTCCAAGTGTTGTTTCCAACGCCTGTTCACCTGCGACTTATCGGTCATCAAACTTTCCTCCCTGTCATTACACATGGCGGGACTGGCACGATCCGATTGCTGATTCCGTTCCAGAAACTTCGGAAATGCCCAGTCTATTGGGCTAGGATTCCTTGATGAGAATCGCGTAATGAGAATCATCGTCCCTGATAAGGAATCCTGAAAAGTAATCCTCAAGACTGCCCTGTCTATGGGGTTAGGGTTCTTGAATGGGAATCGTGTAATGAGAATCTGTCGGATTCTCTAGGATTGCTCACATAGGAACCGTGAAGCATCCTTGATGAGGAATTCTGAAAAAGGAATCCCTGTCTATGGTTCAAGGATTCTTGAATGAGAATCGTGTAATGAGAATCCTCCAGATTCCCTAGGATTCTTCACATTGGAATCGTGCATCGTCCTTGATAAGGAATCCTGAAAAGAAATCTTCAAGACTGCCCTGTCTATGGGGTTAGGATTATTGAATGAGAATCGTGTAATGAGAATATTTCGGATTCCCTAGGATTGCTCACATTGAAATCGTGAAGCATCCTTGATGAGGAATTCTGAAAAAGGAATCCTCAGGAAAATCCTGTCTATGGGGCTAGGATTCTTAAAGGAGAATCGTGTTAGGAAAATTCTTAGGATACGAAACCTTTCACCCCTATTTGACCACAAACATGTTTCATAATAACCTCGACAATATACATGTCAAAATTCATGAGATTACTCTGGGCGTTTATTTTCCTCCAAGTTCAAGAAAATCTGAAAACGGGAAAAGCGAAAAATATATCCAATTTCAAATGCTGTCAGGTCGATTAGTATTCAATAAATTACCTCCGTTCTCAAAATCGATTGGCAAATCTTCTTTTTAACCTCCCAAATGTAGAAAATTGTAATTTTATCATTCGAATCATTGTACTATTGAAAATTCTCGACTACTTTGTGATTCGGTCGTATGTCTAAACGTAAACAAAACGAGTGAGAGATGATTTGTGCTTGTGAAGTACAAGGATTATAACTCTCACTCGTTTTGTTTACGTTTAAACATACGATTTTATCACAAAGCAGTCGAGAATTGTAAAACCTTGTTAATTGGTCGCTTAATGATTTCTTTCCCAAGCACGGTCGACAGAACTATAGACCTAGTAAATCAGGAGGGTCTATATAAGAGCCTGCTCCAGCCTGAGCAAGTCATATTAGTTCTAGACAGCGACTACGCTGCCGTGAGATGACAAAGTGACGTAAGTGCCACTTTCTCGAATATGAGTTTTTCATGCCAATTTGTTCATTATTCGAAGACTTATCTTTCGGTATCTTGCTTTTCGTTGTTACTTATTCGTACGTTGCATAAAATCAAAAAAAAACAAAGTGACGTTGGCACACATTTCCATACAAAAGTGACGAAGAATTCTTTCGTTTTTGGGCCGTACTGAAAAACTGATCACTTGGATCTACGTCACAATGTCATCTCACGGCAGTACGGCAGTCTTTACTTAGCAGCAGCAGCGTCAACAGATCGCAGCAGCAGTAGGGGGGCAGCTGGTGCAGCGGCACTTCCTCTATTAAAAAGCTGCCTTTGTGCGGTAGCGGGCAGTATCTGTAGGAGATAAATCAGCCGGCACTTCCTCCAAAGGGAAGTTGGCATATTTCGGCAACACATAAACGTTTCGAGATTCAAAATACGTGGACCGTCAAGTTTTCAGTTTGACAACAGCTTTCCGTGCTATAATCAAAAACTAATTATCTCTACCGGTATGCACACGGTATGTTTGTCCCATTCCTGTTCAGTGATAACGTATTTATATATGCAAATTGAAATTCAGTAGCACTTCTACTTTTGTTTTGCACAAAACTTTAAACATATTCAGTAAGTTATGTAACGAACAACTTTATGTAGTTCTTTGCGCTCAACCCTTGTGATTTTTCTTCGAAACATTTGTATTGCTGTGTAATTGGGTGGTTGAGTCGATTACTTGTGCCCACGGATGGAAAAAATCGTATCGCATAACAATCATTCGGGTATCATTTCTGAACTTGCTATTCATAAGCTTTTAATCCCAGCAAACCATCGCTATTAAAAGTTATACATTCTCACGCATGCAAGAGACAACTTATAGCAAAGAAATATATGGTAGCTTTCTTTGATGATTTTGTTTCAGTATTGCTTGCTTAAGGGGGAGCGAGCAACATATAGCGAGTGTTTCACGAAAGAATCGTATACGATTGCACTCGAGCGATCGCAGCGATTCTTTCAAATGTTGGTTGCTTGCAGGCGTAATTCGGTTACTCCACGTCGTGCTTTCACCGTGATATACCGCGATAATTCTTAGTGATTTCAAATATCACATGCTAATGCACCATGCTACCATTTCCGATGATACCTATTTGCTCCGGTAAGCAAACAGTTAAACGCAGTCTAACGTTCATTTGGATTCATAATTTTGTATCACTGGCGAAAATATCTCAAAGATTCTCGCGATACCGTTGAATGCAAGTGAACTTGGATACAATAAATACTATCGTGTTTGAATTATTCAGTCTTCTTCTATAGTATTCGGAACTCTTAGAAGCGAGAAACAATCAGCAGCGTTTCTATGGAAAACTTGTACGCGAGTGGAAACAATTGAACGTTACCTGATGAATCAAAGAACACTTTGCATGAAATATTGCTAGTGAGTGAAAATTTCCATGCTTGCTCGTGCCTATTGGGATGAAACAAAAAATGAATGCTCGCTCCCATGCACTTTTCGTGTTCCTCATGAGTCCCACAACAACTGTGTAACTTTTCAAATGAATCGGTAGAGCTATAATTTAACGCCCGATTTTTTAAATTTTCATTGCAATTTTATATGGGAAAATCAACTTTTTTCAAACTTAATCTCCAAAGATGTCTACTTGGCTCCTAAAATATATATCGATCAATGTTATTTGTAGGAAATTATCCTCCGAAAAACTCTTCTGAAGACCGTGTGCGCTACGGTTTTGGAGAAAAAATTATACAGCTCAAACTGCTACAGCATACAGTAGTTGAGCTACAGAAACATGTCGCAGCAGTATTGCTAGAATAATTATATGTTGAGCTGTTTGTCAGATATTAGATATTTGAGGAAAATAACTTTTTCTGCAAGCAACGTAATGTGAAAAGAGTTTTCCCTGGAAGATTTCCAGCAAATATCATGTATGGAAACTAAGAAATAGGGTGCGAAAATATAGTTTCTCTTTTCGATCTTAAAAGTTACACGGTTGTTATAGAACCCCTGAGGATTGCGAAAAGTTCATGGGAGCGTAAAAATTATACTATCGCTTTTTTTCATATAACCGTGTCCCAGTCTAATATGTATAAAGGGTGTTAGAGAGCTCACTTAAAATCCTTAAAGGAGTGATAGAGGACCCTATTCGATGAAAAAATCCTTCTACGTATATAGCCAAAATTCAACTACTGCAGAGTTATTCACTTTTTCAGTTTTCGGTTATGTTTGCCTTAAACGAGGTCTAGCACAAGCAGTATGATAGCTAGCTCTATTCTGTTGGTTGGAAAGCTGAGAAAATTTCGTAGTCAATAGTGTCTAAAAAAAGACAAACTAGAGAATATAACAAGCACTTAGAAAGGAACGAATGTGAAATCAAATGTTTTTTGAAAACTAAAATGCAATTTTTTTTCTGAAATGTATTATAAACTTGGGATTTGTTATTAACTGAATTCAACATTGAAGTCTACTCTACAAGTTGTACTTTGACATCAAGCATATAACTCTTTCAGTTTAGCTGCTATTTCACTTTGAAAGCAATAAGCTGTGCCTTCATTTAGTGTTTTAAGGATCAATTCTCTGCTCCACCGTGTTTACATAGACGTGTCGTTGAATGAAGGCGCAGCTTACTGCTTACTATGCACACTTGATCTCGGAAACCATCGGCAACTCTGAAGATTAACCCTCCACGGCACACGCGCTCGATACCTTGCCCAGACAAGTTGTATGCAAATCTGATCGATTGTAGCTTTCTACCGAACTTGATGACGTTACATTTACCTACGCGCAAAGTAAGGAGATTTCGGTTGCACCAATCACCGAAGGCATCATACAACTTTTGTAGTTCCAGGCAGTCATCAAGACAGGATATAGTCATGAAAATTTTCACATCGTCCGAAAATAGGAGCCGCGTACCTCGCAGTAGTATAACAGTAACGTAATTGTTAAAAAGTGAGAACAAAAGTGGGTCCAAATTGCTTCCTTGGGGCACTCAAAAAGAAGTAGTGAATGATTCGGAATGGGACGACCCAATACCAACACATACAACTCAGTCAGTCAAAACCTTCTCACAAACACGACCGAGAGCCCCAATATATCTAGATTTACGTGATCGAACTTTGCCTTGAAGTCTGTGTGTGTGTTGTTCACATTTTATGAATCGGCGTGAGCAATGATTTTTTTCATCGTGCAGGAAAAAATCATTATTGCAGGGAAAAACTTTCAGCTTGACAAGAGACACCACCTGTCCGAGCAAAGGTGGAATGTTTAAAAACGGAGCGAATTTTTGAAGCATTGATAATGATATTAATAACAAAACGGGTTTAATAAAAATGGAATCTTTGGAATGTTCACGTCAAATTTCTAAAAACTTTACTTACTTATTTACTTTTATGGCGACAGATCGTTGAGATCTTATGCCGAATTCAGAATACGTCTCCACAAAACTCGGTCTTGGGATGCTACTCTTCAGTCTCCCCTTACACCTGCTGCTCTGGCATCCTCGTCGACAGCACACATCCAGCGTGTGCGAGGTCTGCCTCGAAGTCGTCGGCCTCTATCCGGTTCTCTGCTAAATATTATCTTTTCCGGTCGCTCATCCGCCATCCGTGCTACGTGGCCAGCCCACTGTTTCATCAGCTTGACAATATCAGTGTGTTTGTATACTTCGTACAGCTCGTTATTCATGCGCCTGCGTCACACCCCATTCTCTAGTTTGCCTTCGAGTATTGATCGTAGGATTATACGTTCGAAGACCCCAAGCGCTCGTCGACCGGCCTCCTTCTACGTCCACGATTCATGTCCGTAGAGCGCCACCGGAAGGATCAGAGTCCTATAGAGTGCAAATTTCTCAAGGATCTGTAAGCAATCCGTAATAAGCCCTATTCGCCGCCGCAATCCGCCTCTTCTCCTCGTGGCTTACCTGGTTATCACATCTCACGAGAGTACCAAGATAAACAAATTCGTCGACCACTTCGAAAGTATCCCCATCCAGCTCCACCGCAGGACCAACACCAAAACCTTTAATTAGCTTTAATTAGCAGAAATATATGAGATGAATTATTACAAATCCTAAATTGAAACTACATGTATTTTCATCTGTTTTCACTGCGTCGATGATAATCAAAATAAATTGAATGGTTCCGGAATAACTGACATAAATCGACAGCACTGCAGTGGTTACTTAGGTTACCCATTTTGCACGTAAATAACTACAGCGAATACCTAGGTAGCCTACTACGACGGTTTGTGGCACCGTTCATTCATGAAAGTGTGATTCATTCTCAATTAACAGTGTGATGAATATGGGGGCGTCGTGAGATGAATAATTAAGCAGCGATTTAAGTATTGAAATGAATATGGAAGCGTTGCGAAAAATGGTTTGTTTCACAAAATTCAGGATAAATCTAGCTAAGTTCACTTAATTTCCAATGCTGGGTGATTCCATAAGAGCATGTTAGCGTATTTCGTTCATTTGTTCAATGATTTCGTGAAAATTTGATGTTATATCCGTTCTTCGTGAATATCGGCTTAATGAGATGAATTATGGAACAAACAGTCTATATGATAAAGATCCCAAATGTAGTAGAAATACTGAATGTGTTAAAGTGCACTCGGTTATCCGGAATTCAATATTCGGAATTTAGACTCGATTATCCGTAGTAATTTATTTATTTTGCTGTTTGTTTTTAATTCCGTAATCTGGAAATCGAAAATTGCCATTTTACCCGCGGTTTACCCAGGGCCTGAACCAAAAACCTTATTTGACACTTCAGTTCACTGGAATTCTAAAGCTACGTACCGCACGTGAATATAACATCAACATCAGCAGGTTCGGTGACACCTGTCAGTCTGTGGTTCTTTAATCCGAGCAATTTTCCGATGGTCCTAACACAGCTCAAATCTTCCAAAAGGTCGTCAATGGGCATACGTTGCTTGCAAAACAATACCTAGGGTAACCGTTCCTATATTCATCTCAGTACCTATATTCATCTCATCGCGCCTTTTTGATCAATTTATCGTCAAATTTTACCATATTTTCAACATAAAACTTTCAGCCACATGAGAAAGTCGAGAAGCAAATAGATTTACTTTCAAAAATTTGTAGAAATTTGACGGTAAATGGGACAAATGAGAGAACCAAGATGAATATAGGTGGACCATGCTGTTGAGATGAATAATGGAGCGATTACCCTACTATGATTTATGTTCGTTTTGGACGAATTGCGTGAGCATATTTGTAACTCAACTCAAACATTAGTCCAAGGAAAATTTTCAAATTTGGCTCAGAAGTTCAGGACAGTAATACAACCCAACTGGCATGAACAGTTTTAATTGCATTTTTTATTTTATAATAACGTTAATTGGAACACCGTGATTTAGTGATTGAAATGCTAAAAATTCCACCAATGCTTAAAATGCTAAAAGAGGTGCTTAATATGAAAACACTGGGCAGTACTTAACATTTCATTATTACTGACAAATTGTGTTGATACATAGTGTAGAATCAATAAAACAAAACACCCTGTCGTAAACAAAAGCAATACTTCTTTTCTGTCAGGCAACCAAATTTACAATTGTGTTCGCCCTTAGTTGACACGGTCACTCGCAGCCGTCGAAGTGTTTCTGGCGGTGCCGCACAATTTCCGCCACACAAAAGTCGTCGGTCGCGCGAAATTGAAAAGAAAAACGGCTTTAACGGTATTTTGCTCCAAGCACTTCGTTTTATTTGCACACCGTCTTAATATACCGCAACGCCTATTCTGCCATCGTGAGCCTGCACCCGGATCTGCACCGGTAGATTTCCTACCGCGTTTCAAGCAGTGCAAGTGCGGTATACCGCCGCGGTCGGTTGTGGTAAGAGGAGGAGATCTTGAAAAACGGCACTGACATGTCTTGGGGCTCACCTGGCAGGCATGAGCTGACCCAACTGCCGACGGGTGCCACCGTGGTTAACACCAACACCGCAATAGCGCACAGCTCGCAAGGAAGCGAGATCCTTTGACGATGTCATTATATTTGACTAAGCGAGTGAAGCAAATGAAAACGCTCGGGAGCGTCACAGCGATGACGATGGGAACAAGTGTCACCATCGTACTCGAATGCAATTGCTGCTTCCGTAGGTACTATACCTACCTGTGGTGCAGGTTGAGTCTGGTTTTCCGTGGGCTGTTTCCGGTGTCTTCTACGGTGAGAAGTTGAACGCCGAGATTTTACTACAGCTGAGTGCGTCACTTTTAGTGGACTGCTGGCAATTACGAAGCCGTGAACATGCTTCTGGCACTGCTGTGTCGGTTCTGATATGGAAGGGCGTTTTCTTTTGAGCACCTCGCCAAGGTACTACAAGGCCCAATGGCTAAGATCGAGAGGGGGTGGGTTTACTGCATTTAGTTGAGTTTAATTTCACGACGTGGAGATTTAAGTCTTTCTAGATTTCGAACGATTAAATTGTTTGATGAAAGTGTAAACCGAGTTAAATAAGAAAAAAGATTCAGGTTTCCCTCCGATTGGCAGGCAAACTGAACGCAAAACTACGATTCAAATCGTACTCATTATTCAAATTAAAAAATATTCAGGTTGAAAACGAATTCTTAAATACCACTAAAGCACAGAAAAGCCCGAAGCAATCCCCAGGCAAACAATTAGTGCAGCATTCGAAGCATTAAATTTGAGATTGTCACGTTTCAGAAAACGCTATGGCAACTCCTGGCTATCACTAACGAAAAACTTCCCCCATCGTCGACGTCGTTGGCCATTCCGAGAGGAACGGAAGCGCGAGGGAGAAAATTTAAAATGCAAATCAAGCTAATTCATTGTCGAAGTGCAAGTCCACACACACACATAGAGCGAGAAAAAAATACAAGCGGGTAATTTAGCCGTTGTCACCTGGAGGTTGGTGACGGTGTCGTGTTCGGGGTTTTGTTTTTTTGGTGTCGAGTGGGTGGTCGGCTGCCCGGGTGTATCGACAAGGTAAACTGTTCATGTCATCACGTTTTCTGCTGGTTAGCTGTACGCTGTCGGTTCACTGTTGAGAGTGAGGTTATATGATAATTTCTTTGGTGCTGGATAAGTGGAATGCAAGTTTAGTTTTTTTTTGTTCGGATTAATAGCTTAGTCCTCCCCAGCTGGTCTCGAGGTACGATGCTGGCCTAACAAGCCATTCGTTATAGGTTCGAGTCTTGACTCGGGAGAGACTGTTAGTGTCAGTATGATCGTAGCGCTAGCCCCGCAATTGTCCTGTACACTCAACGGTTGGCTGCGAAGTCTGTGTATAATAAACAGAAGCTCAAGTTCCGAATCGGAATGTGGCACCAAGGCTTTGCTTTGCTAATAGCTCAGTTCTTGTCAAAACCAAAATAAAATTAACTCTCAAATATGGCAGGGAAATTGCTGGTTTTTCAATTAACTTTAAATTCCTGAAATGTATTTTTCATTTAAAGTGTTCTATGATAAAAAATTGCTTTTTGCAGCAAAAAATTGAATTCCAAGAATATGTTCAATTTCATGAAAAAAATATTCTAGTTTTGTTGAGAGAAAACAGAAAATGGTATTAATGTTTTATGTTATTAATTCATACTATTCCCATCAATCAGATCTCTCAACAAAATGAAAATAGCAGAATAATAATAAACAATAAAAATCGATTTCAAAACTTGCTTCATGGGATATCTTTGCTTGCTTCTGGAGCTCGAAGCAAAGGAAACTTCCCACTTTTTCCGATCTAAATCCAATAGAGCAACAAACAACACCGTCAGTCTCCGGCCAGGTTGCAAACAGCCAGCGAAAAGCGCAAGCACGATGTGCATTAGGATTTTCTCCTTCCGAGAATGGCGAGGCACGCATTCACACATCAACATTTTGACAAGTCTGACAGAAAGCATTCTCATCAAAGCGCACACGGAACGTCGAATGGATAAAAACAGACACTGAGTGTGACTCGGGGGAGAAGTGTGCATGAATGCATAATGCAACAAATGACGCTGAAAGCATTCTACACCACTCCATTTGGAGTGATACATATGCAGCTCGAACCCTTACGGAACCGACAGCAGCGCTCTGCTGTGGAAAAGGTTTCTGTTTTCTAAATCTTGCGACTTGCTGTTGCTCCCTTCGAGACGGTCTGTCATATCTGGTGCGGCATCAAATGCTGTCGAGTGCACTCTTGATTCGCACAAACAGCATCACTCTGACGTAGAATTGTAAATGTCGGTCAGACTGCACGCAACGATACACTGCACCGGAAAGCGTATTCGTATTCTGTATGACTTACGAAACAAGATGAACATGGAGTCTCTGTCACAGTGGCTGCAGCTCAGTCTTGCCAGTTTTTTTTTTTCTGTTTCATTTTCGTCCCAATCATCTTCCCTTTTTTATCCCCGCATCGATGGTTGACATTTGAGCTCGTGTCTCTCAACGCGGAAGTTCGCACTTCGATGAGCCAACCGCAGACAAATCCTTGGCGACATCTCAATGAGCCCTGTGGACGAAAATTGAAAAATTACGTGTCACTATCAAACATCGCTGCCATTTCATTTTTGCTGGTAAGAGGACCAAAAACACTCCAGAGAGCTTCTTGGCTCAGGACGAAAGCTATTCGGTGTTCGTTTCCGGTTGAAATCTCAAGGATGACAGGACAAAAATGGGGAATTATTTCGTTGCAACGCAATAGAGCCGTTGGTTTATTGGAACAGCTCACGGCTTTCGTTCGAGGGCTCGTCATCGATAAGAGCTCCGATAACTTTTTTGTTGATTGTATAGTAATAATGCCCAATTAAATCTTTTATGTTCAATGAACGAATGAGTTATCGAAAAGTATTCCATACTACATTCCATACACAGTATTTACGTTTTATGTACATAATTGACGACCGATGTTAAACGTTCATTCTTGACAGTATCATTTGAAAACAATTAATCCTGGTTAACCCGAATTTGCCAGAGTTCCTTGTAAAAATTTGACTTTTTCAGCTTTGGATAGCTACTGTGTCCACGTACAAAACTAAACTAACTTGATGTTAATTGCTCTTTCAAGCGGCATCTATTGGGGTTCATAAAAGTATTGCCAAATGATGAAACTGTTATTAAATTTCATTTTAAGTCGAAAATTTTCCAATTCGTCAAATTATGCCATATGACATGGTTGGGTTGATTCGGGTTAAAAGAGCAAATTTGAGCAACAAAAAAAAATTCCAGGGTTTCAAAAATTTAGTTGCGTCCTCCTAATTTCGAATTACTTTTCGATAAAAAGGGTATAATATATCAATTATTACGAAGGCAGTACACAACCGTACGGGTCAACTGAAAGATGTCAGAATTTCTACAATACGATTGCGCTATCATATCATTTACACTACTGGGATGTTGCCATTTGTTCCAAATATGCTTCGTTGGTCACTAAATTGTCATGTTAGTTCTATACTTGCACAATGATATTGGCTGAAATTGTTCCGTCATGAATGCCTACGTTAGGACAATGAGCATATCTTCGGCAAATGTATGACAAGTTTTGATCAAATTCGTTGGCGTCACTTTTTGCTAGTTTACTATTGATAAAATAAGTTTTAGGGAACATTTGAAAATTTAAAGTCGGTTATTTCTGGCTCCTGTACCGTTTTACCTTAATAAAAAACATTTTCATATAATCATACAATGTTTTTTTTTGTATTTTTTTTTATTTTGTTGGATTTTTTTAATAACTATAGAGATAGTAGAATAAAAAATCACTAAGGCGCCTAAAAACTTTTAATTTTTTAGAGCTGCAATGAGTAAAAGTTTCAGCAGTTTGGTGTTGAAAACATTAGCAGGGTTGTGTTTGAAGCCATAACCGCAAGGTTGACGTATAGAACAACATAGAACTGTTTCGCAAGTGTCAAGTTCGAAGCAAACTTCTCTTTTGACGTAGGACTAAGTCTTGCTTTAGTAGAGTGGCATGCTTGAAAACGAAAGTATTACAGGCGAACTTCGATATAAGGTACCCTCGTTATAAAGTACCTTCGATATAGCGTCACTCGATATAAAGTACATTTTACCTCGATATAAGGTACATATTTTTATTATGTTACAAATAACTCCGAAATTGGTATGGGAACTTCTATAAACAATACATTGGTTATCTTTTCAACGTCTCTGGTTCCTATTGATAATTTGGGAAGTGTCCATAAAATACTCCACACTTAGTCGAAGTTTGAAAACCCGTCCGAAAAGTTTAATATTGCTGAAAAAACATGATATAGCATGGTTTAACATGGATGGGAACGGAAAAGCTGATAAAAAAAATTAACTTAAAGTTTGATCCCTGGAGAATTTGTTTGAAATTTTAAAGGACAAAATTTTATTAGAACTCGGGTTGCTTAACTTGGATTTGATAAGTTACTTAAAAAAATTAAATTCGTTGCACTTTTAGGCAGATTTTAGGCAGATTTAGGCAGAATACACAATAGCACTTAAACAGCATTTTCACACTCAAAAGGTTAACGATTACGTTTTTCACGTTTTAAACCAGTGTGCAAAGCGCAACTTTAGGCCATTCTTATGTGTAAAGAAAAGTAAATGCAATGAAGAAAATGATTTCGAAATCCTGAAGGACGAAGTAATTATTGAAAAAAATTTCAACCCGTAAGCAGATATTCATGGTTATTATACAGCAGACCAAAAAATAAATAACAACGAGAAGAATAAAAAATGAAGCAGTTTGAATAAAAAGTCTGTATGAATGTAAATAAATGTAGGAAAAAAAATTAGTGATAATAACGTAACGGCTTGATTTTTTTCTCTTTTTCTAGATGACATACTTTTTAAAATAAACTATCACACGCGGCTAAAGGTCTCCTAAAAAGCCAAAAAAACTATGTGTTTCAAATTGTACTTAAAACAAGTTGATTAACACTCATAGTTGGATTTTATATCCAAAATAAACTATACGTAGACAAATGACAACAAAATGAAGTATTTGAAGCCCTGTTGTTGAAATTGTTTCATGATTCGATACAATGTACAATTCGATACAAAGTACAACTTAAAAATCGAAATGTACTTTATATCGAAGTTTACCTGTGTTACCACTCAAATTTAAGTTCCAAACGTCAGTTTTGATCGAAAGGTAACCCTAAATTTGTGGTATATTATATTTATATATATATATATACTTTCAAAAGTAAATCAAGGAAAAGTTGAGTTGAAAATCAATAGTTTCTCAGCATTCAACCAATCACTAGCTCGGTTATAAAGCTGAGAACAGGACGGTAAAGTATAGATTCGTACGTGCCATGTGCTATTTAGAATGCATGCCTTGTTACTTTCTCTAAACGGATCTTGAACACGAAAAACTTTCTTCTACAAAATTGTTACATATTATAAAGCGCACATTTTCCCTTAATCAAATTTCCGGTGAGTTTTGGTGCTCCTAGCCATTTCAAAAACGTATCAAAACCTCCCACCCACTCCAAAGCGAACGTTAACCGTGCGCCTCCTTTCATTGTTGAATTTTTTCGTGTCGGATGGAGGCAAATAGCAAAAGCTGCACTCTAAGCCGCGCAGCAAGTCATTACGCTTTTAAGTGTTGCATATTGCATCTGTGCGGCTGCGAGACAAGAAAACTGTCCATGCTGACGTTGACTGGCGGCAGATATAATAGTTGAGTTTGAAACGCTACTATGAAGTTTGATACAATTTCTGAAACGAATTCAGAACTTTCATAAGGAAGCACCGAGCTTTTGTTTGGAATCAGGTTAGTTTTATATATTCCGCTGTTTATGCACAGTATTGTCGACCTGTAAAGTAGAGATGGTCGGGTTTGGCATTTTTCAAACCCGTACCCGACCCGTACCCGATTTTTTTGCCTTTCTCCTAGAAAGGTATAGCAATCACTGAAAAAACTTTTATAGTGCTCAAAAGGGCAGAATGTCGTATATCACTCGACTCAGTTCGACGAGCTAAGCATTTTCTGTATGTGTGTGTGTATGTGTGTGTATGTGTGTGTGTGTATGTGTGTGTGTATGTGTTTGTGTATGTGCAGATTTTTATTCTCACTCACTTTTCTCAGAGAAGGCTGGACCGATTTCAATTAAATTAATTGCAATTTAAAGGTCTATTTGCCCCATAAGACCTCATTGAATTTTATTGTAATCGGATTTCTAGTTTAGAGGTTATGTATCAAAATGTAAAAATCACAAAATATCAATATCTCAGAAACTACGCAACCGATTTGAAGAAAATTAATTTCAAATGAACGGGATACCTGAAAAACCCTCAACTTTTAAACTTCATTAAAATTAAACATGTGGTTCAAAAGTTATGGAAAGAAACGTGTTCTCGAGTCTATTTAATCTCACTCATGTTTCTCAGAGATGGCCGGACCGATTTTCATAAAATTGGTGTCATATGGAAGGTTTTGTTGCCCCATAAGACCCTATTGATTTTTTTACAATCGGACTATTACTTTGCCTGTTATGTTTAAAAATGTGAAATCTAGCTATGAAAAGTAAAATATTTACAAGACTACTTAAACTCACTCACTTTTCTCAGAGATGGCTGAACCGATTTTCACTAAATTAGTGTCAAATGAGAGATCCAGCTGCCTCATAACACCCTATTGAATTTTGTTGTAATCGGACTGTAACTTCGTCTGTAATGTATCGAAATGTGAAAATCACGAAACTTTATTATCTCAGAAACTACACAACCGATTCGAACAATATTCATATCAGATGAACGTGCTAGTTAAGGGTTTACTGATGAATTATGATTGAACAAGTTATTTCATAATTCGGCTGCTCTATACGTTCCCATTTCATTCGATTATAATCGAACTTAAGCAACCGTTATATATTAAATTGTTAAAACAACGAGTCTATTATCTCAAAGATTAAACGGCTTATTCAACATAACTAGCGTCATACGAATGAGTTATCTCTCAAACTTACAAACAACTAACTTCACAACAACTTGATATGTGGTTCAAAAGTTATGGATCGAAACGAAATTCAAAGACTATTAAAACTATACCTACTATGATTAATATACGTGGACTCAACATAATTTAAATGCGGTTTCGTACTATTTGAACGTTCCCGGTATCGCTCGTGATGAAATTGTTCGAAATTAAGTCATTTCCCATATTTCGCTATTTCTTAAGCACTAACATTACGTCAAATTTCATATTTTATGCTTCAATTACAACATCAATATTTCAGAACCCAACGAGTGAATATACTTTTATTGGATTGAAGCGTCCATGTTAATCTATTTCTACAAATAATAAGTTTGAATGAGCTGGGTCTGACCGCTAGGTGGATTAATTTAGGTTTTTTTCGGTTGAAACGCGAACCCGACCCGAACCCGAAACATTTTTTTCGATCAAACCCGAACCCGACCCGAGCCCGAAAATTTTATTTTTGTGAAACCCGAACCCGACCCGAATCCGAGAATTTTTTTGAGGGGTAGATTTTTCGTACCAATTTGAGGCTGCCTTGAAGCTTTGGGCCTCGAATGGTATTGGAATGCTACACGCAAAAGTTGGAGTGTGCGTAACCAGATCATTTATGAGCGAAATTAGCGCATTTACTGATTAAAACTGGAACCAGTACAACGCATGTGCGTTGGTCATAACGCATTTGATGCTCTGTATTGCGCAGCTCCAAACCTACTACACTTATAAAGCATCAGCCGATGTTCAGAAGGTTGGCATCGTTAAAACAGTGCAACTAGCAATCAATACTGATAAGTTGGGTACTGACTCCATTGAAGAAATTATTGTCTGATCGATTTACTTTCATGAATCAGGACATCTGAAAACATTATTTAATCATTAACAATAAACAAAAACATGAGATTAGTCCAAAACATTTTGCATTTAATTGTGACTCTGGTTTCTTTCACATGCATTCGGTTCTGCGTTACTGGCACCAGCGTCAATAACTTCCGCGGCAACAAGGCTCGCCATTGGCTGTTTCGGTTGCTGACGATTTTTAGGGATGCACGAGCCGTTGATACGCACCGGCTGGCGAAAGTAAAGAACCAACTTTGAAATTTTGTGTATTTACACCAAAAATTGTGTTTTTTTTTTTTTGGAAAACCGATATATGATCACTCGTGGCTTATAACGGAAAACGTGATTGAAATGAGGTCGATATCTCGTACTGTTTTTGAGTAATGGAGGAAAGCAACCCGCGTAAAAATAGACTTTACTGTATAGCCATTAACACCGTTAGAAAAAATTATCTTTATTATCTTCTTCTCTTATTCCGTTTGACGAATATCAGGTACTTAGTAGCAGTGATGAGAGGGTAGGATTCACGTTAGTAGGAGAGAACCGTACAGACGCACCAGTTGGGTAAGATGGCCCATGCTATTAATTCCCCAAAATACTCACACATGAGGCTTTTTATGACGAAATTCTTCGATTTTCTCATAAAAACCTAGCTTATGTACAGTTCCCATATAAAAAAAGTGTGACATAATGACTAAAATACTCAAAAAAAAACTGTGCAATTGGCTGTGGCTCTGTCCAGTATGTAATTATTCATGAATTTTATTTAAGCTTTTATGATTAACCCGTAAAGACCCGGGACGGAACTTTTTTTTAGAAAATGGTCGTTCTCAGCAATGCTGCGGCCGATTTGAGTAAACTTGGAATATCATTCAAGGGGAATAGTTGCTCTAAGTTTTGGTAAGGGTGCCACCCCTCTGAACCCCTCCCAGTTTATGTGAGACCCAAATATGTCTGTGCCTTTTTTTATTTTTTCCTACTGATTGAACAAACGCATGGATTTATCATATGTATCAAATGTCCTTTGCATCAAATCATGTCGAGTAGATGAAATACGATTAACAAAAGTAAATTTTGAAGTTACCAAATTATTTCAGTGCAAAATCACATAACTACGTATTTTCATAGAAAGTCAAAAAAGATGTTCTACTGAGGGAGATTGTAGCTGTGTCCTTCAAGTTTTCTACTCTACATTTTAAGAATTAGGTCTTCTAAGTCCAAATATGTTAAAAGATTCATTCTAGCATATACAGATTTTGAGAAAAACAAGTTTGAATTCACTAAAGTACGAATT
The DNA here is from genome assembly GCF_029784165.1 of Wyeomyia smithii. Taxonomy (NCBI): domain Eukaryota; kingdom Metazoa; phylum Arthropoda; class Insecta; order Diptera; family Culicidae; genus Wyeomyia; species Wyeomyia smithii. The sequence goes on from NC_073696.1 coordinate 212,865,595, forward strand.
TTCATGGAAATTCGATTTTCTCAGCCTCTCACAGTAGGTTTCTATTTTGTTTTTCCATTTTTCAACTTTACATTTTTAGAAAAAGGTCTCCTGAATTCAAATATGGCGAAAGATTTATTTTAGCATATACAGATTTTGAGAAAAACAAGTTTGAATTCACTAAAGTACGAATTTTCATGGAAATTCGATTTTCTCAGTCTCTCACAGTAGGTTTCTATTTTGTTTTTCCATTTTTAAACTTTGCATTTCTAGAAAAAGGTCTCCTGAATTCAAATATGGCGAAAGATTTATTTTAGCATGAACTGATTTTGAGAAAAACAAGTTTGAATTCACTAAAGTACGAATTTTCATGGAAATTCGATTTTCTCAGTCTCTCACAGTAGGTTTCTATTTTGTTTTTCCATTTTTCAACTTTACATTTTTAGAAAAAGGTCTCCTGAATTTAAATATGGCGAAAGATTTATTCTAGCATGAACAGATTTTGAGTGAAACATGGTTAAAATTATCAAAGTATGTACGTCTTAGACAAGAAATTATATCTGTATCTAACTAGATACCAGCAACTCGGTATCAAAGTTTTGGTTCATAGCATAGAGCAGAATTCGTATATTTATAAACCATACGGAATCTCGGGTTGGTTTAGAAATATACGAACTGAAAAAAAAATTAAAGCCTTTCAAGTTTTAGAACAAAAAAAAGAGTCACGTGGCTTGTGATTAGTCTTTAGAGTAAATAAAGCGGACGATAGAGTTTTTTTTTGTTTTCTTGGACAATTTATACGGAGACTACGGTCGGAACTACGAATAACTAACCAAACCAACGAAGATAAAAAAATCGATGTGAGCACTGGCACCGCAAAACGTTTGTGTTAGTGTGTACCTTAGTGTACATTAGTGAGTACCTTAGTACCTTAGTGAGTTCAAACTCGTTTTTCTCAAAATCAGTTCATACTAGAATAAATCTTTCACCATATTTGGATTCAGGAGACCTTTTATAAAAATGCAGTTAAAAAATGGAAAAACAAAATAGAAACCTACTGTGAGAGACTGAGAAAATCGAATTTCCATGAAAATTCGTACTTTAGTGAATTTAAACTTGTTTTTCTCAAAATCTGTTCATGCTAGAATAAATCTTTTGCCATATTCGAATTCAGGAGACCTTTTTCTAAAAATGTAAAGTTGAAAAATGGAAAAACAAAATAGAAACCTACTGTGAGAGACTGAGAAAATCGAATTTCCATGAAAATTCGTACTTTAGTGAATTCAAACTTGTTTTTCTCAAAATCTGTTCATGCTAGGATAAATCTTTCGCCATATTCGAATTCAGGAGACCTTTTTCTAAAAATGTAAAGTTGAAAAATGGAAAAACAAAATAGAAACCTACTGTGAGAGACTGAGAAAATCGAATTTCCATGAAAATTCGTACTTTAGTGAATTCAAACTTGTTTTTCTCAAAATCTGTATATGCTAGAATGAATCTTTTAACATATTTTGACTTAGAAGACCTAATTCTAAAATTGTAGAGTAGAAAACTTGAAGGACACAGCTACAATCTCCCTCAGTAGAACATCTTTTTTGACTTTCTATGAAAATACGTAGTTATGTGATTTTGCACTGAAATAATTTGGTAACTTCAAAATTTACTTTTGTTAATCGTGTTTCATCTACTCGACATGATTTGATGCAAAGGACATTTGATACGTATGATAAATCCATGCGTTTGTTCAATCAGTAGGAAAAAATAAAAAAGGCACAGACATATTTGGGTCTCACATAAACTGGGAGGGGTTCAGAGGGGTGGCACCCTTACTAAAACTTAGAGCAACTATTCCCCTTGAATAATATTCCGAGTTTACTCAAATCGGCCGCAGCATCGCTGAGAACGACCATTTTCTAAAAAAAAGTTCCGTCCCGGGTCTTTACGGGTTAACTGACTTGTAAATAATACATAAAGCTATGGTTCCCCTAACCTTTACACTTTTGGAATTTATAATATTATGAGTATTTCAATTTATTTCACTAACTTTCGTCAACTTGTACCTAAAAACGATCAAAATTAAAATTGGGACAAAATGTACTGTGAAGAGCAAGCAGGAGATTGCTTGACAACTTAGAGCATGTTCCATTATTTTTAATTATACTTTCGAGACTTCAAGCGCTCTGGAGCATACTGACTTTTGTTGTGGTGCGTTTTGGTCACGGGCTTGTTTGGCGGCAATGGTGATTTTTACCAAAAAAAAAGACATTGAAATAGAGTATTTTAGAAGAAACTTTGTCATAAACATACAATAAATAGATCCTACAATCATCCTACACGTTTAATGTCCCTTTGAAATGATTTGAAGCGCTGTTAATCGCGCAAATGCTTAACTGGTGCGTTTTGTACAATCCTCCCCTAATCTTTTAACATTGTCTGGACATGCGAGGAAACCTAAAACCCTCATCACCTTGTTTATGCCTGCCTTTTCATTACCGATGTCAATAAATATGGGCTCTTTTTTTCAGCTCATTCGAGGACGTTTAATGATACTTCTCGAACTTCTGGAGCATGGTTGTGGGTATCTGGGTAGCATAGCATAGTGGGCATCAAATCATTATGTTGGTATGCGAAGGATAAATCAAGTGGCATATCAACTAGAAATAAAAAAGATAAATAATTCTGATTAAATTACATTTATTCCTTTGAATATATGTAGGGTATCGAACGTCTTCGTCAGTAGTTTTCTTCGGCCCCCTTTTGCATAAGATTGCTGCAGAAAAACTGCCGAAGAAAACCACTGACAAAGACGTTCGATACCCTATATAAAATATTTCTGTGTATTGCGTTATTAAATTATTATTTGATGTGGTAAGGATTTCAAATCATCGATTATTTCAGCGTTTATTGAATTGTCGGTGCATAACTTCAGAGCTGTGTTCCAGAGATTGTTAATGTGTAGTTAGTTCAGATGGTTCAGGCTTAGAAACATTTTCAGAACAGTCATTTTGATAAATTTCTAACGATTTCCCATGAGGATGTGTTTTGGCGTAGAAATACGTTTTACCACACTATACCGGGGCACATTCTACGGAAACTTAAGCCAAGATGTGACGTCGGAATGAAAGATTTCAAACGGTAATTACTACATAACCACACGATGGATTGCAATAATCAATATGTTGTTGGATAATTAAATTGACGGATAATTTCGTGACTTGTCAGTTATCATTTTTGATTCAGTGCTCAGCAGCGAAAGTTGATCGAAAGTTTAAAGCTCAAATTTCCGCAAACAATTGACGAATCACGTGCAAGCATGCTTAGCACAGACGCCATGAGCAGTTAATAACCGCCTGCCGTGATATTCTCTATATCAATATCAACAAACTTTGAATCTACTTATGTTTTGTTCCCTGAGCCTAGGCTATTTTGATGTCCCGTTAGTAAATCATTCCTGAAAAGTATGTAACAATACCCATTAGTAGACAATTTAATGCTGTGAGAATATTATTCAAACTGATATCTTGAAGGAAAACATTGTGAGTGTCAATAGCCTCCGCTTCAAAGGTTTTATGTTTTTTTTGTATTTTTTCATGTAAGGGGCCATCCACATACGACGTGGACAGCTTAGGGAGGGGTATGTGTAATGTCCACGGTCCATACAAAAATCGTTTAAAACCTGTCCACGTGAAATGTGGATGGCCCTTAACGTGTTTTCATTTAAAAAAAAATAAAAATGATTGGAAATTGGTGACATCAATGACGGGTCGAAGATATTGGCCTCTGAAGAGTATAAATAACCTAGGAAATCTACCATCTAATAGTCGAGCGATAAAGTTATTCGGAATCTGCTAAATTCAACCAGTATTCAAAGATAAGGTATCAAGAGATAATGACGTGCCCAAACACAATTAGTCGTCAGGTAGATCCCTTCCCTCACTTTTGACAATGTCACTCTCGCCAGCGGTATGAGCGCGGGATTCAACATCCTGTTTCCAACAGAACCCCGCAATTTTAGAAAAGAAAAACACAACTGCGCCAGCAACATCCCGATTTTCGTCCTAGCTAAACTTTGTAGAAAAGAGTCGACGGTAAGGGTGCCACGAAACCCTTCCTTAAAGCTAAATTCTGTAGTATCCCTGCTGATTTTCATCCTAACAAAAATATGTCATTCTCATAATAAAACTGGTCTGATTTTTTTTTTTTTTTTTAATAGGGGGGGGGGGGATGTTTTGCGATGAATTAATTATTTACTAATATTTATTCAGAATTTTTATTGTGTGTTCTGCCACAAACGGTGACATATCAACACTATTACATATAATTTAAGCTTTATTTCATTAAAAGATTGTAGTTGCTTCCGCAGTTAAGAAACTGGTTTGAGTAACGTATAATAGTTCTCTTCTATAATTGTGATTATGGCACGATCTTGGCAGGAGGAACGAGGTTTCGATAAGACTCCTTCTGCTTGACAAAATAAGTCCTTATAATTAAACTGATCATAGGAATATTTATCTTCTCCAGGGAATTGTAAATGGCGATCTTGGTACGGGGAAGGAGGTTTCGATAAGACTCCTTCCTCTTAACCTAATAAGTCCCTCTTAGAATAAACCTGACCAGATAGGAACGTTAGGTGAAGTCTCACTCCAGAGAATTGTAATTTGGTGATATAGGTAGGTTTAAAAGAGGCACTGTATAGTAGAGCAGTCAGCTTGAAACGGGGTGGGGGGGTGAAAGGTGGACCCTCACTCACAAGCACGGATATAAATGAAAAGCATATCATTTACTTCAATAGTGATACTGCCAATAATATGAAGTGCGGAATACAGAAAACACCTGGGCAATATCACAATAGATCAAGTGTCTCTGGTCGCAGTGATGAGTCCAAACAGAGAAAAAAAAAAACGTCACGAGTGAAACATAAAGACGGTGTGGAATGGTAAAGCGGGTATCGGAAATTTAGAAGGAAAAGGAGAAATAGCAGCAGAAAACAGGGTCAAGTACAAAGAAACGTATACGATTTACAACATGATGGTACAGGCACCAGAAAACTTGGTAAAGCACCAAAATGTAGCTCTTGCTTCCTATTTAACATGCACTCGGTGTTTGATGCTCGTCTTCGGATAGGCACGCAACGAATAAGAAACAACACCACACAGCGAATATTTCTTTTTGGATCATTTCTCTAGTTGCATGGAGCGACTTTGCGATATTGCCTATTTACTTTTGTGTCCGTCTACTTATTTTAAGAGGCCATCGGACTCGTTTTTTTCCAAAAAAAAAAAAAAATCATTTCATTTGTGGCCTCTTCGCTTATTTGGAAAGATTTTTCAGACATGTTGAGGATATGTTGAGATCATTTCAAGAATTAGGTTTTTCTTGTTTTCTCTAGTTAACAGTCGTACTTTTAAGTTTCTATAGGATAACTTGGAATCGTTTTTCACAAACTTTGTTTTAATGCACTTTCAATTAAACTCACAGCTTAATTTGGATTAGTTCTCGTCTTAAGTGTTATCTATCTCTGAAACTACTTTTAGTCAAATTTGGAGCAGAAAGCTTTAGTCTTTTCTTCTATTTAGAAGCGTCCTTCGTTTAATCATTTTTTTTAGGCTTTCTCTCTCGTAATAATTACCTACTTTAATCATTTTAGCAATTTGAATCAAATATTAGATCATTATGATTTTTGGTTTTAACTGGTTTTCAAAAGTAATTTCCTGTTTTGGACTTAACATACAACTTTTTTTTTGTTCCGAAAAGTTTTCAACCAGTTCGGTGAAAATTTATAATTTCTTCCATTTTCAGTTTATCTTGCCTTCGATGCGTTTTTAGAATTATTGTTTTTTTTTCTCAACGTTTCACTTGAAGTTATATTAATTTTTCGTTCTCTTCGACTTCTGCCGGATTTTAAGGATTTTTTCTGAATAAACTATTATATGCTTTCTCACTACCTTTGAGAGACGTTTTGAAGTTTCCATTGCAAGGTTAATTTGGGATACATTTTTGATCGTAGTTTTCGGCCGTTTTCCTGAAGCTGCTGATTTTTTTGGATTCTCATATGCCTGAGAACTTTTTAAACTGAAACTGAAAATATTTTTTTTGCTTTCTGTTTACATGTAATGGTTTCAGCTTGGTTGTCGAAACGTTTTCATGTATTTTGTGTTGAATTTGGCTTATTTGTAATTTTTTAAATCTTTTTTAACTTGTAGAATTTTTTTTGTCTGTCCAGCTTCTACAGAAGCGTTCAGCCATATTGTACTAACTGTTCAATCCTTTTTGGTTTTGATCTTTTATTTGATTTCTTCGAGCTGTTTACAACTTTATTAAAATTTTGTTTGGGCCATTTTATGGTTTAACGAATTTTTTGAATTATGTTCTGAATAATTCATGTTTGGTTTCCAATTTTGTTTTGCTAGAAATTATTTTAGAGCAGATTTTGGAGTCTATTGTGTTATTTTTCTCGCGTTCAGAACTGTTATCAATCAATCAAAGCATGAATTGTAAATATAGTTCTTTTTGTTTCTGGTATTTTGATTATTTCGCTGGTTTGAAGAGAAGTTATTTAATTTTTTGCCTCAACTAATATGGGATCAATATTTCAGCTCGTTTTGCAGTAAAAATTTCCAGCAACATTACAAATTAATGTTGTTTTTAGTTTCTTCTAACTTCGGAACCATTTACAGCAAAATTTAGAGTCCATTTCTACAAGTGCGTTTTTCAGCCCTTGTAGGTTAAATTTTGGCTCAATGGATTTAATTCATGGTTTTTCTGGTCTAGGCTGCTGAATTTGGAATTATTTTTATTATTCTTTTGCTGGTATTATTTATGTCAACCCTCTTAGCCTTGGCCCTTATTGTTACGAACAATAAAGCGCTTTGGTATTACAGGTACAGCATACAAGTGGTTTGAGAGCTACTTGTGTGACAGAACTCAACGGACTGTTTTCAATAAATTTACATCTTTTCCCATGGGAAACATTCTTGGAGTACCTCAAGGAAGTGTATTAGGGCCTATTTTATTCATAATGTACATTAATGACATGAGACAAATTTTATGAGTCTGTGATATTAACCTTTTTGCTGATGATACTGTACTGTTCATTGCAGCTAAAAATCTCGATTTTGCTATTATTCGCTTGAATGAGGACTTGTGTTCGCTGAGTAGATGGTTGAAATTCAAACAACTAAAACTAAATATAAGTAAAACTAAATTCATGGTTATTTCGCGCAACCGTGTTACTGAAAATGTCTCTGTGGAAATTGATAGCGAGACACTTGAACGCGTACGTGAGATGAAATATCTTGGCGTGACTATTGATGACAAACTTAAGTTAAATATTCATATTGACAATGTCATCAAGAAAATTGCCAAAAAATATGAAATTCTCTGTTGTTTGAATAAAGAGTTAATTACTTTTAGCAAGATTCATCTCTATAAATCAATCATCTTTCCCCACTTGGACTTTTGCTCTTACATTTTATTTTTGGCAAATTAAACTCAGATATCGAGGTTACAGCGTTTGCAAAATAAAGTTATGCGGTTAATTTTGAGATAAAGTAGATTCACTTCCTCGGCCTTGATGTTGGATGCCTTGCAATGGTTATCTGTGAAGCAGCGAATTGTGTTCATGACGATGGTGTTCATTTTTAAAATAGTTAACAGATTGCTGCCTCGATATTTGTGTGATCGAATTGTGAGAGGAAGTGATATTCATAGATACAATACTAGAAACGCGACAGAAATTCGAACACCAAATTTTCTTTTTGGCGCTTCGCAGAATTCATTATTTTTTAAAGGAATTGAAGTGTTCAATTCGATGCCTACACAGGTCAAACGTTCAGCAACGCTACTTGAGTTCAAGAGACAATGTATTTCACACGTCAAAGCTGTTTTTTAGGCAGCTAAACAGAAATGTTTTACAATTCACGCACTAAATTGACGAAGTTTTCATAACGGAAGATTTTATGTCGACTTTTGTTGTAATAGCTTTTTAGTAGTTATTTAAGCATTGTAAAAACTGTTATGTTCGTCCCGATGATAATGATGGATTTTGTATTTAATGTAGTATTAAAAAAAATGAGAAGTCTACAAAGGTTTGAGAGTCGCGCGCGTTACACAGATATAATTGACTATCTTTCTTAAATTGATATATGTCATTTTGAAAAATAAAGGTTTTCTTCTATTTACATATATACCGATGTATTATGCTGATGTATGTTATGAAAATTGAGTTTTTGTGACACAATAAACTTTTAAGTAGTTCTGGACATACGTCGGATTACTCGGAAAAATTATGACACTTTTGATTGTCTTTGGATGTTGAAATTCCTAGCTGTTCTAAGACTTGGTGGTTCGAGTCTCGACTCGGGAAAGACTGTTAGTGTTAGTGTCAGTAGGATCGTAGCGCTAGCTCCGCAATTGTCTTGTACGATAAAAGAGTAGGCTGCGAAGTTTGTGTATAATGAAACAGAAGGTCGAGTTCCGAATCGGAATGTAGCACCAGGGCTTTGCTCTGCTGTTTATGTCTAATGGTTTAAGTGATCAAAATCGTTTCTCGCTTCCAACGGTTATCGTCTTGCGGTTCTTCTCTCTCGTATTTACACTTTTATTTTATCAGTGAAGAGTTGATCGTCGGTCTGTAGAACTGTAGCGAATTCAACTCCTGAGAGGGAATCAATTAACTCAGCGAACCTCTTATTTTCACTCGCTCATTAAGCTGATAATTGTAAAGTTGACTCGAACGCTGAGAAAGATTGAATGTTTATCGCCTTTCATCACCAACACTTGTTTATAACAAAGGTTTTGGTAAAGAGTTCAGGTTGAAGGAATGTAACACAAACTTTGGATTCATTATATTTCAATAGTTGAAATAACTTTATATCATTTCTTGACTCATTTTGAGTTTGGTGAGGAAAAATTTATTTTGTTCTTCGGCAAATCATTGTAAGTCAACTACGCAGACAAAGAGAGTTTGTGAACCAAATCAATTTATTCTCTAGCTACTTGGGATAATTAATAATAATAACAAGCCCTAGGTTTCAAGAGGCGGGAAACAGTTAGTTTACAATAATTTAAAGATGTTTAGAATTCGGTCAGTACAGAAGAAAAACTGGTTTCCAACCATACAGGGAAAAAACATCACGCACCAGTCACATCTTCTTCAATCAGTCGACAGGAGCTGTCTCCAAAAAAGGCTCAAATTCTTGCTTGAGTGAATTTGTAGCTTTTCCCCTAATCAGACCGGTCCCAAATATTGTAGCCAATTTAGAGTCTAACCCGACCCCGCTCAACCGTTCCTCTGCTCCTGCTGGAGAGAACAGCAGCCACGAGTCTGCACGAGTCAAATACCAAAGTGACTTCATTAAGCAGATCGTTGCGATTAGAGCTCCCGGCTAGCAGAATGATGGACGACTCTGGCCCAAAAGACACAACTTTTGCCCGGCAGGCCTTTTTGCCATCATTATTGTGTAAGCCGTGAAGTTGATACATCCGCTGCAAGCCGAGCCGGTTAGCAGTAGAACCAGCGCAGCGACTGTGCTGCCTGGCCAGAAGGCCAAGAGGTGGTTGGCCTGGAAACTTTCACCGGGGGAAGTATTTCTAGGTCACGACGAGTTGACAGGGATAAAACGAATTCATTTCAAAGCCCGACGGTTCTATTTAGTACACAGGGGGATGGGCGTGTCAGCCGCTTTTCATGTCCCGTTTTCCCTAAGCATCCACTTTTCTTCGTGTTCCAGATGGTGTTGGGTGTTTTTTTATGACGACTTTTTGGCCTTAGGGAAGAAGAGTGGCGCGTGGATCCGGGTTCAACGCGTGAATTGCTTTGCTCATTGTGGTCGTCACCGTCATCGCCATCGCCGATGTGGGATTTGGCGCTGTCACGGAAGCTAAAATCGAGAGCAAAAGTTTTACTTTCGGGAGCTGGAATGGAAAGGCGGAATGCCAACGGTTAATGAAACCGGATTGAAGGAAAACCGCCTGCAATAGTGTGGGCCAGAAAAGATTGATGCCATCATCAGTGGTAGTGGTTTTACGCTCCGTTCCGGGAGCGCTACGGAAATGATGATTGTGGTGAAATCAACATATCGCCAAGGGTTAATGGTTGAAGTTGTTTCCGGGTAGACAAATGGAAATTAATTAGCTGACATATGGCCGCAGAATGATTAATTCGTTTGTCGATTGCGATGAGTTTGGTAATCGCAACAAAAGACCCGAGCAGGATAAAATATCAAGCTTTTCACTTGATGGTGTTTCGTGAGTGACGTTCATATGAAACAAACTCGACCACAGCCAGTCTAGAAATAAAACAGTTCCAATGGAAAACCAGCAACGTTGCACATTTTCCGCCTCAGCGGAGATAATTTAGCGATGAGTCCTTTACCAGCTGCCACACAAATTCAGAAACGGGCGTCAATGGAACGGATAAAAGGAACTTAAATGAACCAGCTTTATTTAGCACTCTTCCGCCATTTAAGCAAACGAGCAACGGAGGATATTAATAACAGCCACGAAAGCAACACCAGAAGCACCCTTATTGGTGAAAGACAGAAAGAAAGCGAGTGTAAAAAAGATTAAAAAAACTATTTCTATTTCCCACCATCCTGGACTCCACCGAATGCCACGCGAGCACTTGGCCCAAGTCTACTCGAAGCGGAGCACGGATAGTGAAAGATAATATCGGAAATCTAATTTAAGGCGAAAATGTATTATCTCAAGTAGAGAAACATGCGATTCTGGTGTGCAGCTGAGGAAGCATCCTGTCATACCTAGCAGCGGCCCTCGGGTGGCTTGGCGCCGCTGGCAGCCGCATTTCGAAATGGGTTGGCTCAACCTAGATAGTGAAAAATGACGCTATTCAAAGGACCGCACCGAACATCGAGCGTAAGATGAGAACTCTTCGATGCAAAAATGGGTCCCTGCAGTTAGCCAGGGCCGCCCGAAGGGATTGACCTTCGAGAATATTTGAATATGAATATTATGTTACTTTTACAATTTGAGTGTCGCAGCAGGAGGATCTATTTTTTATTCATACGTTTTTTTTTTCTTCTTTCTTTTCAGGTTAGTAAAATCTTTTTCACATCAAAAGGACACCAGAACCACATGCAGTGTGAGCTCGGAAAGGTGGTATAATAATAATGAAATTCTAGTAGTATGATAATTCAGTACACAAACGGACAGTGCACCTCTGTGCGCACCCCGAAGTCGGCCGACCTCCGTATCCCGAGCGGTGCACTATACTAACACGGGTAAAATGCAAATTAAAAACAATTTAATCAAAACCGTAGAGCACCAAACTGCAGCTCCTCCCAGGAGAAAAACTAATTTGCCTTAATTACCACACAAAGTTATCCTAGGGCTCTAACTTTTATCACTTTACACAGTACGGTCCGCCCGGAAAGATAGTGCACCCATCCGGAACGAATACGGGAAGCGTTCTCTGTCGGCAACCACATTGTGCTCATTTACCCGATAAGCTTTTCTTTTGCTCTCATTCTTCTAGCGCTTCTCCTTTTTCTGATTGCAACCCGCTTCCGTAAGCCCGGCTAGTGTCTGCGGGAAGACACCGCCGCTGCTTGGCGAAAGGACACTCGATCACTTAACGAGCAGCTTAAAACCAATTTTCGTTATTGTTATTGTGTGTGTGTCTCGTTCCCGGTCCTGGCCTGTCGTAGTTGTCCTTCGGAGCTTGTCTGCTGCTGTTGCTGTTGCTGCTTTTCGCCAAGCATTATTCTGGCCAATTTTTGGTTGCGTAGTGGCTGCGAAATTACGCTTATCCACTTATTAATAACATTATCCTTCCTAATACATTCGCCAAATTGTGGTCCACTCCAGTGCCGGGCAAGTTTTCTGTTTAGTCTTATTTTGTGTGGGGCTTATTGGACCGAAAAATGCAACGATTAACGCCATTTCGGAAATGATAGCACAAACGATATCGCTACTCGTCATTTTGCTAATAGGAAAACGGGAAAGTTTTATGGTGGAAAAGAAATTGGAACCAAATCCGGATGCTACTTCAAGACTAATATTATGTTATGTTACTACTATTTCAGGTTTTTCCATTTCCTTGCGGGTAGGTACAATTTTTAGCCCATAATCAGTCCATCAGCTAACAACCCGAAAGTGTTTCAGCAGTAGATCTTCCCATCTCGAAATGCTAATCCCCATAATAGATTTGTGTCAGATGCCAGGAAATCATCAGAAGAGCACTCGAACACAAACCTAATGAGATGTTAAAACAGGCTCTTTATCTTCCAGGCACACGACACCCTTCTATCTGCGAAACTGTTTCGGTTTGAACTAAACGGCAGCATCTGCCGAAGCTGCTTTCCAATACCGGGTTTCGAGTTGTCCTAATGCCAATGCACCGAGCATACTAATGCCAATCGCATCTTTCCCCTCCGTTTGCGAATCATCTCGTGTTGCGGATGCAATTTAGTAATTATAGGTTCACACTGCTGGACTCTGCTCGGCAGCTCCACCCGAAAGTGTACTAAAGGAGCTAAGCTGAAAGCCTGGTTCTGCCAGGAGGCGAAGATTATTGCGATCGACTTGTCTATGAAAGGTGATATTTCCTGGATGGCTTACGGCTGCTCGGAGCGTACGAGTTTATTACAGACAGCAAGTCATATCAAAGGCTGTTGAAGCTGCTTTGCATTAAGTGGCATTATTAGGATTTAGATAATTCAGTTGGATTTGAATTTAAGTTCTAAAAGGGGAATCGGTAAACGGAGACACAGAAGAAGACATGATCACAAAACTATTATATTAAAAACTTTTTCAGTTGTTCAGCACATGTAATAAAAACTTTGTTATCGTTCTACTACCGAAAAGGAAATATATTTAGGACCCATCAATATCTGCTGAATTTATAAAGAAATAAATGTACAAAGTTGCGACATTTTTCACATTTATTTACAGACTGAATTTTGCGTTCGGTTGTAAAATTTTTGATGTCCTTTCCCTCGTAAAATTTCAAAGCGCTTCGTGAATTACGCAAAAAAGGAGAGTAACGCCCTGCTTCAAAAGACTTTCACCTGTTAATGACGTGATGATTTCTAATAAAATTGTTACCACAATTTTCAACCCTTACTATTTTCGGCTCACTAAAATGTTTTTACTTCTTTTAGTATTAACGGTCTAATGAGGTTCAGAAGTTTTCGGTTGTTAACGCCTCGTTGAATTTTTTTTGTCTGAAAGAAATGGGCGAAAACGCCACTGTGACAAAAATGTTTGTAGCTGGCAACGATTGCGGTACACAGATTATCAGGTGCTCGAACTCATTGGTAGAGTTGAATTTATTGGTTGCAAATCTGTGCCCCAATACGGTACTACATGGTTGATAAAACCGTTTTGATATTGCTGCTCCATATCTGGTATGGAGTTGAGAACTGCTGATAGTCAATGAAACCTTGAAATTTATCCTCATTAAAACAAACCGCAAACTCATTAAATAAACCGCAAACGCAAATCTAAGTGCCCATGTCTTACCGGATAGTGTTCTGCAAGCCCTGACCGCTGAAGTCACTTCTTTGAAAGCATAGTCTAGTTGAACAGTCCAGTTCAGCTTTTTATCCAGAATAATTCCAAGGTGTTTGATTTTATTGCTGAAGCTCAGCCTAACCCCATTCTGCAGCAAAGGATATAATGACTGTTTTTGTGATTTTAATGAGATTATTTGTGAGCCTAGCTGATATTGCAGTTGAAAAGAACATTCGCCATCTGTTTTTTTGTTTAAAATCTTTGCTTGGATGCAGCTCATTGTAATATTATCGACTACTTCATTTTGCAAAGCCGTGTAAATAGATGCAAATGACGTATTATCGAAAGCTCCCTCAATACCAAGAAAAGCGATCTTCGTCACTAAGCAATGTAGAGCAATGTAGATTCTCCCCAACCCGGGAGCATCTTGACGGCTCTCATTTACTCTGAATGTACCCCGTTTTTGTTGGTTCTCTGGTTCTTGTCAGATCAGATGTATGCTTGCATAATTTTTGAAATGGGCATAATGTACACATGGGAGTTTTATTATTTTACTATGACAGTACCATGTACCATGTACCATGGCGAGAACATAAAACGGAAAATAATTTGCCGTTGTAACCATGGTTTTTACTGTAAGCCTTCAGTCGTTACCGTGGTTTAACAATTTTTTTTTTGTTGAAGTATCCATTGCCGACAATACTGGCACTCTACGCATGGTTGTCCCATGTTACATTTGGCGATTCTCGTTTTTTATCACCAATGAGTCTATTTTCGTATATATTTTTGAAAAACTTTTAAAAATAACATTGTTTGTTCCGAAAAACTTGATAAAACATACCAAGTCTGTTTGTCCCATCGATGATTTTCTGCACATATTTGTCTATTTTAATCTATATTTTCTTTCTATTTTAATCTATCCCACTATTTACTAATTCCCACACAGTACCAAAAAATGATATTTACAACTAATACAAATGAAAGCACATAACGGTTTATAGCACATAAAGTGGAAAACATATATAATTTCACACCGTTAATAATGCACAATACAAAATCGTTTGGAACCATGTAAATTTGAACAGTTTTTTGTGTGTAGCCAAAATTGTGAAAGCCTAGTAACGTTCAAATATGATTGGAATGGGCAATCTAGTCTCCCAGATGGTCTCGAGGTACGATGCTGGCCTAACAAGCCAGTCCTTGTAAATTCGAGTTTCGGCTCGGGAGTGACTGTTGGTGTCAGTAGGATCGTAGCGCTAGTCTACAGCCCTTATCTACCCGGAACGGTGGTTAAGTATCAAGTTGCGGAGAGTCTTTAGATATCCGGGTCTTCACACATCTTCCAAACCAGGTTATCCGGAGAAGTGTCTGGCCCGCTCAGTTGGTCGTCACTTCTCATACGTACAAAACGAGGGCACATGAAGAAGACAGAGACAGCGGTCCCTTCCGCATCTACGCACTCGAGACGCATAGGGAAACCAACTTGCTAAAACCCCTGATAGGATCTATATCAGGTGAAAATTCACTTCTCTATGGCGCCTCCCAACCCACCTGGATACCACTGGAATAAGTCGGATCATAAAGGGTGATCTCTAAGTGCATCATAGGCTACTTGTGTCACGTTGAATGTAACACTCTACATCCTACTTACCCAGTCCGCACAAATGACATGTTGGTGACCTTTAAGAGAAGATTCATATCCGTATGAAGAATATGTTCTGTAAATGGTCAGGAATTCTCAAAAAGCGTCAAAGGCGGGGCTTAAAGCCTTATACAAACTTTTAGTAATTGTCACAAAGTGGTTTTTCTACATTTACATATTTTTAACCAGAAACATTTCTATTTTTTTTTAATTGTCACCGCGAAACATATTTTTATGAACACATTCATGAATATTTTTCGTGACAAAGTTCTAATATAAAACATACTATTCGTGACCAACTCACGAACATTGCTATTTTAGTGTTTTTTGTTTATTTCGCCGATGAAATTTAGAAATGATAATGATATACCCTCAGTGTGTATATAAGTAATAACATGAAACAAGTGGAAATTTCGATAAATGCCAAAAGCTATTTACAAATGCTATCCCATTTTCATGGAGAAAGTATATCGCCTACCTCTTAAAATTTTCACGAGCCTTCAAATAAATTAGGTTTTAGATAGTATTCGTAAAATTTTTAATATTTTAGAAACACGAAAAAATAATGTTGTTGATCTTTTAAGGCAAATGTCTTCTTATAAGTGACTCCTGTTGTAATTTTGCTACAAAATACATGGAAATTTTCAAGGAAAACGTCTAAATCATATTATGGTTTAATTTTATAATGGACTACTTTCGCCGCTTTTAGCAAGTACTTCCCCCATTTTAGTGAATCAACAAACTTCAGGTGTTCGTCACCAATTATTCTTGGTGACTTTTGTGAACAAGATGGATTCCTCCGGTTATAGATCATTTATTGATTCTTCAATAAAGATTAATTGATACGGGGACTCATTTGAGAGAATACCAATCGAACGTTAGTTTCAGGGAATATGTAACCTTATTAAATTGAACTATTTTTTTTTTTGTTACTTGGTTAAAAAAGGATAGTTACTAAAATCCTGCGGAACTTTCAGAAAGATCACATATTCTTCAATGACAACATTTGGCATATGTTTCCTTACAAAAGTCACGGTGACTAAATAGTAACATTACCCCGATTACCGCAGGAGTACCGCAAGGTTCCATCCTGGGTCCGGTACTGTGGAATGCCATGTATGACGGTGTGCTGAAGCTAAAGCTCCCACCGGGAGCGGTGATTATGGGCTTCGCAGACGATATGACTATAGAGGTCTACGACGAGTCGATCAGCGAGGTCGAGTTGAAAGCCGCGCAATCCATACGCGTAGTTGAGAATTGGATACACTCCAGGAAACTGGAGTTAGCGCATCACAAAACGAAGGTCATCGTGGTAAACAACCGCAAATCGGAACAGAAGGCGGCGATCAGTGCCGGTGGATGCACTATCACCTCGAAGCGATCCTTGAAGCTCTTTGGGGTGATGGTCGATGCTCACGTTCGGGAGCCACATCGACTACGCCTGCAAGAAAGCTTCCACGACTATAGCGGCATTATCGCGCATGATGTCGAATAACTCGGCGGTATTTAGCAGCAGGCATAAGCTAGCTAGCGTGGTAATGTCCATACTCAGGTATGGCGGACCCGTGTGGTCGAAAGCGTTGGGAACTTCCAGTTACCGCGGTAAACTGGACAGCACCTACAGGCTCATGTGCCTGAGGGTCGCATGCACGTATCAAACCGTGTCATACGAGGCAATATGCGTCCTGGCTGGCATGATGCCTATCAGCATCATTATCAAAGAGGACGTAGACTGCTTCGAACAACGTGACACGAGAGGTATACGACCCGCCAGAAGGTCAACTTCGATGACCAGCGTGAATGATCCAATTCTACCAAAGGTAAATGGACACACCGACTCATCCCGGAGATAGCCGGATGGATCGAGAGGGGCCATGGGAAAGTTTACTTGCACCTGACGCAGATACTGTCAGGCCATGGCTGCTTTAAGCAGTACTTGCACAAGTTTGGGCACGCGGAGTCACCGATGTGCCCGCAATGTGCGGAGGCGGAAGAAACCAATGAGCATGTGATGTTTGTTTGTCCACGTTTTGCACAGGTGAGGAGCAAATTGTTGGCAGTAAGCGGGCCGGATACTACTCTGGAAAACATAGTGTAAGGATGTGCGAAGACGAGGGTACCTGGAGAGCAGTCAGGACGGCTGCGTCCTAGATTGTTCTTTTGCTGCAAGGCATCAATTGATGGGAAAACCATCGAAATGCCGTTGAAGGCTGACCTTGCCTTCACTTGCGCAGCAAAGTCATTTTATTATCGAATTGTCGTGGGGTGCATTAAAGCACACTCGCCCTTCCCTCTGAAGCAATGCCTAACGGCGGTACCAGGGGAAACATGGTGCGAGAAAAATGGAGAACCGTAGATGAACCCCCGACAAAAAATACTAGAAGCACCCTTTGTGATGGAGATTCACCTGACTGCAGCCTGTCTGTCTGTTCAACTTCAGCAACAGGCTTCCGTTGTAGCAGACGGCCGGCGACTTTTCACCCACTTGTCGCATAACTACAGGATACTCTATACTGCTAAAAGGTTAGCAGACTGTGGTTCAACTCCACAACTACCTACGTAACGCACGTTTGGAGAATCTATCGTTCACTTATTTGTGGTTTCCATAATGTTCCCAGCTTTGGCAAAAACGCCACCTTAGCTTTCCTCCAGCTGTCCGTAATATGACTTAGAGCTAAGCTGGCTTGAAAAAGGCTGATGAGTTCGGACCCAATGGCCTCGTACGATTTCCGTTAGACTGCTATACGGTCCTGGTGACTTTATAGGCTTAAAGCAGTGTACCCAGTTGATTGGAGTCTTCAATCTATAGGTCACTATCGAGTCAGGAATACCCAGTGATTATAGAACCCCCAGTGTTTCTATGGTAGTGAAAGTCAGGTAACCATCTGCTTTGCGTTCTCTCGAGCGAAGACTGAATCGAGCTCTGTTTTTTTAGGCTTTGTGAGGCTCAACTTTGTATTGAGTGAAGGGTGCTCTATAGGCATCCCAGTTGAACAAGCGTCCCGCTTCCCGACGAACGTTGCTGAGTGTTTCATTGGACCAGGGAACATCACGGAAGACTGTCTGTTTCGTCAATGGAGAGTTTGGGGAAAAAGCTTCCAAAATTCTGTACTGTAGATCACTTACTGAGATTTAGATTTCAACCGCAGTTAGTATATTTTTATGGCAGAACGTTTTAATAGCCTCGATGTCAAATCAAACATGTCTAATAAACTGGGTTCTTAAGAGAAATGCCACTTTTTGTCTTTCTTCACTATCAAGCCTGTCTGTTCATTTTCAATAGCAGGCTCAGTACTCGGCAGGCGATAAAAGTAGGACTCGCACGTTGCGGCGGATTACGACTCGGAGAATAGCGACCGGTCAGATACTCACGTTTACTCAACTCCTCTTGCCATTTTTTTGCGGAGCCTTTTTGACTAACGTTGGAATTGCATCGTGCAGGTGGCTATATGGTGCACTCCCTGATGGAGTCTCTGTCTGAATGCCTTTGGTAAGTCCTTCGTGTGAAAGACACTATGGTGTGCTCTCTCTCTATCACGTTTTAAAAGAAGATTTCGTTGTCGTGATTCCTGGTCCGCAATGCAGTCCAGGATGGCACCTCGACAGTTGTTAACTGTTTTGGGGTTAGTAGGGGAGCTATATAGTCGATCGAAATTACTGACGGGCTTGTGGCCTCCAACAGTTCTCAAACGATACAACGTTTGTTGTAGATAGCTCCCCACTTACCAGGTCTCGAGATCCGTTGCTGATCGGGTTCTTGTGGCTGTTATTTTCCATCTCCATATGTCTGCTGGTTCTTCCAACATAAGGTGCTACACAAGACAGCTTCTTGGTCTTGGGTCTTGGGGTTATAAAATGAAAATCTAAAGTCGTAACATGGGACGAAACCATATCACTCGTTTAGTTCATAACGGATTTCCTACATTTTCATTGAAGAATTAGCTGCGCATCCACCCAAAAGCAACAAATCCGGAGTGATTTGCAATAAGGGCGCAACTGACAAAAGATAAACATTGGGGAATATCAGTTTGAAATTGGCAAGTACATTTTCAAATCGTAATTTCAAAGGAAGTGACTAACATCAACATCAATACCAAAAATCGACGTAAAATAAACCTGTCTTATAGTTTCCTAACAATACTACATTTGATTTGTTCATTTTTGGCTAAAATCTGCGCTTTTCTTCTAATCCTTTTCAAATAAGCCTTAAAGCGTTCTGACAACGAGATTCGCCCACCTTTCTTTCGCCTTGTTTAATTTTTTTTCAGTTGCGCCCCTTTAAATGCGCCTTTATTTTGAAAACAATGTTGATCCGCCCTTTACTGTCGCCTGTTTACGAAATATTTCGCAAATAAGCCCGTTGCTTCAAAACAATGTAAAGGGCCTAGTTCTAAAGTATCTTTTGTTTTGGGTAAACTGTTTTGTCGCCCTTCACTAAAAACTTGATTCAAATAATTTTATCGTTTTATGCAAAAGAAAAGATTCTTGCCATGAATTTTGTTAATTTTTTTCGAAACCATCGCAAAAGAGAATTGTGCGAAACCAGTACAAAATTGTGCGTTTTTAGCGCAATTGTTGATGTAATGTGGAACCAGTACAATGATTGCGTGTTGGACAGAACGCAATTAATGCTCTAGCGTTTCTCCAATGTATTTGGCAACTCCAAACTACTACACCTAAACAGTTTGAACTGGTATCAAGCAGCATTGCAAAGCGAGCGAGAAGCAAAACCATTCTCCTCCTTTCTGCTTGAGGACGAGACATATGCTACGATTTTCAAGTCTTTTGCACACACGCTTTCGAGATACTTTTTCTTCTTGATGCATTCCTCTTAATAGCAGCAAGCACGCACCGACAGTATGAGTGAGACTAACAACACTGGTATCAAGTATGTACAGCACGGGTGTCTCGATTATTTCGTGAAGCAACGAGATATCGCCTTGCGCGTCGCAATCCGAACCGAAAGAGAAGCGAAAGAGCAACCTGCAAATTGTATGTGACGTGTCTAGTCTTGTCGCACATACATGGAAATTCTACGAGCGAGAGAGAAATTTCTCTCGTCGCTTGAGAAAAAAGCGCGTGCACAGAATGACAAATAATAATCCATGAGTAGCAGTCACTAATACACTCGACGTGAGAAATAAAGTGTCGGTATATGATACATGTTCTAAATTCATTCTATGTCAATGTATTCGCAGTACAACTGTTGCGTTATGCGTTTCACACATTGATTGTGCGATGTCTGTGCAACATTTGTGCGAATCGGGAAGACACAACGATTGTACAAGACTTCAACTTTTGCGTGCAATGGTGTAATAAAACGATTTGTTTACATTTTGTTAGTTGCGCCCTAATCGCGAATCACTTCGGAAATAGTAATTTGATTGAGAACAACACGCAACAGCGTAACAAACTGTTGTAAGGCTAAGAGTACGGGACCTCCTGCTATCTGTTGCCATCCATAACTTTTGAATTATATACTTAACCTTTTACTGTTGAAGAGTGAATTGGGAATCTATGCTAATCGACATAAAATTCCAGAATAGCTTAGAACAAAAGGTGTTTTTTCAGAGTTTTTTTTAATCAAATTTTTCAAAATAATCTTGAAATATTTCGAAAACTGATGTTTTTGAGAGTTAGTTACCAAGAGCTTTTAGTTCAGAAATGACTTTTAAAATCATTTTACACCATTGGAAATTGAAGTTGAAAAATTGCTGTGAAACATTAGGAAAATATAAAAATGACAATTGCTATTATTTGTCAACACCACTAAATATGATATACCTCAAATAAATCGAAAACTTCAACTGTCACAAAGTGGAATTTTCGTGTATAACCTGATACAAGACTTTGAATCACAACGCGTGTATAACCTGATACAAAGTAACAACTTGGAAAGTTAGAACTCTTTTTATGAGATATCTATTTCAATCGAGGTGCAAAATCCGATATTCCAACATCATGGTATGGCTATTATTTCTCGCATTTCTTGCTTCCTGCGGAGCTGTTTTACTTGATAATGGAACTTCATCGAATTCATGAACAATGTTCACACTCAAAAAACAGCAAAAATTGCTGTGCGAGAATAGTATTTCAATCGAACGATTGAAAAGTACTATGAGTAGCCGCGAGGAATTATGCGGAGAGACGAACAGTGCTTTTGAATGTAATTTTCCCAGTAATCTCTACAGAAAATGCTCATTTCGGGAAGCGTTGCCATTCAAGAGAATTCCGCAATAAACAACCTCTGATTTTTGTTCGTTTATATTAATGTTTTTTGTTCGTTAACGTGAGACAAAAATCTTGGAATCAAACCAACATGGAACATGTTAGATATTCATTCATTATATCGAAGAGTTCAGGTGAGATATTATTTCAGGAAGTTTTCGAATAAAGTATGTTCAACTTCATAATTATTTTGTCTGTAACTATTGAAAGGAACATGTATAGTGGCTCTATAAATTTGTAATTGAAATTCATGACACAAAATCGAGCTTTATCTCGTACTCAGTGTATCGACCGCAAATCTGTCAAATCGTCGAAAAAGCAAACCAAAACCAATAAGAAACCCAGTCACTCCCCCTGTCAGTTTCTTCTCAACACTATTCGGAATGCTACCATAATAGAGCTTCCCCCTTTCGACACTATCCGACTTCACAGTCAGTCAATCGAAAGGAAACAATGCCACACTTTCACAGACAACTTCTCCATCCAATAAACCTCTCTCATCCGGAGATAGAGAACACAGAGCTGGGTGGTGGTGATGGTGGCTTTTTGCTGT